>NC_133481.1:10642006-10972121 GCF_025370935.1 Choristoneura fumiferana | reverse complement strand
CCAATTTCGAGATTTTATCCCTATCCCATGGAACATCGGGATAAAAAGTAGCCTATGTGTTATTCCAGATGTCCAGCTATCTACATACTAAATTTCATGACTCTAAGCCCAGCGGTTGTTAGTTCGAGATTTTATCCCTTTCCCGTGGGAACATCGGGATAAAAAGTAGCCTATGTGTTATTCCAGATGTCGCTAACTACATACCAAATTTCATGACTCTAAGCCGCAGCGGTTCTTAGTCAAGATTTTATCCCTATCCCGTGGGAATATCGGGATATGAAGTATCCTATGGTTTAATCCAGGTTATAAACTAACTTTTTGCCAAATTTCATCCAAATTCGTCCAGCCGTTTCAGCGTGAAGAAGTAACAAATAATAATAATAATAATATCAAGGGACAATTCACACCAAATTGACCTAGTCCAAAGTAGCTTAGCAAAGCTATGGGTACTAAAGCAACGGATAATATATAATTATATAGATAGATACATACTTAAATACATATTAAACACCCAAGACCCGAGAACAAACATTCGTATTTTTCATACAAATATCTGCCCCGACTCGAAATATACTCACTCACTCACAAACTTTCACATTTATAATATTAGTAGGATTTATTTATTTATTTCTCGAAAATGATCCTGAGGACTTACAGCATTGGTCAAAGCGTCCAACAAAATTAAATTAATAAAATAAAATTAAACAGTAGGTACAATAAGCTAAGTATGATACACACAAGATTAATTGAATAATAAAACAAATTAAATACAGGTATCGATGCATACCTTAAAAATCATCCATTCAACAATGTCTCTGGGTGCATAATTTTTTGAACACGTACATGCTTACCGGCAAAATAAATATTCGTGGCCTTAGTGTCGTTTAGTTAAACACGGTCGCCTTTTGAGATTCATTCAAATTGAATAAGTTGCGTCGCTCTGCGTTCATTTATATGGAACATTAAAATACTCATTAATGCAAATTTTGCACCGGGCACTTTGCTAATAAATAATAATTAATAACAAAGTAAAACGATCTAATTTATTTCTTTTAATAAACTTATTTTTAATAAACAAAGCGAATGTCTCGATTAATCATTTGGGTAAAAAAGTTACCCTTTTAATTAGCGTTGGGAGAACATTTAATCTCGGCTCGGGATTACAGACAATGAAACAGGATTAAACGATTCAGAAATAATAACTTCTTCGGAGTAATTACACAGAAGCGTGAAGGATGGTGTCCTTCGCAGGCTAGAAAGGGAAAATTAGGGCGGGCCGAGTTAATACTGCAAGATATTAAAGGCTATACTATGGTAAGCAAATATCGAAAGCACGGGTTTTGTTTTAAAATTACTTATTTGACCTAGAATGTCTTGGGTAAACATCACAATAACATGATATCCACAAATCAACAATCGGCCCGTCAATTTTTGTATTATACATACCTTACCCGCGGCTTCGCCGCGTGGAAATCCGGTAAAGAGAAGAGCTAGACCCTTCGGGAACTGTGCATTTTCCGGTTAAAAATAGCATGTACTGTCTGGCCCATAAACTAACTCTATGCCAAAACATCAATTTCGACGTAAAGACGGACAAGACATACAAACACATACACCACTGTACCGCATTTATATATAGAGTATGGATTTTTAATAATACTTATTATAGTGACGACTAGATGAAGTTCCGGCTTAAATATAATAATAATTAGCATGATATCGTTATTACGATTTTTTTTTAGTATTAATAGAAAAGAAAAAATCAATACATCTTTCAATATATTTTAGTGAGATTTACCTTGTTAATGCCAAGTCACTACATAATATATCCAATTCTTGTTTGTTACTTATTTCGAAAAGTATTTTCAATAAAAGACAGGTCAAGATTGCTTGTTATTTCTATTACCCTAACAGAGCCGCAGTACTAAACCGTAATAACAATTTCGTTAATACCTACAATTTACAGCGTATGTAAAATATCGATGACAAGCCAGTTTACTGGTAAGTCGGGACTTTTATTCAAAGACTTTTTCTGAAATGGTCTCTTCCATGTTCACTGACATTATAATTACACGGCAATTGTGGCGTCCGTCTGTATGGTACAATGTGCCAAGGCTCAATATATTAAATAGTAAATGTGGTAATAATAATGGTAATACTGACAATGATGGTACGGCTGTAATATTTTTGTTGAATGATTTTGCCTTTGAACGACAGTCGGTATATTTAGTTAAAACTTTTACTAGTGTTCAACCGCTGTCCTTGATATAAATCAAACAACGGTTGCTCGACGAATGACAATATATTTAAATTTGACACCCCTTTTATACTTCCTAGGAAAAATCTCGCCAGCGCGATTCAGGTTGATTTAATTTCCCGTACAGCGACATCTATCGGCACATAAACTAATCAAAATACATATTACGGCCATACATTCCGCCCACCATGGACAATCGTGTCCATATAATTAGTTAAATTAAATACAATTAGTTACAACCTGATACCATAACAAATGTTAAATTATACATTCACAATTATAACCAAATTAGAACGTCCCTACAAATATTTTCGCATCTCACCAACATAGGTATAATTATTATCACATCAACCTTTTGTCACTCTATTTAAGACTAAATAATAACATAACATAAACCAATAACATTTTATCATAAAACATAACAATATTTAATTTCTCTAAA
This sequence comes from Choristoneura fumiferana, assembly GCF_025370935.1. Classification (NCBI taxonomy): domain Eukaryota; kingdom Metazoa; phylum Arthropoda; class Insecta; order Lepidoptera; family Tortricidae; genus Choristoneura; species Choristoneura fumiferana. Next base: position 10,969,422 of record NC_133481.1, on the reverse strand, counting down.
ACTTACAAACATTTGCTTTATTTACCTAACTTAAAAATGCCGCCCACCGTGGCAAAACATAACATCACATTAAAACAACCATTAGTAAATACAACAAAAATTCATTAAAACATGCAGTTTCTTTCCACAAATTCGAATTGTAAAATTTTATAAATTTTTTATTACATATTTAATTAATCGGAAGAACACAAAGTTTACATGTAGGTCTCTTAATTACAGAATTTTTGACTTTTAAAGTGACCACTCGCGTAATTCCGTCTTTACCAGGATGTTTTGCTATCACTCTGCCAAGTAACCATCGACTAGGAGGTAAATCGTCTTCCTTAACTAAGACGATTTCATCAATCTTTGGTTCTGGAGTTTGCCCTGACCACTTATATCTCTGTAGAAATTTATTAAGATATTCTTGAGACCATTTTCGCCAAAAGTCCTGAATCATTCTTTGGGTTAACTGCCATCTTCTTAAAGAACCACAATTGCGATCCATATACTCATGGTCAGGTACTGTCACAAGTGATTCACCCACCAAAAAATGACCCGGGTTAAGACATTAATATTGTTAGGATCCATATCCATACGAGACAATGGTCTCGAATTCAGGCATGCTTCTATCTGTGATAAAACCGTAGACATTTCTTCAAACGTCAAAGTAGTAGATCCTATAACCCTCTTTAAGTGATATTTTACTGATTTCACGCCTGCTTCCCAGAGCCCGCCAAAATTTGGAGCGTGAGGAGGAATGAAATGCCACGTTGTATGGTTATTCGCTAAACTATCAGCAATTTCCTGCAAAATTCTAGACTTTTCAGAACCAAATAATACCTCTAGTTCTCTTGACGCGCCCACAAAGTTAGTTCCGTTGTCAGACCATATTTCTTGACAATGACCTCTCCGTGCAACCATTCTTTTAAACGCCTGCAAGAATCCCGTTGATGTTAGATCACTGACCACTTCTATGTGTACCGCTCGAGTGGACATACACACAAATAAACAAATATATCCTTTATATGATTTGTGCCCACGCCCACTAGCTGTCCTTAAGGATATTGGACCAGCGTAATCCACTCCACAGAATTTAAAAGCTCGTGTTGGCGTAACTCTTGCTGATGGAAGTTGACCCATTAACTGAGGTTGTGTGTTTGCGTTATACCGTACACAAATAACACATTTACTGACATATCCACGAATCAAGTCTTTGACTCCAATGATCCAATATCTCGAATTTATATAATTATGCATCAATTGATTTGAACCGTGGCATGTCTTAAGATGTGCATCGGCAATAATTAAATTAGTCATAGTCGATTTTTTAGGTATCAAAACGGGGTGTTTTTTTATTAAATGCCAATTGAGAGTTTTCTAATCTACCTCCAACTCTCATCAGTCCATTCTCATCAAGAAACGGATTCAATGTTTTCAATGTTGATTTCTTGGACACTGGTATACCATTTAATAAATTTTTATAATCTTGCTCAAAATTTTCTTGTTGGCACTGTTTGACACAAATGTTTAATGCCTCATGAATTTCTTGACCCGTTAAATAGTTAGTGCGTCTTCTTTCTTCTTCTGGCTTTCTCATGTTTGTTAAAAAACGCCTACAATATGCCATTACTCTAACTAATTTAGTAAGTGATGAAAATCGGTCCCATATTTTTAGATCCGTCGTAATATGATGCACTTTAACTTCCTCTAGATTGGTGACAAGTTCTCTTGGTTTCTCATATTTAATAAATTTTTGCTTCAAAAACTCAGGTCCATGAAACCATATTTCTGTGTTTTTCAAGTCACATGGTTTCACCCCCCTCGAAGCGCAATCTGCAGGATTGTGCTTAGAAGACACATGAGACCACTGGTTTGACTCCAAAGTAGTTAAAATTTCCGAAACCCGATTCGCTACAAAAGTTTGCCATTTGCTTGGGTGGTTATTTAACCAGGCTAAAACCACAGTTGAATCAGTCCATGCATGTATATTATCTTTTGCTATGTTCATGACTTGTGATACTTCCACTAACAATCTTGTCAGCATTACAGCACCACAAAGTTCCAGTCTTGGAATTGAAACTTGTTTGATGGGTGCTACCCTCGTTTTTGCAGTTACTAAACTAACAGTGATATTATCATCTTTGTCTACTATTCGAGCATAAACAACTGCTGCATACGCCATCTTGGAAGCATCACAAAATCCATGCAATTCGATTTCCGAATTTTTATTGACTATGCCCAACCATCTAGGAATATGTACTTTAGTCAACTCACTAAGCTCTTCACGGTAAGTACTCCATTCTTGTAATAATTTGCATGGCACATCTTCATCCCAACCCAAGCCAGTTAGCCAAAGCTTCTGTATCATTACCTTAGCTAAGATTATACTAGGCGCCGCCCATCCTAACGGATCATATAGCCTAGAAATATCCGATATAATAGTTCTTTTCGTAGCTAGTTTCTTCATCGGCGGCAGTTTCACTGAATATTGAAAGTCATCTGAATTCCGGTTCCAGGTAAGACCTAATATTTTTATTATTTCATCATGCTTTATTTTTAGTTCATCTTCAATTTCTTTTTCATTGTTCTCTAACTTCATTGCTTTAATCAACTGGTTGCTATTACTCGTCCATTTCTGTAGTTCAAATCCAGCTTTCCCTAGTAATTCATTCATTTCTTTATACACCTGTACTCCTTCATCCACTGTCATACATCCCGTCATAAGATCATCCATGTAGAAATCCTTCAATACTCTTTCAGATGCCATAGGGTAATCCTTTCCGTGATCAATGGCAACCTGTTGAAGAGCCTTGACAGCTAAATACGGAGCACAAGCGGTTCCAAATGTAACTCTCAACAACTTGTACTCTTTCAATACTTCATTTGAATTTTCCCTCCATAAAATCCTTTGAAAATCAGCATCTTCTTCTGTGACCTTTACTTGCCTATACATTTTTACAATATCCGATACCAAACAGATAGGATACATTCTCCACTTCATCACCAAATGTCTTAAATCTGGTTGTAGTTTTGGTCCAATCATTAAATCATCATTGAGTGAAATCCCATTCTTTCCTTTGCAAGAAGCATCGAACACTACCCGAACCTTGGTGGTTTCTCGATCCATTTTAACCACCGGATGATGAGGTAAGCACACTGCATTTTCATTTTTATCATTTTCAGGCACTTCCACCATATGACCAAGATGAAGATATTCATCTATGACTTCTTTATATTTAGACTGTAGCTCTGTATCCCTGTGCAACCTGTTTTCCAATGAATAAAACCTTTTTTCCGCTACTTCGTTCGAATGACCATATTTACAGCTGGGATCTTCTTCTCTGAAGGGAAGCTTTACCACATATCTACCCTCAGAATCACGTTTTGTGCTGGCAGCAAAAATGCTTTCACAACGTTCTTCCTCCTCTGATAACAACCTCTTTTGCGATGAAGAATCAGCTTCTATCTCCCAAAAACTTTTTAGAATATTGTCTTCATTGATTTGGGAATGTAAAACCGTTATTCCCGAAAATGTTGTGTTAAATGAATCAACTATCCCAGACAATATCCATCCCAATGTTGTTGATTGAGCTAGCAGTGTTCCCTGGTTATTCTTCCTGACGCCATCCTGAATTACCCGACTATATACCTCAGCACCTAGTAAAACGTCGATTTTATTAGGTGTGTGATAATCAGGATCCGCCAATTGTATTCCTGTTATGTTTAATCCATTTAAATCCATGACCTTATTTGCTGGAAGAAAAGATGTAATCGTTTTCAGTACATAAGCTTGTACAGATATATTTATGTTTGGATGAGCCAAAGACTGTAGATGCAATATAACCATAGCTTTAGATATAAGATTATTATCCCCACCAAGACCTGAAATGTTCCCTTTGATTGGCTCCTTTTTTAGCCCTAAATATTGTGCGGTAGCTTCAGTTATAAAAGAAGCCTGCGATCCTTGATCCAATAATGCTCGAATTGCCATGTATACTCCGCTTTTGGATTTAGCATTGACAATCGCAGTTGCCAACAAAACTTGCCCAGTCCCTCTTGCAAAACAATTCGTAACAAGCGGTGGCTCTTCTGCTTCGACTGTGCCCACATTGCTAACCTTAGCGCCAGAAGTGTTTGCTGGTGTAGCATCTGTAGGATGCAACAAGGTATGGTGACGACGCTTGCAAATCTTACATGAAGTCGCATTCTGGCAGAACTTGGCAGAATGATTATTGCCCAAACAGTTGAAGCATAAACCCTTCTCCTGAACAAAATTACGACGAGCGTTAACATCAAGGGCTGCATATTGTTTGCAAAATGTAATTTTGTGTAATTCCGAGCAACAGGGGCATTGAGTGTTTTGGACGGTGTGTAAAACACGAGGTTTAGCCTGACTAAAGTGGTGAATCCCACTTGATGGTTTTTTGGTCTCCACAAACTCTAAAGCTCTGAATCGGTTGGTAATAAAATCTTTGAATTCTTGGAAAGATGGCAATGTATTGGAATCTGTACCTCCAGTTGCACTCAATTCCCACTGCTTGCGAGTCTCTTGGTCTAACTTTAGAGTGAGCAAATGGATGACAATAGCATCCCATGTACTCACGTCTACACCGATGTTAGCTAAGGCACTCAAACAATCCGAGCTAGTGTCAATGAGCTCTTTCAAGAATGTTGAAGATTCTACAGCAGCATTTTTTGACTCAAAAAGCGTTTTAAAATCATATTGCATATGAACCGTTTATTGTCGTAGCGCTGCTTTAGAAGCTCCCAACATTTTGAATAGTTTGCATTAGAAATCGGTATCTGGCGAAGTAACAATTCCGCTTCACCATTCAGATATCCCTTTAAATAATGTAGTTTTTCAACATCTTTAATTGTACTGTTGTTATGCACCAGAGATTCAAATAAATCCTTAAAGGTTACCCACTCCGAATAATTACCCGAAAAAATTGGAATTACAATTTTCGGCAGTTTAATACAAACTTGCTTTGAAACCGCATTTTCCGACAATTGGTCTTTTGAATTTTTGGTCATAACTTCACCAATAAACATTTGTGCAGCCGTCAATAACTCCTCTTTATACTCCATGTAAATTTCGCTAGTCACGTCAAAAACTTCCTTTTCTGCGTAAATACTCGTATCGTACTCTGCCGAATACTCTTCTAATAGTCGATCGTGACCTTCACAGAACTTTTTCCAGAGTTCTTCCAACCGTTGGAGCCTTATCTCGATATAAGGTTTAGTGATCCGATCTTTTGGTGATTTTTTATAATTTTTAAAGTCTTTAGTAATTTGGTTGCACTTTTGCATTTGAATTTTAATTACCACTTCCATTTTTACCAAAGATATTAGTCCACTTTTTCAAAAAAATTCTAAGTCCCCAAAGCCAAATTTTTCTAAGTCCAAAAATAATTCTCAAAATTTTACAAGTGTTTGAGTTTTAAGGACTCTGACGAAAATCGGGCATAGGTTCCCCGTTAGAACCACTTTTCTTGCTAAATTTTACAAGTCCTAATTTCTAGCTAATTTTCTAAGTTTTTAAACTAACTATAATAAGGTTCACTTTTGCTTGAATATTCTATTGCACTGAATTTTGACTCTTCCGTCCGAAACACTAAGGTACAAAGTTAAATGGCTTGTCACTTACAGTTTTCCCGCTTCGCACGCAATACCTCGCGACACTATCCTCTGCGCGCGCACCTTCCTGCTCCCGCTCCCGCTCCAGCTCCAGCTCCAGCTCCTCCTTCCTCGTCCCGGAAGGTAGCGGCCGCCGCTTCCTCGGGCCCCTACGTCGCCGTGTCCCGTGGCTCCGTCTGCAGGTCCGGCTTCCTCAGCCCGAACTGCCGCTTGACGGCTCCGAGAAGCGCCGCGGTCCGCTTGGTCACCTCCAAGTTACTGGAGATCCGAGTTCTGAAGGACCATGTTCAACCGCTGTCCTTGATATAAATCAAACAACGGTTGCTCGGCGAATGACAATATATTTAATTTGACACCCTTTTATACTTCCTAGGAAAAATCTCGCCAGCGCGATTCAGGTTGATTTAATTTCCCGTACAGCGACATCTATCGCACATAAACTAATCAAAATACATATTACGGCTATACAACTAGTTAGAAAGGAAATACATCACACTAAAACAATAAAATCAGATTCTTCCTCAAAATAATGTACTGAATTTCTTATTTATTAGTGATTGTTTCAAAGCAACTAAATAATAAAAAGTACCTACAAATACAAACTACAAAGATTTTGTTTGATTTTAATAACAATTCCTTAATTCAACGTTAAATAAGATTTAAAAAAAATACCAAATTGAGAAGTAATTAGATACGTAATTATTATAATATCTCATTGTAGCTTTCTCATCTCTTTAACTGGAAAACGTGTTTTAAACGAAAGGTAACGCACTAATTGCGCTGTTTCTCGCTGTATTGCGGATGAAGGGAAATGAATGCCCTTCGGAAGATAACAGTGCTATTATTTTTCCTTAAAAAATTTGGTTTCAAAAGTTTGTTAGGGCAGGTGCGCTTAAAGAGTTGATGCTGCTGTTGCTTTTGTTTTCCATTTACTCACATTATTTAATTCAATTAAATAATGTAAGTTTTCGGATGCAATATTTAATGAAGAGATGGAACTATTATCCGGTGGCGTCGAGTGAATGGAATGTGAAAGAAGAGTGCGTTAGGTAAGTAAGTATGCTTTCGAGAGCAACCCCTAGGAGTTCTCGTTCACAAACACTTGTCATCATTGACGTCATGTAAAAAGTGTAGGTAACTGGGAATCGAGTTGTTATGACGCCGCGCTGCTGTTACCTGCCATAGAAAGTAGAGATGAGGCTATACTCTCCTGCATTGTTTTTGTTTGGAGAAAACGAAGCTTTACAGATTTTGAGCATTGCCATTAATTGATAAAATCGTTTATTAGGATGGTTAGATTAGCCTAACTGTGACAAGTTTTGTTTATCAGTTCGTTATTTCCTGATTGTGTGGTGTGCCGTGTGTTTCACTAAGAGTCACTGTACTTATGCTCGCCACTTCGGTCACTCTTCAGTTGAGCCTGGAACTTTCAAATGTCAATTTGTAAACCACATCTAAACCTACAGATACTTATTAAAATTTACTTCTAATTTTAATTTTAGCAAATCATCTTAGAATATCTAATAAAGAGGTTGAGTATCTGTGGAGGAGGGACAGCTACTCGTATTTACATTATTAATTTGATTTCCAAGTGGGGGTGGATGCTTCCAAATAATTATTTCTACGTTTTAATTGAGAGCTATGAAATTCCTGGCTCTCGAACTCACGAATCGAGATTTATGATTCCATTGTAATTATAATCAATTCCGCTACTGTACTAGGAAATAAACATTATTCGCCTAATTCAATCGTAAATAAACTAGATAAATATACTACTTAATAACATCTTTGTAGACAGCTTTTAAGGACTTCGTTGTGTTTAATTATATGTGTACCTACTGTATTAAAACATAAGGATAAGTCGAGCCCACTAGGTACTACACACCAATTAGGTACTATCTAAAATAATTCAAGTTAATAAGCACATAAGAGTGTCATCCGAGTTAAAAAAAAACCTTTGGTAACTGCTGTTTTTTTTCACTAAACTTCTTTCTTTCTAGAATTCTAGACCTGAGACTTTAAAACAATTCGATATGGTTACAATATGTTGATGATTTTGTATTTCAAAATATTTGTAGATGAGATGTGTCAATCAACTTTTAAGTGTTGTTATTCTGTCCCGTGACCCAGGAGACATCAGTGATAATCAAAATACCACAAACGGAACTTATCACGCTAAAACACACGAGTAATATTTTCCTCGACGTTTCGACCACATTACAGTGGCCGTGGTCACGAGTAGACTGAAGTGTGGGGTGTCAAGTCTACCTAGCAGCGCGAGTCCTTCGAACTTCCCGCACTTATTCACGAAAAGTACCGGCACTCTTATCTCGAACTACCCGCCTTTGGTCATTTTTATTTGTCGCCCCATCACACCGACACACAACACTAACAACGTCCGATCGTCCCTGCGAACATTCATCCCAGGATCCCGACGCCGACGCTTATTTATAACAGGATTACTACGCGCAGTTTGAGATACGAGTGCCGGTACTTTTCGTGACCAACTGACCAAGTACGGGAAGTTCGAAGGACTCGCGCTGCTAAGCAGACTTGACACCCCACACTTCAGTTTACTTGTGACCACGGTCACTGTAATGTGGTCGAAACGTCGAGGTAAATATTACTTATTTGTTTTAGCGTGTTAAGTCCCGTTTGTGGTATTTTGACTATGAGAGTAAAAATTACGAAAGTTTAAAACGTGAAATTAGTGATACACTTGCTTAAATGTATACTACTAGCATGCTTATGAGGTGAGCCATGAAGGAATTGCCTTAAAACTGTCACAATTCGTAACTTTAGTGGATTTGTACTCCATAAAATCATACTTTTAAAAAGTGACCCAGGAGACGTCACCATCGCAACCAGCTACACTAAAAAGTTGATTGACCCAGATGCTCTTTTTATAGTAGGTGTAGGTATAGATATAGTCAGATCCATAGGATATACATATTTTACTATATTTGATGCGTAGCTTTGTTTGACATGCCGTTGTAAATAGGCTGTTAGACCCCCACATCCCGGCGTCGAATCAATTGAATGTTTAGCCTAGAACGTATCAATCTAATTCTGCCTGTCATATGTAATTTATTGGCTTAGTTTGTAACATATTTGAGATTGATAAGTAGCGTTACTTCTGTTGGTAGGAAGTGCTAGTGAAGTTGAATTTTAAAGGTCTTAACTCTCTTCTACCTACAGCTTTTATGTTCTTATGTGATAGTCGTATAGTGCAAGCACCCACAAAATTTATGTTTATGCTATGGGTTAGAATTGCGAATGATAAAAAGCTAAAAACAATATGGATGAATAAAAAGGTATAAACTTGTTTCTAGCTATCCTTGTCTCAATAGTCAGTAGTCGTAAAAAAAGCAATTGAACATGCACAGGTTAACTACATCTTGATGAATCACATAAAACAATAAAGCCTTGGCTACAAATGGATATCAAAGTACCTCCGGACGCCACCTCAAAAGAAATGCCCGAAACGTCTGTGGTCAATTTATTTACTAGTGATTCGTTACGGCTTGGGCGGATACTTGCTTCGATGATAAATTGTACACCACAACGCTCATTTCTTCGACAATAACAACAAACACACTAATTCCATCACTGACATGGTTGTCATAAGATTCAAAATTGTTTACAACTGTCAAACAAATCTTGAAGTTGTTAGATACAGGCTGCGAGAAGAAGACATGAAATTTGAACTTTAAATTAATCGTCCAAGACTACAGTCTGGAATGACAGCGAATTGTAATCTTACTGTGGGATCCGAATGACACTCCGGACTGACAAATGATTACCAGTCACAGTTCAACAGTTAATTTGTATGTTAATAATTTGGATTTTATTTGGTTTAAAGAATTTGCTGTAGGCTTTTACAAATTTAGCTTAACATTGAGCAAGCTTAGCGTTGATTAAGTATTTATGAATTATATAACAATAACAAAATTAAACATTAAATTGGAAGTGGGGAAATATACGCTAAATTGCACTCATTTAGTGGGTCGCGACGATCAATCATGGCGGTCGAGTCATCAGACGGTTCAAATGTCAAACGTACCTAGGGTGGCAATAAAAAAGAAAAAATACCGAGTTGCCATTATTAAAAAAGTGACTGTGACTATTTCCATTGTCGATTGCCGATTCGGGATTATTAACTGACTTGCATTTTTTTTGTGTTCTAATATTGATAGATAGGTTTTTCGAGTAGTGACTCTCGATTTTACATGTGTGGGTTCTACGCGGTAAGTGCCGGCGATTACAATATCGACGAGAAAAATATTTGTGTCAAAATAGCACAAAACGATAGTCATCAGCGTTCTGTTCACACGCGAAGTGAAATGTATTGTCTGCACCGTTCCGTCGGACTACTTTATTTATTGCTCGTTCTTTTTATTGTTTGCCACTTTTGTTCCGTTTAGTAATTTTTCTTTTCAGCAGTTTTGACGACTTCATTATTAGCCGGCGTTGTCTAACTCACGTCATTTTCTAAAATATTTCAGCAACACGTTCTCGTAATAACCATAAAACTTGGCCCTAACCAATACAGAAATATGTTAGTGGATTGCGTTCAATTTGACGGAATGGATTTCCTTTAATTTTACGATTTCGTTTGCGTGATCTCGTCCGGTAATAATTTAATAAATTCGTCCATTGGGAGGGAGTAACCTTTTGCTGGCTACAGCTATATATTAATGGTACTATAGTAATCAGTTTTTATTGATTAATTCCTTGCCGTATTCAAATGTGTTGTTACTTAGTAATAGTAATAGATTGCAGTAGGTATAGGTATCGTTCCAGTGTAGAAGTTTTTTGTACTTTACCAAGAACAACGTAACTTCGCGCTAGATATGACGACAGACAACGCATAAACTTTATTTTAATCTACTATGATATCATAGGGAAATAAAACCCAGCTTCCGGTTATCTTACCATGTTTTTGAATACACTATGGATACTCGTAGTTGACGTATGAGCCGAGCGTGGCCGAGCGTGCCCGAGAGCGGCCGATCGCGCCGGCGCCGCGCAGCGAGATCGCGTGCAAGCGCACAATATTCCCGGAGTCAAGCCGCTCGACGCTACCCCATATTTTAACAACTGTCCTAATGCATCTTGCAATGTTGTTTTTAACTGTTTTTGCCCTATTATTGTTTGTTCTTTTTTGGCATGTTTACTTTTAATTTTTGTATGTTTCGTTTTTTGTTGCATTATGTCCCCTCATAAAGGGAATAGGTACTTATTTTTTTCTTTGATTGATCGCGACTATGAACATGTCAATTGTGTGTGTCAGTTGCTGTTTGAATAGATACCTATAGAGTGAAAGCTGAGATGAACTAATTCGAACTGGACATACTTAATTTTTTTCGGTGCATGCTTACCATTTTTTCACAACAGAGGCGAATCTTCAACTAATAGTCAGATTGCATGTAAATTTATCTGTGTTTATACCGCCCGTGCAGTGAGTAGTCAGTCAAAATTTTTTGAAATTTAAATTTTCAACGAATTGGATCGATTTTTTTCTTCATTTCAGGTGCCTGTCAATGAAAGCGCCAGACAGGTATGTCGCTATCTCGCTCGCGGCGCGCGTTCGGTTTCGTTCGGCCGGATTCGGTTTCGTTCGAAAACGTTCGGGCGGACTCGGCCGCTCGCCGGTCGCTCTCAGGCTAAGGGGGTAGCCTGGAAGACCTCGACACACCCGCAACGCAGGATATTAAACTCAGTATTTTTTTCAAAGAAATGCTTATCAATGTTTCATTTCGTGTTTATTAATTTATTTTTGCGAAATTTCATGCATTAGAACCTATTTTCCAGGTAGGACCCATTATTTGTGCCATAGAATTTGGTCTTGAACAATCATCGCCCAATCTGATTAGTTGGTGCTCGATTGGAATATTTCCTCATTGTGTTTTCTTATTGGTGTGATTATTTTACTCAATATTATTGTGGGTTAATTGATTGTTGTCGGTGTTTTGGGTCCAGGTTACAACCCTAGCTTTAATACGATCAATCCTGACCATATCACAGATAAATTTACAAAACCTATTCCGTAGTTAGTATTGCATTAATTACCTATCCGTGTTTAGTTTCTTCAGCATGACTATTTATTTCATTTTAACCAAAATAGTTTAATTTCATTTGTGGACGTTTTATTTTGGCTTCTTCTTAGGTGAAAAATTAGTTTAATGAGTGTACCTAAATTGTCGTTACCCAATTTTAAGACCTATCGGCACAGTTTCAGAAAATTCCATTCACTGAATTGTCACGTCGGAACCAAGCACCTGGGTAAGTGGCACCAAATTATTTTAGAAGATCAAATCCCTCTCAGAATAGAATGCGCGTTGCACTACGCATGGGTAATAACGAGGCCCAAAACTGTTCGGATGACAAATGCGTGATCATCATCAAATCGTAAAGGATTTAACGCCTCTGTTGGCACGCTTCTTTTGTTGGCGCCATAAAGCCGACCATTACCGTATTTGATAAAACGTTGGCCGTACAAAAAGGTATGAGGAGCTACCGTGGACTCCCCACTGCGAGGACTCATTGAGCCCGATGCCATGCTGTGGTTCATATAAAAAGGGAATGCAAAGCATAGCGGTCTGATTCTCGCGTTTTTGTTACAGTCTTGTTAACTTTTTTGTAAAATTTTGCATCACTGATCTTAAATCAGTTTCACGACGTCATCAAATGATATTTCGATTTTGTTATTGCATTCTATTACCAGTTTATTTGTATTAGTTTGTTTGTATATTTATAATCCGAGAGTCCCAAGGTATTAATCTACCTAATGGAATTCAAAGCTTTATGTCATTTCGAATTCTTTTCTCTTATAATACCCGAACGGTAGCTCTTCGAGTATTAAGATAAAGATAGAAATACGTTAAGATTAGGTAAATCAACTGACGTATTAATTTTGTTCTTTTTAATACTGTTGTGGGATTCTATGGGAGTCATTGGTATTAACATGCGCGGGTCTATTTAAATGTAGGAAATTAGTTGAAACAAAATCTAAACTTTATCTGATCAATATATCGCTTAATAAACTTCCCAAAAACAAAGCACAAATAGCACCCATTACGTAGAAAACTTATGACGTTTAAACGCGGTGTGGGTGCAAAACAAACGGCAATCGAAACAAAGGATCCGTTTACATTCTAACGCCTTTTAAACTAACAAAGGCCGGATTCAAATAAACACTAAATCGTTAACCCTTTGACCGTCCGTGGGCAATTTTCAGTTCGGAAAACGGAATGGAAATGATTTTCTAAAGGGTCGTGCCGACACCCCACCTGTGCTTTTGACGTAGCGCCTATTTTCAAACCTCTTAGTTTTACTCATGCTTTTGGGGAATATTATATACAATTACGTCAACCGTTATCGGTAACTATACAGTAGGTACGAAAAAAAACGTACGTACCCATAGAAAATTTACTAATATCTTCCTTACCTCATGCCTTTTAATGGATCCTTAAAAAAATATCGGATAAAGCATTGTATGGTTTTACTAATAATTTTATAACTTTCCCGCAACAAAAAGTACGTTTTGACTTCTCATGCTCGTAAAGTTCGTATTTATGCTGAATCTGGTCGACATAAAATGACTTTTTATGCTCTAGTGCGTAAAGTAAAATCTTCGTCTACGACCAAGGTAATCAGGTGTCAACAGCCACAAAAAAAAGTTTCTAAGTACATATTTTTTAATAATTTTTAATTTATATAAAACAAAAAACCAATCATATCAATTAAAAAAATAAAAGGTACATAGAAAGTGAAAATTGCTTCCTCTGCTATTTCATTTCCTCACAATCTAAGTGAAAAGCAGTGTAAAACATCTAGCATTAAACGCATTTTCCCCTCGACGCGTCTATCCATGCACCCTCGCCGTACCGGCTCGGGTAAAATGGCACGTTTTATGCTCTTGTTGTACAATCTACTATATGTTAATATAGCTTCCTATTTGTGGAAGCATTTTTAAATCGTTCCAGTACTTTCAATCGTTAGGTATCTAACAGTCTAAAGTTTCGATTAGAGCATGAAAAGAAACGGTGATTTTTAATAAAAATTCGAGGAGTTCTCAAGGGATAAGAAACTGTTCCAAAATTTGAACAGCGATAGAGAATTTTCGATCGACATAATATCGTGTGGTAGCGAGATGGCGACGTGTTTGTTGTGAAATCACTGAGGTGTCCGCCTGTGCACCTTTTGTGCGAACTGTGCCCCGACGAGCCAATCTGACATACCATACCTATTTTGAATAAGCAACCCTTATGGGTGATATTTGTTACTGTTAATAGTCCCGATATTAACTACTTAATGTATACTATGCTATGATGGTGTATGATATAAATAATATTTATTGTAGTACCTGATCGACTGCGCGAATAATATTCGGTGTCTGTTTAGATCACCAAAAATTGTTTTTTTATATTTTTATTTTACCATTTTGTCGACTTAGTTAACAAATATAGGTACATACTCTACTCATGCAAAATAACAGCTTTCTAACACTAACAGTCTCAAAGCTAAGCCGCGGACGGACGGACGGACCGACATGCCGGAACTAAAAGACTTCTATAAGGTTTCCTTGTAGGGCTATGGAACCCTAAAAAGGTAGCTTGGACAGATACTGACAAAATGTAAGTTGATTAATAAATCACAAAATGTATACCTTTAAAATACTTATTAACGTTAAATTGAGTGACGGACTGACAGAAAACACGGCCTATAACCACTGGAGCTAGAGACTTGAAATTTGGCAGACATGTTCCTTGAGGATCATTTAAGTGTACTAAGAAGGGATTTTTCGAAATTCTCACAGGAGAGAAAAGAGAGTAAGCCAACATTTTTCTCTCCCGGGAGCGAAGCCGCGAAATAAAGTTAGTAATGTATTATAATACTAATATAATAAACGTAGTAGTAATATAATATAAATAGATAAAGTACCCATATGCAATAAAACTAGTGAATAATACTAAAGACCATTTATAGTGAGTGACTGACAGCCGATGCAGGCACATGAATTGTAGGTCTTTGATAATGTGTCTTCTAATTATTTTTTTTATAAATAAATCTCAGTAGCGTGTTAAACTGGTCCCCGAAGCCCCCATGAAGGTGCTAACGTGCGCACCATGTGAGAATCCTTGTGTTTAATGAGCCCTCTCGCCAATTACGTCATGAATGGCCGGTGCGTTGCTCTGGTCACTAACCGCACTCACCCACTTGCGCGCGGAGGCGTGATGAGAAACGCTATGAACTTTCCCTCTCATCACTATACCCTAACTGCTCGTGTTTCACACCCCTACCCCACTCCCTCCTTCCACACATCTTGAAGTACGACCAGGAACGCACCTGTAATCTGCTAAGCTGCAGGGAATATAATGACAGCGACAATTTAAGAATATTTTTTAGTATCTACCTACGTAGTTTAAAAATTCTCAGTCAATATAATAACTGGACTCTAATGTTTGCGCTTAATTCAAAGTGCTCAAGACAAATGAATCTATAAAATTAATTAGACAAGTAATCGAAAACTCGAAAGAATTTCTTCATCTCTGCTGGAGGGGGCCGGAAACAAATGAGGGGCGGACATTGAATAATTCGATTTCCTTATTTGTACCAATCAATATCTTATGAGAGCATCGATATCGTCTGGCGAACGAGATGTTTGATGTCGGATATTAAAATAATATTTGCACAAAATATGAAACGCGATATTCGTCTCGCCTCTATTTATCTTATTCGAAGGATTAAAGGCAGATTTTGTTTACTAAAGAGCAGTTGATAAAGTTTTCTGAAGTAGTACTGCATCTAATTTTGCCACCAGTTATATAATTGACAAGCAAACTCAGGTGCAAGAGCACGATAACTAAATTTCAACTGATCTCCTCTAAACAGTTAAAGGGTGGCGTCCCTTGGAGCGTGCGGTGTGGCGGGCGGTGGTCGCAGACGGCATATTAGTAGGTATAATTGCATTTGCTACCGAGCGCACTGCCGTTTCCTTCAGAGAGTATCTACCGCTGAATCTATGAAGACAATCGAGTTACCAACATAAACCACCCTCTGGAATAAGTTGCCACTGATGAGAATATTTCGCTTCTTGATTGAATTCCTGACATCTTCGGGACCGATCCGAGCCGAGTCACAGGAACAAGACTGCAATTAAGGCGAGGACTTGTCTGCAAACACAGGAAAAATAAGATTAATCGTAATCTTTTGGTTTCACATTAAACGAAAGAAGCGCAACGCAGTATCTGATTAATTAAGAAAGAAACTCTGATGAAATAAGCTCATATTAAATTTTGTTCGTAATGCTGTCGGGTACTTATTTAATTCCGGATATAAAATTTCTGTGATTGAGCCCCAGCGGGTGGAGCCGAGGGGCGTGAATTCCAACAAAATTAGCACCAGGGGTCGAAATAAAAAAGCGAAAGAAAAATTTAATGAACAGGAAAATGCTCCTTTTTGCAGCTATTCCATCTATTTATCTACATCGGGATGCCCATTACCTTGCTAAGAGAAAAGTTTACATTTTTAATTTAATGATTCCACTTTGTGGAAGTTGGGCGGGTTTCAGCGAGATCTTAATTTGGGGATTTCTGAGGCGTCTCGTTTTGTAAATATTATTCCTTTAATAAGACCTCACGTCGAGGGGTGCCTTCTGAACTCCGTGATTATGACTCTCTCGCGAGCTTCATTTTGGACCTCGTCAATTTGATTGGCGCTAATGAAATTTTTCCTACTCTCTTTGCCATTTTCTTGTTCTTGACAGTATAATTTGCAAGAGACCCAGCATTTCTTGTTGTCACTTGCACGTTCTAAACCATTACCAGAGGCAATTTGCTGACATTTAAGGTGATATTTTTTCCTGTTCGTTCGTATGTTTCACTTTCGCTAATGCAATTTGTTACTTATCTCATTTCTGGGTGGGCAAAGTGCGTGTCCCATCTGTACCCAAATTTCTAAATCGCCAAGTCTCAGCTGCGGCGGTGTAGGCGATGACGTTTCGCTCTTAGCGGTTGTTTTAAAATTGAATATTTGATGCGCACTCCCTCATGACGAATCCGCGGCGGGCGGAAAGTGCCCAATTCCGCGGTGCGTAATTTTTGAAATGTCTTTGTTAACGACTGGGCCCATTACCCTCAATTCCCCGTGTATCACTTTACAATGCTCATAATATAATTTTCAAGGATCATTTCGTCCGCAGTTAAATATATGAAAGTTGTTTGTGAGTATTATGCTCAGTAATTCAACGCAATGTGTTTGGTATTTTTTTTAATATAGCCCATTTTGTGTCTCACTGCTAGGCAAAGGCATCCCTCTTCACTTCACAAAACAAACAAACACACGATAATCTTTTGGTTGCGTAAAATGGCTTACTCGAGTAACATCAATATCTATGGATTTCGATTGAGCCGATTACTAATAACCCGCAATAATCTATACCGTTATCGCGCGCGACTGCATGGCACTCACAGGTTCCCATTACAAACACAAATGGTAACAGATTAGTTTCTTTCTAATTACGCAGATAAGCAACACCAATAACGGTTGGTTTATCGCATTCATTTGTTCGAAATCTAATAGGAATTTTGCATGTTGATATGTGCTCTCTTTATTAGTCGATATTATGTTTGCTTTCTGATACTGACAGTTGTGTTTCGTTAATATTAACAACTTAATGATAAATGTATTGTGAAAACCAAATGTGGAGTATAGAGAGAAATTAAAACAAATAAGCGAATATGTGCGTAGATTAGGACATGTATTATGGCAACTGTAATAAATACTTCAGCTTTTATGTGTGTTTGGGTGATTAAAAAAGCTTATTTGCAACTATTTCGTTTTTCGTTCTGTGAAAATAAGTAAGAACCTCGAGATTTTTTACCCGACTGCCCAAAGGAGCTTTATTTTTAAAGAACTCGGAAGGCTGTTATTGGCGTAAACACAATGTTATCAATTCACACGTCCGGAAAATTACGAATTTAAGTCCAGTACAAACATAAAATGATGTCATTTTTACTATCTGTTAATGAAAAACTCATGATTAGTGGATGAACCACGGGACTGATTTGATAATGGTCTATTTGTGAAACCAAGATACTTAAATCACAGTCTGAAATGTCAAATGTAAAAATAATGTGGCCAGCATAAAACGAACAGTGCTGCTCTATGATTTCGGTTTCCGATATAATTGTAAATAGTCGGTGAAACGTATATTTTATGATAACAAAAATAACATTAAAGCATTCAATATTCTATTTTGAAAATATAAATGCACTTTTACGATAAAGTGATAAAATTTAAGCACAGGTAAAAATACAGTTTTCACCACTTAGTGCCAACGTAAAAAAATCATAACACAGAGGGGCTACTACAAAACTGGAAAAACGAAGTTCGTATCGCACCGTCCCTTTCACTCGTGTATTAAATGAGATAAGCGTCAGCGGGATGGCAACATACGAAGGTCGAGTTTTGCATTTCGTAGTATAGGGCCAGCAGGGCTACTACGAAACTCGAAGTTCGTGTCGTACCGTCCCTCTCGCTCTCGTATTAAATAGTATAAGCGTCAGAGGGACCACACGACACGAACTTCGAGTTTCGAGTTTCATAGTAGCCCTGCAGATATCACACAACGTCATTCATGTTTTTCGTATTCGACTACATACTTAACATAGGTACCTACAAAATCTTTCGGTGATAACCGGTTGCGGCACATCACTATTTATGAGACGCAAAAAACTGGTAACACATAAAACATCATTTTAGTATCTCGGATTAAAAAACAGAACATAGTTAATAATTGTGTTTCAGACCAGGCATCGAATAAAATTATAATTAAAACAAGACACAGTCACCTGTCCAGATATATTGCAAGATGAATGAGCTTTTTGTTTAAAAAATAAATATTTACAACGTAATCAATTCAGGTTACAATTTATTAAGAGTACGACTAAATTAATTTAAAATGCTTTATTAGCATTTAGACTATTAGGATAGTGAGATAAAGGTGGGTACCGGGGTTGTGGGGTGGCTTTTTTACTAAAACATCTGTTGTGAGTTGTGAGTTTTTTTTCTGTTTCAAAAGGCGACATGATGGATCAGTTTCAACACGCAGTCGGTCCCTTTGTTGCCGGTTTATGGCTTTGTAATGTGTTTCTTTGTTTGTTCAGTACGTGTTACAGTCGCTTCCGAACTTTGTGGAAAATTACTACTTTAATATGTATGTGCTAGCGTCATCTGTAAACACGACGAGTAAGCAGTAGTGAAAATTTAAGCTTAAAGCCGATTTGCACTATGTCTGATCCGAATCCGAGAATTCTTGGTCCAAAGTAGCAGTTAATACTATTTGTACCTATGACAAATAACGCACTAGATTCAAATAATCATCATTGTTTTCTTTCTTTCTGAATTCTCATACTTAAATTCCTATAACTTTCTTTTCTGTTTTCTGGCAAATCAAAATAAATGAACTAAAAGAATTTCCTTGCTCACCCGCGACCTTACGATAGCTAAGCTTATGCAAAATATGCGTGTTCATGCAGTTCCTCCACCTCTACACTGTAGAACACACCAGATCACACAAACCCATCTATCACCACCACCACACAACACTGACGCGTTTCGAACTGAACCAGAGCTCATCTTCAGAGTAACACAACCGTACACCATGCTACCAGTTGTTAGACTAACAAACCACAACCACCGTTTTAATTTGTCACTGTAACTCCCCAAGTACAACCAAGCAACCAACCAACCAACACCAACCAACCAAGCCAACCAACCAACCAACCAAGTAGTAGTAGTGTTGGGGAGTTACAGTGACAAATTAAAACGGTGGTTGTGGTTTGTTAGTAACAACTGGTAGCATGGTGTCCGGTTGTGTTACTCTGAAGATGAAATCTGGTTGAGTTCGAAACGAATCAGTGTGGTGTGGTGGTGGTGATAGATGGGTTTGTGTGATTCGTGTGTGTTCTTACAGTGTGGAGGTGGAGGAACTGCATGAAACGCATATTTTGCATAAGCTTAGCTATCGTAAGGTCGCGGGTGAGCAAGGAATTTTTTTAGTTCATTGATATGGACCTCCGCAAAGTAACGCCTGATTCAATAAATTATTCAAATCAAAATAGTTAGGGTAACCAGAAATACGACAATTACTGACAAAAAGTTGTTGATGGGAACCTACCTATTGGTGAAATGCAAGCAGAATTCTTATTTAATGAAAAACTTATAGAAAAAATGCAATCACGAATTTGTAAAACTAGTGGTTATAATGCTACATAAAAACATATTGAAGGGGATTATGTTTCCAAATTCAATTACAAATGGATTAGCTAATTTCGTAGGCGACAACATTACACACAGACACAAAGGACTACAAAAAATGCCCGAATATCTTTAAGACTTTTGTGTAAGTGTGGGAGTGTTCTCGAAGAGCAGGCTCTTCAAAACCACCGTTGCGTGTTTTTTAATCGGATTCGAAACTAAAGTTCACGTAATCTTATCTTTGGACCTTTTTCATATGCCATTGAAAGCCATGTGACATTAAGAGATTTGAAAATGGTTAAAAAAGTGTACTTCAGCTTTTAAAAATGCGAGGTTTGCTGAATGCTTTTTGCGCTAGTTTTTTCGATTTAGCTCCGAAGAAAGGAAGCTTTTACTTGGTATTTGAGGAGAGGCTATGAGTTGCGATCTGAATGGAATGAGAACCATTCGTAAAGCAAATATGACGGAGGTTCGCGTGTACGAGAGACCGAATGGTTTTGATACTTAAGAAATAACGGGACTACTCGTTGGATTCTCGTTGAATCAGATTATTTTTAGAAACCTTTATAGAATCCCCTATATTTTGACGCAGTTGCATGCAAAATTAAAAGGTAAACATGTTAACTGACCATGAACCAAAAAAGTTTCAGATTATATTTTGTTGAAAAGTTCATGTTTAATATGAGCGTTTTGCTTATTGTACTTTTGGATCATTCGACATGTTATATATGTTTATTAAATTTGAAATTGAACCGACCACCGGAAGAGGTTCTTTGACTTGCAAGATTTGACCTAAAGAAACATACAAACATTGCAAGTTAAATGGAACCTTGTAAAATAGAATAGATAAAGTATCAGCTGGTTGCTAGTTACAAAGTTGGTAGGAGGGTTGGTGGTTGGTTGGTTGGCAGGTGGTAGGACCTTGTGCAAGGTCCACCCGGATTGCTACCACCATCTTACTCGCTAATCCTGCCGTGAAGCAGCAGTGCTTGCACTGTTGTGTTTCGTCGTGGAGAGTAAGACAGCCGGTGAAATAACTGGCACTTGAGGTATCCCATCTTAGGCCTCTAGGCTGGCAACGCATCTGCAATACCCCTGGTGTTGCAGATGTTTATGGGCGGTGGTGATCTCTTACCATCAGGAGACCCACTTGCTCGTTTGCCATCCAGTCAAATAAAAAAAAATAAGTTAGTGTGAGTCGAGTCTTGTAATTTCGGGGAGCAAAAACAATGTCGCAACACGCTGACAGTTATCTGGACACCTTCCTGGCTGGATTTAATTCGCTTTATTCAAACAAAAACCACTTCCAATCTAAAAAAAAAACTGTATGGACTGAATTAATAGGGTGTAACCTCATAACTTCAATAATAGAATGTAGGCATGAGCGTATTTACCTAGCTATTGAAATCGACGGCTCTTTAATTTAGGGTATCTACCTGTACCTTATTAAAAATCATAAACTATTAACAATGTATCTCAATGTACTAATTCATAGAACTCCTAACAAAAACTGACACATTCTTCATTTAGAGACGTTAATGAAAATGCTCAAGACTAGTACAGTTGCAGAGAAAAACCTCGGTTGTAATTAGCGTGTCTGAATAAAACACGTGTAATCCGTGCCGGGCCGAACGTTCCCGAATGGGCCCGAATGATCACGAAGCCAAAGCGAGTGTTTATTTACATGCGACTCCGAGGGCTCTCCGCTCGTGAGATTGAGAGTAGAGCTAGGAAAGTGGAAAAGGGGTTGTATTTTTTTTTACATCGCATCGCATTACAATGCAACATGAAACCAAATTAACAACTACACATTGACTAGACAGCACATTTAAAATCAGCAATCCTACTAATATTAGAAATGCGAAAGTTTGTGAGTGCGTGAGTATGTTTGTTACTCCTTCACGCTGAAACTGAAATTAAATTTGGTATGTAGATAGCTGGACGTCTGGAATAAAACATAGGCTACTGTTTATTCCGATATTCCCACGGGATATTGATAAAATCTCGAAGTAACAACCGCTGGGCTTAGAGTCATGAAATTTGACATGATTGTTTTTAATGTAACGTCAATGAAAACCACTATTTAATTTTCGGGAATTCCCACGGGAATTTAAAAAATCTTAATGATTTACGTTTGCGAAGCCGCGGGTAAACACTAGTTTAAAATATTTGATATTCTCTCATTTATTGACTTACAAAATCGCAAGCATTGCCTTCCATCGCCACGCAAGCAGGCTCCTATTTCATAAACGTGACAGGCGACAAGTGACACTGACAAGTCGGTCTATAGTGAATGCGAAGCCCGGTTTGACAAGGAACTCTTCCAGTCGACAATATGTTTAGAATTGTATCAGTCAGTTGTTGCATGTCACATTTATGAACTAGGAGTCTAGGAGCCTGGTCGCACTTAGGTGCTGTTCCCAAGCTAGGAGCATCTGAGGCAGATAATCTCACAAGTTGACCTAGCAAACGTTGAATAACAAACGAATCAAACGAATGCCAAAGATCATAATAACTATGACGATATAGATGTGTTATATCGTTTTTAACGCCTTTTCTATGTAATTTGAAACTTACCTATTTATGGTAAAAAATATTTAATTTTATAAGTATCTGAGAATATATTTTGCTAATGAAAAAATATTAACTATGTAGGTACACATCAGGTGAGATAGGGGTCAATCACGGTCAGTTATATGTAAAAAAAATACCTAGTTCATAACTATGCAAACGACATGATTTCGACGAATTTTCTTAGCCGGTTCTAAAGAATTTCAAGTGCACGCAGACGCTTGAGTTAGAATTGGCACTCTACATGCGACCACTCAATTATGTGTCTGAGTTCCGTACGAAGTAACTTTTAACTATCGTCTATTCAAGTTGATTTATGTCAATATATATGTAAAAAAAACAAAGTTTAAGTTTCCTAATACCAGGGCAACCATTGACGTCATTTGAAAATCTATACTATCGCAATTTTAGAGCAATTTTGTTTAACAAAAAAATATTACCAACAAAATAAATTTTTGTTCAAATTTATAGTTCGATTTCACAGCATCGAATAGCCAAATTAAAACCCTCGGTAAGTCCCCTAATTTATTTTAAAAAGTATCCATTTCCTCTTTGCAAACAAAATAAAGGCAGTTATAGCGGTTACAGAGGCGAAAGTATATTGCAATGGAGTATAGAAAAAAAAGAAACGAGCGGCAGTTTTGATTGATCACCTCCTCGGAGCTGTTTTTGTGTGAAATTAAAAACACGGAGTGGGCATGCGTCGGATTGAAGAGGAATTTCATTCGCTAATAAATAAGGGACGGCTTTGTTACTGAAAAATAATCGGAAATCAATTTATTTCCCTTTGACTGTACACGTGGACACCGGTTTTGCATTAAAAGCGTAAAAGCTATCCCGATATGCTTTGAGCGATTTCGTTACAAGGTCATGCCATAAACTTAACATAAAACGTATTACCATTAGATCGGCTCTAAAGTATCTGATGCGAGATACGAGACTCAATAAGTTTTTCTAAATAAATAATATTCATTACTTTACTAAATCATTTTTGTTAACTGTAGGTACTTGCATAGCCATCCGAACTACATATCCGTTATTACCAAATTTCAAGTCAATCCGATCATTAAAAATACTTAGGTGCAATTCGATTTGTAACATTTAATGTCAACAAACATACAAAACATTTCAAGTTCAATAAAAGCTAGTAAAATTGACAGATGTGAATGGGTACCTATGCACAAAAAAATTGATTTATTCCTTGTTTTGGACCTAGTGACAGGTACTTACTGTCTCATAGAGTGTAAGGAAAGTGGTTTTCTTTTTCTATTTTGATCTAATAAAATCAAACGGTTCTTACACAGATTTTAACCGCCACTTCTGCGACTTTGCAAGACAATATTAGAGTCTAAGGCATCACAGCTTAAAATGCTGCATGCAGCTTATATTTGATGCTTTATTAGTTCATAAATACTTATAAACGCATTTGAATGTAAAATAACAGAATGAACATCAACGGAGAAACCGCAAGTGTACCACAAACGAGTAATTAAACCATCTATAATATATTAACATTATGCATACTGTATTCATGGGAGACTTCGTCGAAACGCTAGCGGGAACGGGGAGATGTGTAACACCCAATACCGCAAAGGTATAGCGTAATAATAGAAGCTGTTTGGAGGCTTTATGAACGATCAAAATTGCAAGAGCACGTGTATAAAATACACTTTGCAAAGTAGATTTAAATTTTAATACAAAGCTTTCAGAGGGATCCAGTGGGTAATGTCTTCGCGTTGGAATTGGATGGATCTCGCGCGTTAGGACTGAGGCGCCGGAGTGTACTATCGTCTTATCGCACGAACTGGCGCCCGATCGTAAACGGCTTTTAGTTCGGAGCATCGGCGTGAGAAAAATAACTAGGTCACGACAAAAACATAAGTATAAGAAACTCCCATTCGGACAATTTTCTTGTGATGCAAGTATTTTCTCTACCTACACAAGTCTGTTTAGACCCGGCTAGGTTATTATTTAATAAGATGTAAGACGCTCGCGGCTTAGGGGCTACTCCCGCCCGGGAATATCCACGCTAAGTGCGCGGGCTAGAGACTCAGGTGTCGACTGCGGCCGATTTCACAAGACAATGCTTAATAATTTCATTTCGCCATTACGGCGGCCATCTTTGCGAGTCGCACAGTTAGAGGGCATCGGCGCACCCCTCTACAGCAATTTGCATTGTAACCCGGACCACGTAGAAAGCCCTAACTGCCATACCACCACCTCCTAACTCTTGAATATATAATTTTGTTGCTTTTATTAACAGCAACTTTGCGTGGGAATCGGCGATAGCCTTCCGCAGCGACTGTTTATTGTGGACGATAACTTGCTAGATTTATTTTATAGTTCAGAGACTTTGTCCTGCAAGGGTTGGTTCAGGTTTACGCGGACGCTTTTATAATGCCAATAAACAGAGCCAATGCACGAAGCCATTAAAATATTTGCTGGATTTATTTGACAGCTCGCTTTTTCTGAAATGTTTATTGGATCCAATGATTACATTGTTGAGTAAATGAAGCTTTAATCATTTAAATACCACCGTTTGCGAGTAGAGTGGGCGCCAGAACATCCGCTGGACTAGTAGACCGAGTTTTTGCTAAATTGTTTCCAACATTGTTTTGTGGTTGGGTGGTAAAGTTTTATTTTTTACATGAGTACGACCTACAAAGTATGACCAATAAAAGAACTATTACCACAATAACTTGAACTGTGGAAAATATGCGGCACCGGCAAACGGCGAGGTGTAACAGAGGTAAATACGAAATTGATCTAATTGAAGTTCCGGGCGCGGGGGCTCTAATGTAAAAGTTACTCAAGACGGTTACAGCTTAAAAAGTTTGCGATGATGGTACCCATAAATTAATGTGTTTGCATGTCCCCAATGCCATTTAGGATCGCTTTACTTTCAATGCGCTAGCAGAGTTACTCCTTCTAAATGAGTTTTTATTTGTGACTAAGTAGGTACCTGATTATTTTTAAGGGTCAGATTGATGTCACTTACGGACTCACGTATCCGTCTATCAGTCTTTCCGTCGCCTGTAACAAAGGTTTTACAGCCTTTATATTGTTAAAGTTACAGTCTTAAAATTTTCCCATATAATTAGTCAAAAAATATTTTTTTTACTTCTCATGCTCTTAAAATTTTACTTTAGTCTCTGCATATCGGGACTAAAGCTCTTTTTTATTCTCTAGGGATTAAAGTTTTTTTTTTAATTTACGTTGGAAACTCCTAAACAGCCAACACGGTGTTTGTGAATGGAGGATTTTTAGGCGTGGAAATAACCTCAAAATCACAACTGTGCAAAAATATTTTAAAAAAGCACGATTTAATTTCGTGGAACACAATTAATGATTACGAATTATGAATCTATTCAATTATATTAAGGATTAATTCGTTTTATTAAATGCATAGTCCAATTTATTTTAAAATAGTTTTCAATTTTAAACTGTTCGCTAAATATGCAAGCTTTTAAAGCGTCACTTCATAAACAATAAAAGAAAAGAAAAAACCGCGCAACAAATTTTTTGCAATTTTCAATTTTGAACAGATGGCCTGCCCAATAGCCGAGCGTTCGTTTTTAAAAAGTAAATAATATTGTATTTTTGATCAAAATATTGCTTTTTTTCCTCGCATTCAAAGTGAAAAGTAGAGTGCTTAACGCGAGACTAAACAACCATAATGCCACTCGAACTATAGCCACCCTCGCTCTGCTCGGGTTGCTAAACATCGAGTGTCATTATGGCTTGTTTTAGTCCCTTGTTGAACAATCTACAATAAATGTTTTTAAAGAGTAACGTAATTTTTGTTTGAAAATATTGGAAAGCAAAGAAATTAGACACCACCAAATTCTGTTTTTTTTTTTAATTTTGTTACGAAGTCATTTTTATTGACAATTGACTGTTTTTTTTATTCACGTGATGGTACCTAAGTACCGATGACGCCGAACAGCTCACTGGTTCAGTAACGGCCTATTCACTCCGGCCTTGAATAGCCATTTTTTTTATCCAGAACAAACAGACGATGGAAGCGGAATTTAATTCTTTCGCATTCCACATATAAAACAATATAAAACTGACGAATTTTATTTAATAGTTAATATTAATATGTTGACTACTGCTATGGTCAGTCGATGTGTTTCCTTTTACAATTCTATGTAGTCTGTCGTTTCTTAAATAATAGTCGCATCCTGTTGCGATTCCTGCCTCAAACAAACCCAGTAAAGTGGCCGCACACTCGCGAGTTGTAAACCAGAACAGTGATCCAGGAAATCCGGAAATATTGGGCCCCGGTGCGGAATAAATTGTGCCTCTAATTCTAATGGCGACTTTTAGGGGAATGCATAATTCCATTTCGTGTTTCCAACTCTTTAGGGGTTCGTAATATCGACATTAATTGGGTTTGAAAGGTTTCTTATGAGGGAAGTTTTCGAATATTTCAATTTATTCGTTTAGGAGGCATTGTTATTTTCTGGGAATTGAGTAATTTTTTGTACCACTGTTTGTTTCTATGTAATAGATGCGTGAAACGATCTGTTAGAAATATTTTTGGAGTAATTCATTCTGATAGTTAATAGTTCCTTGAACTTCTAATAAGTAGATAAATACTTCTGTCTTTCAGTTCACTAATGTTACATTCATCATACTTATCTAAGATTTTTAGTTTCTCCTGTCTTAGAGTGTTGCTATTCGAATTTGACCCACTTCTTGAGGTTGGATTGACTAGTGGTACACATATGTAGGTTCGAAGATAATGCAAGCACTGGGTTATATAAAAAAAGCTTGCATAAAAACGATTTATTTACAAAACGTATTTATAGTTAAAAACAATTATCCACTTATCAAACACTTGCGCTAAGTGTCAACCAAGTTTATTTGTTTCCACCTAAAATTACCATAAAGCGGATTGAGTGCCTTTATCCTGTATGAATGAGTGCAGGACATACGGGCATCTTGTGCATCAACACTTGTGCTTTTGTTGCATCACGCGTCAGGTTTCACACACGTGCATTTGCATTATGAAACTTCAAAAATAGTCATGGTGGTTCCTGCAAAGGCTGCGTCCTCACTTACATGTACAGTCACCAGCACCAATATCCGACACAAAAAAACGTGTATGGCTCTATTCCTAGGGCCGTTAGGACGTGTCAGATATTTTTGCACTGTTATTATACTTATTTAATGCAGGTTGCATGGCCGTTTTCCTTGAATGGAGAATTTGTGTTACTGAATAGGTAGTAAGATAAACGTCCGAGTGCTAGTCGCTGCCCAAGTGGCTATAATAATATGAGGACTGAAAATATGTAGATTTTTTTTTCCTTAAAAAAATAGAAATTTCTATAAATTGTTAAACATTTGTAGTTCCTGGGAATATCGTTTAGCTGGTTTACGTTCGAAAATTTAGGCACATTATTTCTCAATAGTCTACCTGCTTTCAATAGTCGCTAGAGACGTTACCTAAGATATGTGACATCCATTGAAGCAAAAAAACAGCAATATTTCAAAAATCAGTGGTTGTTTTTGTATACATTTTAATACGACACATTTGACTAGGTAACTTGGTGTGCACTCGATATTTTTTAAATTATCAAAAAAAATGCAAAAAAAAAACTTTTAAACTTGGCAGTGAGTATTTCGCGGACCTCGCGTCGTCACTGAGTGGAAAGCTAATAGTATCGCGCGTTATTCGCGCGTTATAATTAGTACAAATCGTTTGCTCCGCGCTGCCTCGGCGTAGACTTTACTAATGCGTAGACGCGGCAGGTAGAAGACTTTTTTAATGATACTAGCTTCTGCCCGTGACTTTATCCTCGTAGAATTAGTAATTTAGTACAGTTTTTTATATTAATGTTTTACCTTTTCGTGATGCACGTACAAGTATACGGACAAACAGATGGATAAATAGACAAAAGATCTAAAAATAATTGTTTTGGCTTGAATTGCTGTTATAAAGACCCCTTATGTTAAATTTTCTAGCTATAAGATAAAAACAACAATGCAATTGAACCCTCTTAAATGTGATACGTAAGGTTTTTTACTGAACAGTTAATAGTTAATCCACCGTTTGCAACAAAATCAGTGAAAAAGATAAGGCTAATTTGTTTTTATGAAGAAATGTTATTTTAGTACTTTTAATCTCGTAAATTACAAAAAATAAATAAAAATAATCTGACGGTAAGTTAAAAATTCGATATGTACCTACTTCAATTATTCAGAAGAAAAAAATAATAAAATTTTTCGCGATACCGTGAAAAACGTGTCTAAACATTACACTGGCATCTCGCCATGGAATCCAGTAATCTCGCGACTTAATAGATTCGATAATTCATCGCGACGTCGGAGTCGATACACAACGATTGATGGCACTCGAGATCGAGACGATCGAGACGGGTGAAACGTTCCCATTGCTTCACGCTTGCTTCGCTCGCGATTAATTTAAATCGATTTAAGTTTTAAAAGCCATTTAATTTCAATTAAAAGTGGATTTTTGGCTAATTGTTTATTTGGCTGGTGTATTGCAGTAAGTATGCGATGGGAATACACTTTATGGTTTTGAATTATGTTGCGTGTTTTTGGCATGACTTGTATTTGGTACCTAAGTACTTTTTTTTATAATAGTAGTAAAATTTATTTGTCGGATAGCAATAGGTGTAAAATTACAAAATTAAAATTAAATCAAACTAAATTAAATCAATCAATAAAATAAAATAACTTACTTGAGCTATAACTAAGCTACTTTAGTACTTTAATTAACTTTAGTGGGCTTTAAAACTGTCTGAGTTTTTGTAAAATTTCACACGTGGGAGAGTTCGGACGCCCCTGAACATGGCAGAAAATGTAGAAAAAGTTTATATTTATAACGTGCCCTCACGACAATGGAACAATTTAAACAAACAGTTTTAGGGACTTTTTAAACCTATCTCAAACATTGCCACCTGAAAAGTACCGTTAAGTTGGTAAAATTTGTTTACCTTTTTAATCAGTCCTATTTACAACCGTCAACTCCCAAGTCTTATTATTTATTGATACTATTTTCTTTATTTATTAGAAAATGAGTCGTAATATTTATTTTTGCGTGATTTTCCCACCACGGCTGGTAACTCGAGCCGCGTCGCTAAGCGATTCGGCTTGCCTTCCTCAGCCTACGAATTCTAAGGTTCCGCTCACAATTTTATAAGAAACGGCTAGTTCGAAGCTAAAAACCAGCATTAATTTCGGTCACATTCCATTCATGGGTTCATTGACATCACGGCATTACTTCTTAAATCCAGCAAAAAAATTGTCATTTAAATTTTTTGGTCACTCTCTTTAAAGATTTCAAAATAGGTAGGCGTTACTTCAAAGCTAATAATGATAACGGAATAAAAGAGTCACAATCAATTTAATAATGAAAAAAACTATTGGAATTACTTTAGGTCGACTAATTTGGGACGCCGTCATGGCGGCAAAAAATGCAAAATCATTGTGGCGAATGAAATTGCACCCTGGAGAATCGTTTAGTTTAAGTAGTTTATAATTAACAACGGAATTTAATTACTTGAAAAAACTGCGGCTACCGTAGAGTCACAGATCAAACGCGTAAATAGACCGTTACTAATTATCAGTCGAAAAAACTGTTGGATTGAATCCAAACATTTGTCTCCTAACGAATCGTGTCGCGGCGGCAGCGAGTCAAAGCGGCGTGATTCGGCAATTCCGCTCCGACTTCGAATGCTCGCTGCCCATTCGTTCCCTCGGCTACGCCTACCCAATAAATTAGATGCCTCGCGCAGCATACCGCATAGTTACAAACTAATGAAATCCCAAAAAGATCTCAACCCATTTTCTTAACAACTTTTCCGAAAGAGCACACGCCTTCAAAGATTTTACCCGGAGAAATAATTTCGCTAATAACGCTTTGCGCTCACACGGGTATGTTATGCAACCATAGGAATTTCATTAGATACACACGCGTCTGTTTGTTAAGACGCTTTCCATTGCTAAAAGTTTCTTGAGGCGGGTATAATTCCTTTGTTTGTTGTCGGGGGTGGCGGCCCGCCTCTCCCACTACGTTTTCTAAGTCATCGGGTCCAATTATGCCCCTTTGTAGGTTTTGATATGTAAATTCGCGATTTTATTAAACAAACCATGATGCCATTCGGGGGCAGTGAGCCGGATTAATAGCTTCTTCAGATTTGTGTAATCGCTTTCTCTTAAGACAACATCAGTGGGAAGTCGCAGGGGATCAATTTTCTTTCAAGTGTTTCAAAAAAGCAAACGCACCCATTTCGTGTTGTTAAGTGACAACTTTGGTCTAAGTCACAGTGGCTACATTCGTACTCACAAAGGAGTATAAAACGGTACAATATTGTGGCGAAAAAGTGGAGAATCCAACTATTCTAAAGTTTTTTGCTATTTAGTCCTTCACAAAACATTTTAGGTAGTTGATTCTTATGTTCATTTAGGTTTTTAAGTTACAATCGACAAATCTGACTGGTGGAATGATGAGTAGAATTAAGCAAATTTACGGGAAATCGACGATGCACTTTATGGCTATTTGCATTAGCGGTGGAACGGCGCGCCGCGTATGCCCCGGTCACCTGCCGCGGCATGCACCCCGCACAAATTAATCTACACCCGTAAACATAAAACGGACATAACAACCAAACTACCCATTCGATTTAAGCTTAATTTTTACCCTAGCACTATTAATAATTCACACGGGATAACGCCAACGTTTGCGCCATATTACAACGCATAAATTAATTATGTCGTTCGCTTGTTTAACTGCGAATCAGATGAGTTTTATTGACAATATTGTTGGCAAAGAGCAATTTGCGGGATGGCCACATTGACGCCAAGTGGTCACCAAACAGGGGAGTCCTGAGGGGGCTAGCGGCCAGCAATTGTCAACTGCTCGTATTTAATAACATCGATAGTGGTAGTTATCCAGGAATGCATGAAAAGCTGGAGAATGACTTTTAGATTATGTAACTTGATGTAACGTCATATAACCTAAAAGTTATATTGGCATCTGAAGTTTGTAAACATTACTTATCAGTTTTTAATAATTCACGTAAGACTTATTTGTTACACAACTGTGTCAAAATATCAGAAGCTCCTTAAAGATATTCATCTACATCTAGTAACAAATACCTTTGTCTAAAAGCACTACTTAAAATGAGGCTCTATTGCATCTCCAAAGTTTCCAAAACTATTTTAGGAAATAACTGAAGTGATTCCCGTTAAATGTTCCTGTAAACCGTTGAAATCGCTTGGCTTCTGATCGCTTTGGCTTCTGGTAAAGCTCTGATATATAGTAGCTAAGGCCTAAGGCCTATTGCTTCATGTAATCAGCTCCCAAGGAATCGTCTATAGCAAAAGCAATGCATTGTGATTGTTTACGTGGACCTACCACTGTATTGACTAGTTGGAAGAGCAGCAAGATACTCGTATTTATTATATGTTCCTGAGGGTTTAAAACCGTGTCTCAGGCGGTACTATCTCTCTAGCCTGAAGCGCTCGGAGCTCTCTCCACACCTCCATAGCGAACTATCAGCGCCGCTACATGCAAATGTTTCCATCGCATTACTGTAACTCAATACGCGCACGAATGTACACAATTGCATTTGGGGTTGCATTGAGGAGCTGACACACCGGCGCTATTATTGTGCAAACACGGGCTCCCGTACGTGTGGGCTATACCTTATGTCAGAGGCTTCGGTGTTACTGTCAGAATTTGCAATAGTTTATCTTGCTGATTGAGTCGTATATTTATTTTAAACAACTGACAATCCAGTGTCGCAATTGGTCTCTATCGTCATTCGTCACCTTATATCGCAAACTGAGCAGACTCCGTACGGAATCAGTTTAACTTGCAACGATCTTTTTCATAAAAGTTCGGTGGAAGTGCTTCTATGTATGGCGGTAAATTAAACATCGTTGTATACTTGCGGTGGAAGGAGGATTTAGTAGAATCTCAGGTTGGAATTATCGGAATTTTGTCGCAATAATAGCTCAATACGTAGATGCTAAAAATCGATTAGGTCGTGATTTAGTAGTGGACATGTATCCGTAGTCCTCGACTACATATTTCATACATCTTTGGTTCAGCTAGCCAGTAATGGACACTAAAAGCACGCGCTGTCGCCTCGAATTAACACAAGCTTTTGTTATCATTCAATTTGATTCCGCCGCCGTCGGCTGTTTTATTATTTTAATGAGCCTCAATTTTCAGGGATAATTGAATGCACGTCGCGCTGCTTCGATTATTATTTCATCAAACGTACATTGCTGACAGGGTACAGTCAATAGCAAAAGGAATGGAGTGGATGGAGTAGGATCAAGGACCCAAAAATATTTATCTGTTAACTTACGGCAATTGACTTCTTGGCTACTGTCGGTAATATTAAAAAAAATATTTTTCGCTTGCTGCGTTGTTTTTGTTGCTGACTATACTGTGGGGCAAGGTCCGTTACAATAGCAAACGGTACGATTCAATTGCCCAGCGTATTTGGATTTCCGCCAAACATTGACTGACTGCTGTTAATCAGCAGCCCAGTCAGATTAAGCATAATACGTACACGGAGCAAGTGCACTATGAGAAAGTTTGAAACGATTTTGTGAACTGAGAAACGTCAAGTATACTTGTAAGTACTGTATTTTATAAATGCTCTTCAATAGTTGTTTAAGACACTTTCAAAGAGAAGAAATCAGGACTTTATAACCTCACTATATTTATCTCACTATACTCGTATGTATTTTTTTAATTAGCCAGGTATAGTGTCCCACGGCTGGGCAATGCCTCTTCTCTTGACCTCCACACCTCCCGATCTGGTGCAATGTCCTTGGAAAAATAAATTAAAATCAACATAATAAAAAAAATCGTTTCCGCTTTATCCAATACTTAGGTAGGTACTATTTCGTTCTCTGTTTGCCAAACCTTTCGCTAGTTCAACCCCACTATTAAACAACAAGGGACATTGGAGTGAATTATACTTGCTTTTATTTCGCGTCTAACTACAGTTAGTTTTAACGTTGGTTGACTTAGTGCCGCCGGTTTAATTAAAGGGGTGCGTTGTGATTTGTGACAGGAAACGTGGAAAGTATTTGTAAATAATAGCACTACTAACTCAGTGTTAGTTCTGGCACGGAAAAAGGTCTAGAACTTTCCAATTAATTATTATCGAAGTAGGTAACTAAAATGTTAGAAATGAATTGGTATCTATTAAGTACTTACCATTAAATTTCCGAACTTGATTTGAATTGGCGTATAAAATGTTATGTTTCCGAGAAAGTAAATAGGCATAGCTGAAGGAGCAAATATAGATTTTCTTACAAAATTACTGCTTTTACAACCTGTTATTTTAACTTATCGTGTTATTATTGGTCAAACCAAAAAGTCAAATTAAAGTGGCCAGATTCCCTTTTAATTTGATATAATTGGCATATGTAAGTTGAATGACAATAAAAATATAGTATATTAAAATATACCTAATAATAAATACAGTCAGCAAAAAAAGTATTAAAAATATTACAAAAGTTATTGCCAGTAAATGATAAGACATTATCTATAGACCTCGTGTATTTATGAATGTAGTACACACATAACCGTTAGTCTGTAGTCGTTCTGTACAGTATAAAGGCAGCTGGCCACGAGACCTTCCCGTAAGTGACAGCGGGCGATTCGGGCGACCGCAGACCGCAGCACGCGCCGCTGTTATTTTAGAACACAAAGCGTGTCGCAATCACACTATTTGCAATCACATAACTCACATCGCTAATGTTGCTAGTTTATTGTTTACTGGAAAAATCCATTGGAGCTAGTGAAATCAGCTGTTTGCACAATTAATAAATGGTCTTTCCGTGTCATGTAAAGTGATATGAAGTATCATTTCATTATTGTAATCACACAATTAGCAACACATTGATTGGAATCATGTCCATCATTAAAAGGATTGTTATACCGTGCCTCGTGCTCAAAATAATCTAGGTGGTTACCTTAAACATTACTTGATCTTATCGTGGCATTTTTCGAATCTTGCAATGCACTAGCGCTAGTCATTTAAATTGTACGCTGCATGCAAACGTTCATTCGTGGCCAGTTGAATGCCTATGAACTCTTTAAAGACAAACCTTTTCGGTTAAAAAACTGTTAGCAAGCCCGTAGAGTGAGAGGTTCGTTTTGACAGCTCTCTTCGCGTGACCGGTGCGCTTAATACGTTTTTTTTCTCATTCATATACAGGTCGAGCAAATTGATTACGTCTATTAACTTGTTTCTCCAAAGTGACAGCCCTGGCTATTAAAGATGGCCGCGGTTAGATTCCAATTTTGAACTTTCGGGATCTGATAAAGGAATGGCTAATTACGGAGTGAGGAAGAGGGTTATTAACAACTTATTAATGTCATTTTTTACCATTAGTTGGTTCCGCAGGAACTAGATGTTATGATACGGGATGATCTATCATTATCTTGCTCGTAAAGAGCGGTGAAAAGTGATTAATCACATTGTTTAAATTATTACTTTAAAATCTATATTGCGACTTAAAACATAAGAACGCATCTACGTCAAAGCAATTAAACGACACTAATTTAATATTTTTAATACACTTTTATTAATAATTACGTATCTCCTGTGTGTGTTACGTTAGTAGCATTGGTACCTAATTGTAGTTTTTTTAACCCCCGGCGCAAAAAGCGTGGTGTTATAAGTTTGACCGCTATGTGTGTCTGTCTGTGGCACCGTAGCTCTTAAACGGGTAGACCGATTTGAATGCGGTTTTTTTTATTGGAAAGCAGGTTTTCTAGCAATGGTTTTTAGAAATATTTTATCAAAATCGGTTAAGCCGTTTTTGATATATTGAACTTTGAAGTGACAATGTCGGGGGTTTTCAACTTTTTGTTGGTTAGGTTATTTGATAAAGCAAACCTTGTATGAGATGTATGGATCAGTGAGATTTTATTATTATTATTTAAATTATCAGGCAGGCAGTTGAAAGCAACTGATGGACAGGTGTCTGTATGTAGCTGTTCCTTGGTCAAGTATTCTTTATACTGTTAATGTGTTGGTCTAGCCGGTTCTTGAATTGATTGATTGATTTTTAAACATCGTGAGGAATCCGATTCAACAAATTAGTTAACTGACTGTGTCACCTTTATTTATAATAATTTTATACTTAATAACAATAAATAATTTTATACAATAATTTTGTAACACGTATTAACTAAATATCTTCAAGAAATGTTAGGTATATATTTTAATAAATTTAATAGGTTGGATACAAGACATTTCTCATCTGGTTACAGTGAATATACCTACTAGAGAGAAGCAGTGCATCTGTTTTAGTTTCGTTATTTTTGGCAGTCGAATGTTTTACTTAAAAAATATTTCGATATCAGTTCATAAGTAAGGCAAGCTAATCATAACCCGGATGTAGAACACAATAGAATGATTCCCACATGCCTCCGACAAAACAAAACACGGCTCAAACATCGTCTAAACGCTGAAATAACAAATTGATTACACCACGATCAGCTCCTTTTTAGCCCAAGATACAAGAGGTAGAAGTAGGAATTCTACTCAAATATTTGTAAAGGTAGGAATTTTAAATACCTAAGCTTATCAAAGGCATCCAAAAACAAACTGTAATCTCTGAATCATCACCAACAATCAAATCGTAAATAAACTAATAGTTTGTACATTGATATTTTTGATTTATTTTTATTTATCTCTTAGTTGGTGCAAAATTTAGACAATTTGCCAGAAATAACACGTAAAAAGTAAAACAAATTAACTCTTTTTTACGGGGCTAGCAAATTTCTATAATAGTCGCGCAACCACCAGAGCTGTGTGTGAGAAAGTAAAACGTTTATAGATAAAAAACCACCATTGGGAAAGCGTTAGGAAAATGGATAATATTCCTAACATAAAACCTCCTAAAACCCATATGTTGAAGCGAGCGAGTAAGTGCCCTGGAAGCACCCCGACTAGGATAGGTTAGGTTAGAAGGCTGAGGCGGGAACGAAGCTTCCGCCGTAGCCTTCGAGGTTATTTTTTTTGTCATCCCTAAAAGATCCCTACTATAATATAATAATTGTGTGCCATCCGATAATAGACCCCTCGCACTACTTAGATGGATGCACAGCCCTAGAAACGAGAAAATAACATTCTTGTAAGCCTGTTTTGTACATACAAGCATGATTGACAACGAGCTATGAGTAGTGACTCACAAAAATATCCTTGCGCTTGTCATTTACACCCAGAATTAATTGGTGCCCCAAGCGAGGCAGTCTGTGCGAGATAAGTAGGTCAAGTGCAAGGCTGTGACAGTCAGGTAGGCACTAACAGCCTGACGTATAGCGCCCATTGAGTTGTCAACGTTTGCAAAAATGCTACCCCGCTTTTATGTTGTACTTGGTTAATACTCCTATTTTGACTTCCCACTAATATTATTTATGCGAAAGTTTGTAAGTCTGTTTGATTGTTAGTTATCTTATCACGTTCAAACCGCTGAATCGATTTAAATGTAATTCGGTATACAGATAGTTGATTTAAGTCTCAAGAAAATTGCAAAGTTCCCGCGGGGTAACGATCAACGAATTCTACGTGGACGAAGTCGATGGCAGCTAGTATTTTATAGTCGTTAATAAGTTTAAGTATTTTTTAGGGATGTAAATTATCCGCTTGCCTTTTTAAACTTGCACCGAAATGTTCGTGAAAACAGTAGCACGGCTAGTCTCACTCAGCGTTCTAATATTTAATAGTTTTATGATGTATTATCAAAACAAATCTCAACGAGTCTGTCTGAAGTACATACGTTTCGGTTGCAACTGTTTTAAGCTTTACCATCTTGATACTTTGCTATTAAATAATACTTATCATAGACATTTGTAATGTAGTTTACAATTACATAGTGGTGATTAATAAGAAAATAAGTAGCCTAGGTTTGGCCTGGCACTTCAATTCAATTCATTTATTTCTTACTTGTTTATCATATTTAGTTAGGTTTCATTGTCTTTTATTGTAATTTAAATACTCAGTTTTTGATTTATTTCTTGCAACGTTATTGATGTCAGCTTATGCAAAATTATTTTCGAAATGGCTGTCAAAAATACCACGTTAATGCAGTATGACAATAAAACCTACCTGATTAAATTTCCCTAGTATCATAGGTGTCTAACAGTGATGATTTACAGTGACAAGAAGACTCTAAAACATTATAAAGCATTCGTTGAAGCACTAAAATACATAATGAGCACAGTAATATCTTTATCTGTATGCCGTACACGATGAAATAGTGCTGCGGAAAAAAGTGCAACTGTCGCGGTGCATGAGCAAAACCGGTATAAAGTAAAAGACGTCTGGCATTTAGAACTGGCGCGGACGCGGACATTATTTATGTGCGCTAATTGTAATTTCTCTATGCTGAATATTAATAAACGCAATTAGTAGCATCCTCGGGGCCCATATGGCTATTTTTTCCACGTTTTCTCATTCACCTTAACTACCATAGCCAATTTATTAAAATGATAAATATCTAAGGTACATTCCTAATCAACTTTTTTCTAAACAAAAAATATATGCAAAATTTTCGAAATAAAATATATAAAATACCTCAGTAATGTAAAGTATCAAGATGATTCAATCACGTATCTGTAGGCGGTCGATACAAAAGGACTTAACATATTTTTTCAACATATTTTATTATGAACTTCTGTTCAACATCCAGATGTTTGAGTCTGATCAAACAAAAGAATCTTGAGATATGTTCTCGTATCGTCAGATAGTAACTATTATAGACTTGATTTATAATAGCTTCGCTTCCTACTGGAATTCCTATCTTTCAATGGAGCATTTCTTATTTAAATTGTAGTATTGGAATGAATAAATGTAAAAATACGGATCCTGATTTGAAAGCAGAATAAATCAATGAAACTTATTTTTGTGACAAGGCCGCCTGTTGACTACCTAGAAATGTACAGTCAAGGGCATAAATATATGTACTTTAACAAGATGCCAAAATTATGTTTACACTTTTATGTCACTAATAACCATAAGGTCGATGTATCATGTATTTGACGATATGGCTCTAAGTATAGATATTTATGCGCTCGACTGTTGCTCTGTTTTGTCTTGTACAAATACTCTTATTGTGTTGCATTGTATACAGAATATGATGTTAATTATTAATTAAATATGCAATGAAAAAAACGCTTCATATGTCTAAACACAATCTTGATTAAATAGAGGTAGCGTGTTCTCATTCCGAGGCTGTCGACGCCGATGTTTTTCTAATAACCTGTTTAACAAATCATAACGTTTATTTTCGTTCGACACTGAACGATCACACGTCCGGGACTATTCTGTTTCAAATCTCTCCCCTGTTTGTTTTCATTCATAAAATTTTTCATTGAACACAAGACTGAAACTAAACACGACACTATCGAACGTAAAGATTTATGCCCAGTAACCCAAATTATTGTATAACTGAATTATAACGTAACACGTCCTATTAATGCGACGTTACGTGCAGAGATACTCGTAAAGATACATTCTATAAATATTCGTTTTCAAACCGTCTTTACGTACGACCGCATATCTATCTTTCAAGTGTCCTTTTAATGGTTTAAACGAACACGTTAAGTTTTTTGCCTCTTATAACTTAGCGGTTGAAAGATGCCGATGGTAGAAGAATCACACATGACTTAACAAAATTAGACCTAAGGATTATAATATAAGTAGACGAAATTAATTTAAGAAGTAACAAAAATAAATGTGATACAGATAGCTTGTTAATTTTTTTGGGTCCGCTATAGGTAGATACAATAGACCTTTTAGTGAAAAAAATATACAATCGGCAGGAACGGTAGCAATACTTCGGTTTATCCCTGATGAAGCGTGTCAATATGAAAGAAAACTATTAACGGCCAAAAAGAAAAAAGCGAGTCGCATCCGACATGGACCTAAAATTTTAATTTGTTTTGATACATTTCACAACAATGTTCGTGGCGCCGTGGAAAAAAAGTTAATTATTTATTAGTAATCACCGTCTGTCTGTTCAATGGCGCATTGTAAAACGAGGCCTTTGAGGCCTGCTCGCGATGTTACTGGCTCACCTGCTTAACGAGGTATATAACTTTAATTAGTAAGTACTTTACTTTAAGAGTCTGCGTTAAAAAGCGTTAAGTTCAATTATCGCCAACGTTGTAAGATGAATAATGTATGATACTAGTGTTATTTAATTATAACTCTAAAATATGAATCATTTCAATAAGCAATTAAAGTTTTCGATTTCGGATTTAATAGTAAAGGGCATGTCACCAGTCCACAAATTGTAGATTTTGCGCAACCGAACAATTGCCAAATACGCGTGAATACCACGTCCGGACTCCGGACCGACACCCACCGATTGCAAACAAAGCGTGCCAAACGCACGCAGTCCGAACTGACCGACCAATCGACGAGTGTGAAAAGGAAACAATCACAAAGGAAAAATCATTAACAATTCATTTGTAATTTAATTTTACAAAGCACGTCAGACGCATGGACGCGATCGTATAATAATATATAACTACTCACATCGTCAGAAGCCGACTCTTTCAATGTGTATGCAAAATTTACCAGTCGTCTAAGCTTTAATAAAACCCGTAAGAAGATAATAGTTAAAAAGGGAATTTCATAGAGGCTTGCTAGAAATGAAATAAAATGATAATATGTCGGGAGCTATTACTGTCTGACAATAGGGAAGGACAAAAGGGAGACAAGATGGCTCTTCAGCGAACACGATTAAGTTACATTGATGTCTCGTCTGCTAAAACGAGAAATATGAAGGCGTATTCAATTTGCCGAACATGTTCACGATTTTTCGAATTTCACTCGACATCTGCTACAATTAACATTCATGGTATAGATACGTTTATTTCAACAAATATACAGACATAGAAAAGTTTAATAAAACCATTTAAAGTTTTTATCCTTTGATACAAAGTACAAAGAAACAATACAGAAGCCATTCTCAAAAGGGTAATTCTTACTGAACAGAAACAAACCGGATTCGCAAGTCTTTCTGAAGATGACGTCTCTTTTCCATTCGGAGCAGTTATCGAGTTTCCTTTGTAATTAAATATTGAAATTAAGAAACGAAC
This sequence comes from Choristoneura fumiferana, assembly GCF_025370935.1. Lineage (NCBI taxonomy): Eukaryota > Metazoa > Arthropoda > Insecta > Lepidoptera > Tortricidae > Choristoneura > Choristoneura fumiferana. Next base: position 10,928,849 of record NC_133481.1, on the reverse strand, counting down.
AGTCGCTAATTACAAGAGGTTGTCCCTTGAGGGCTGATTATGTTGCTCCAGCATTAGCAGAAAGGGATGTTGGGGACGCGGCCGCTCTTATTACAATTAATATTTAAGATTTTGTTACCGCCAACGCCGACGCACTCGTACAATCAATGCGTGGCTTTAACAAGGTTAACTAAAGTACTCGCCGCTATATATATACATAATTTTAGAATCTTTTTTTGTAAATTTAATAAGCTGTTTGTTTTTGTGTTCCAAGTTGCATTTCATTAAATTTACTTCATTAATAGCATTATTATCTGTGAAACTAATAAATATACACTTCAAAAATAACGGGCGCACTTACATAGAGTTGCTGCTAATATTGGAATCATAAATAAAATCAATTGACATTTCAATTATTGGGACCGCGTGGCGTGCCATTGTGGTATTCGTGCCGTTGTTAATAAATTTTGTGCGAGAAAATACAATAATGTCAAACATAAGTCATGTTAGTGTCACTATCGTGTCAAGATCCGTATCACTAGTTATGTATTTTGACTTAAATTTCAGGGCTGTATGGATATATTATTTTTAAAATGATTGTCTCAAACAGTTTTGGATACTTTAATTATCAAAAGTCGAAAAAGATTGGCAGCCATAATAACATTTCATGATGGAACTATCAGATCTCAGTCGGAACAGTCGGTTAATACGGTCGGAATGTCTTTATTAACTGTCAACAAATCAAGAGAATCACCGGGAGCTGTTTAATACCCTATCAGACAAACGTAATTAGTTTTGTAAATAAAATGCCTCGGAGAAATTGAAACGTAGTAGCTACCTGGTCGGTGCAGTGACTTGCCATATTATCCACGCGTGTACAGTCACCAGCACCAATATCTGACACAACAAGCGTGCATAATAAATATCTGATGACTCTATTCCTAGGGCCGGAAGGACGTGTCAGATATTTTTTCACGCTCCGCTGTGGCAGATATTAATGCTGGTGACTGTACTAGTGCATTAAACAGTGTAAACTACATACGTTATGGATTTTTCAATTACTTAAGTGCCATTTTATGATACCAGAATTAACCAGTACCAATAAAGACACTTACCTACTAATAAAAATATCCTTGAAACGCTTTTTCTGCTGCTACTTTGTACTAAAATAAAGTATGGATTATACTGTATCAGATTAATGCTAAGATTAATTAAGTTATTAAATCGATGCCGAATAACAATGTAGGAAATAACGTTTCGCTTTATAGTGTCCGGTTCTATGAAATAATAAAAGCAGTTCCACTCGATTGTACCTGCATGTTTTAATATCAGATTATTTAGATTTAAATTGCTTGTTACAGTTGAGTTTTTCTTACTGGCTTCTTGGATTGAGACTTGAATAAAAATACCACCGGCAATTCTAATAACTGAATGTACCACTAACGGGAATGGCTGATACGAATAATAAATGAGGATATATCATTGTGCTAAGGGAGTTTCCCTGTTCATTTACAAACCAGTGATATTAAAAATAACTTGCGGAAAAGATAAAAATTAGATTCCCCTGTCCCTCCGGACAGGTAGCATGGCATATTGCTCCAACTGCACATGAAATAATTGTGAGCCTGAATTATGTCCGCTAAACTTTTCCACCCCAAGCGTTTTTTATTTAATTTTTATTTTTACGACACGATTAAACTCGGCTTTGCTTTCTCTTTTTATTGTTACTGTCTATGTGCCCTCTAATTTTTGGCTTCAATTAGCTTTTCCTGCTATTTTATTAAAACATTCTTTTTAATGATGACAATTCGCCGCCTCTATTAGACATTTTACTTGTTCATTTTCTTTTGAATTAGTTTTTCTCCTTAATATATTTGATGAGATTTAGATGAAATCTGACTTTAGTGTTTGTGATGAAGCCAATAACACGTCCTCTCTTCTTCCTCAGGTACTTCTCAAGGTAAATAGGTATCATGTCTATTCGAGGAAAGAATCCATCGCGCTCCGACCGGAACTCGTTTAGAGAATACACGGACGCGTTTTTATAACCGAATTCATTTATCATGTTTGTACTGAACCCAAGACAAACTGCTACTGCGCTTGAGTTTACCGTAGATTAGATAAGCACCGTTTGTTTTACCGTGTCGACCGATTCGTGAGCCATTTTTAAGACAGAGCTTCGTTGTTTGGTCTAATATTCAGACATGCTTCCGTAGGGCAAGGAACTTTTGAAAAGGAAATAACATTTGATAGGGAACTCCAACAAATCCTTAATAACATCTTTCGGTGATAGGGGTTATCTTCACGGATTTCAACAATATGCGTTCAAAAAACATCGACAACATTGGTAGGGAATATTAAGAACATTGCAAAATAAAATCAATTTGAAAGATCAACGAAACTGACATCATCGAAAGTCACAATGCAATCAAAGGATCAACAGCACGAAGAGCAACATCAATGGAACCGAAACTGAAACAAAAATACTCGAAAACCGCTTCAAACGAAAACGACGCCTCTGCGACTGTCACAAGTTCTAGTTTAATGCGAGCACTAGCCTCACGGATATTTTTGGACCAACAAACGGTTTTAAAAGAGTTTAATTTAATATGTAAACATTCCCATACGGGTTGTAACGTGTAAATAATCGGACGTACAAGAAAAAATATATACAGATTATGACTATTAGCTTACGATAGGCTGTCAGCGAGTTGTTTTTGGTCTTTTCACTTTTTAACTCGCTGTAGCAGTAGAAGGGAAGGATGTTTACGCCACGTGAACGTTATGATTTAGTGTCAGTAATTGGGAGTGAGTGTGAACACGTACACTAAGAGTTGAGAATAGTAAATATAATAACAAAGACTAGGGAATCTATTCATAGTTTAGTCAGCGTTGACTTTGTTTATGTTACCGATCGCTTCACGTGGCGCTTTTCATGAACAGCATTCAATTTTCAATTTAGAATTTTTCAATATCGATACTTTTTCGTCGAATGCTCAAACTTATCTTAATGCCTCTGTCGATCAGTTCGCTTCGTGTATTGAACATTCATAAAGATATATCTGTCAGAAATATCTAGGGACTCTTTTGTGGGTGCTATTTGATCAGTGACACGGGCGGTGAGTGATGAATATTGCCAGGCAAATATAACAGAAAGCAAAAAACTATCCGCTGTTCGCGGTGTTAGTTTCACTGGGGTTGGTTGCTGGGAGTGCGTTCTGCGATTTATGTTCTGTTTTTATGGGAATCGATCAGTACGTTCATTTAGGAATTTGGAAAAGTATATTGTGGTTTGACAGTCATTTTACGATCTTGGAATTCTTTACGATGTTTGTCTTTCTTTATTTACTATTCGAATTAAGTACTTATTGGATATTTTGCTCACTGTTATTCTTTTGAGCAAACTACAAGTTAAGTAATTGAGTTTTGATGGACATATTATATTTGTTTGGTCACCATGTTATCATCGTCATTTACTTGGACATCTTACTGTGGTACTGAACAACGTACCTACACCATGGCAGTGTTGGAAATACCACATACATAAATTACAGCTCCCTTTAGAATAGTGTCAAATGGAGAACAAAATTAAATCGAATTTAGATAGAAGGTTTATTTAAAAGCGATCGTTTTTCTGCGCAGACGCTTCAGCACTGTTCATAAATCGTCGCGGAATCGTTCAGTAATAAATCGAATGCTTCTTAATGGCAGTTTATCGCATTGAGCTTTGCGGTATTCAGATTACGGCCGGCTAAGTGCCGCGAGGGAGCGGCACGGCACGTGCTCTCCTTATCTCTGGCCCTCGACACTTTCAATATTCGATTTCGTCGCTTTGTTTTTTACTATTTGCTGTACTGTAAACTGTAAGGCTTGGAAAGTTTGAATTCTATTTACTGCCGTCACCACTGCGCCGGGGTTAATAGAAAGTCTCTAAAGCGCCAACAACTTTTGACATCATCAGTCGCATTCTAGTCACTCAACGTTTCGATAAGAACACCCGGAAAGGTAAAGTAGAACATGGATTGTCATTTTTCTTCTCAATCAAAATCAGGTGTCGTTTCAAGAATGATGAATGCAACCTACGCGCAACCCTTTATCAGAGCTTCACAACGAACGAAAAATCATCACAACACCATACAATCGCACCCCAAAGCGTAACCGAAAACGAGACGCACCGCAATCCAAGCTAATGGAGTGTCTCATAATGACGGTTGCTGACATAAAAATAAATAGGCGAGAGTCAGTTTCTGCGTAAGCCGATACTATGATAACAGCATCACCCCCCGATAATTGCCGAACTTGGCCGAACGATGATACTAGTTGTAATGTAGTGCGGATTAGGTGCAGCGATTCATCTTAAAGATCCACTTTTTCCTCGTTATTTGCTCTAATTGGCTGTAATGTTTGGATACTGGCACACTCCATACCCACAACCTTATCATCTACGTAGATACATGTCAGTTAAGACTATCTCTCCAAATTTTAAAGCTATTTTCTCGTTTTGCTTAAAATTTTACTTTGTGGCAAATGCTGAAGTTTAAAGGACTAGCCAGACTTCTAATGTATCACGTAATTAAGAGCTTAGTTCAAAAGCGATTTTTGCTGAAATTTGATTCCAAATTGTTGGATAGGACAAATACATCTTGAATTTGATTTCCCGCTTCTGAAAAATTAACCTAAAAGACAAAGTCCAAAAAACAATTTGACCGTAAAAATATTAGTGATATAATGATAAGAAAGAAATAAATCAGTATAAAGGATTCGTCCCGTAACTACGAGATACAATTTCGCTTCCACGAGCCAATAGGCTTAACCGCAAAGATTTAGGTGACAAAGTTTATTGCGTCCAACAATATACTGTCTATTACGAGAACATAAATCACGGATGGGAAAACAATAAGCGTGAAATTGTGGAAACTGCGGCGGACATCTTCGCTATTAAATCTTAGGGGAGTGAAATAAATAAAAATAAATCGGCCACCCTCACGCGAGAACTTGATTTATAAGATAAGTGCGCATGGGAAACTTTTACAAGTGAGTTTTAATTGAAATTAATTATTGTTAGGTTTCTGTTTTTACACCACGTAATGGCTGTCTTGGAGCTAACAACGACTACGATGCGATTGTTGGAGTTTAATCATTGTTTACGACAATAGTAACTACTTGTACAGAATGTTGGTAACTCTAGCTTCAGGTCAACTTATAGCTCTTTTGCTATGAAAATTATGAAGGGTTTTGATAAAGGGTCCGTAAATTACGCCATATACGTTTAGAGGTGGGGGAAAGTGTTCTGATGATTTTGTGACACTCGAACATAATAATTGCGATTTTCGTAGTAATAATTGTTACAAGTGATATAAATCGATGTGACAGAATTTATGGAGATTCAAGAAGCGATGTTCACGAAAGACTTTTTTGAATGCCGACGATTCTCTGGTGAAATAAATTTCTAACGATCAGTTTTACATTACTTGTCGTTAGTAACTTGGTGCCAATCTTAATTAGTTCTGTTACTTTATTTGGATAATTCAAACTTACAAAATATAAGAATATACAATTAAATAAACTCTTTGGTCTCCTGTAACGTCTACTATCCTTTCCAGATATTTCTTTAAAAAGCCTTTTATTAACATAAAACTGACCGTAATTGACCCCTATCTCACCTGATGTTAAGTGCAGATGAGACCAAAGGTGTATCTCACTGGTTCAGTAACAGCCTATTCACTCTAGACTTGAAGAGCCCTAAAGCTTTAAAGCGTGTGACTATATGGCATTGCCTACCTTGACGTACTCCTATTACCTGTAAGTGAGTAAGTGGAAAGTCCTAAACGGCAGTAACGTGCTACCATGTCCGCAGCTCCAGGCCGGGTCGTCCACCGAAGCGCGCGTCCGGCGTGGGCTTGTCTCTGGCGGCCACGCAGTTCCCCGGGCACCCTTTCAAGAAGCATCGGCTCGAGAACGGGGACTACTCGCCTTACGAAAACGGACATATGAGTGGTATGTACATTATTTACTTAATTGATTGATTTAAGCTATACTTTGTCCATGTCAATGTTCAGAGGCCGTATTGTCTAACGCACTGACTTTCGCTATCGCTTTCAGCATCTCTTTCTGCACTCGTCTTATACCGTGTGACAGAAGGAAGCGATGAAAAAGATTGTGATTCCAAGTGTGTTAGAGATGTATAAGACCTCTGGTGTGGTGTGGTATGTATAAAGTTCTCGATCCATTCTGAGAGGAGGCTTGTGCCCTGCAGTGGGACATATACAGGATGGCTCATTTAGATCGGTCAGTATGGGAAAGTCTGAAACTGTAAGACATGCGAAGATCTGTTCTTAGGGACCATGTCATCGATATTAGAGATATAACAAGAAAAATTGCATTCATACATAAAAAAAAACACTTGTACCTACTCAGTTCGGGAATCGAACCCGATCGTTTTGAAAAATAAAACGTACATTATTTCTATTTGGATATCGGTAGTGTAGGTCATAAGCAATTAAATGTAACTATGAAACACGGTATCTAGAATGAATTAAACGTAACGTAAGTTTTATATTTTTAAAAACGTCCGGGTTCGATTCCCGAGCTGAGTACAGTTTTTTACCTTGCAAGGAGTGGTATTGTTTTTCGCGCGTATCTTGTATGTAATTTTAATGTATGAATACAGTTTTTCTTGTTGTTAAAATATGTCTTATTGTGTCAGACTTTCCCATACTGACCGATCTAAATGAGCCACCCTGTATAGGCCGAGATTTTGATGTCAATGAACTGCAATATTTAGACCTTGCTTCTCAGCTACCAATCGTGCACCACACACCTGTGCGACACATATTTTTTTAAGAGTTAAACCCGTCCTCCTCCTCTGTCACCTAAAACAATACATTTCATATTATCAAACTACCAAAAATATCACACCAAATTCCAATGCGTTTCAAACTCTACCAGTTCATGCTCAAAGCTATCAACACCCGAGCAAACATCCCTTGCCAAACAAAACAAATATCGTTCTAACCGGTTTACATTTAGAGAAACCCCAACTACATACCCATATTAATGTGTAATGCAGTGTTGCAATAATTTTCTATAGTGTTGCTAATTTTATTTTTCAGAACATCAAAACTGTTACAGTACATTATTACATTACGGATTTCAACAAACGTATCACACGCGAATTTATCACCTTGGTTCTGGACACAGTTGTCAATAACACGCGATTGTGACCTTTTTGTTTATTTGTTTCTAGTGTATTCCATATTCTAAGATAAGAACATAAATCACCACACCACGTGGTTGCGTAGCAAAATCTTGCCGCAAATCATTTTTGCAGGCTTTTATTTTACTTACTATAATCGTAATGTAACTTTGTCTTCAAATCAAGTAAATTCGACCTATTTGGTTGGATTGATTTGAAATTTGGTATACATTATGTCGGCCGGATACCAAAAATTAAATTTTAAAAATGATCGATTTATTTAATGATACGTAACATAAGATTAATGTTTGGTGTTTGGACCTAAATCTTAGCAAAATTTGTCATTTCCACAACACGATTTCATTCAAATGGGTTTCGCTCTAAACTTTATAATGAAGAATGATCATTTAATTCAGTATAGGTATCAGCGAATCTGCAACGAAACATAAATCATAACAAATGCTACGGTAATACGTGATAACATCAAAATCGGATCCCGTAAGCCGCGGATAGACCGGATATGAGTCCATGACGAGGGAGGCAGGTCTATGCCTTCTCATTTCGTATACAAATTACACAAATACAAAATTATCCCAACAGAAACGGAGAAAAGGGAATAAAGTGATTAAATAGAGCTCAGCGCAAGACGGCTAGCAATCAATCATTTTTGTCGCTTACGGCTTTGTTGATTCAGTCGTGTTTCTTCTCTTTTCCTCTCGCGTGTTAAGCGTTGGCTATCTCTTTCCGGCTTGAAGTGTCGTGCCAGACAAGGGAGCAATTACATTCGTGATCTTGCATAAGCGGCACTTGGTTATCGCGCACAGCCGCATTCGACTTTGAGTGTAGTTTGTCCGCTTTTTTCCCTAAAATTTGCAATTCGAAACACTCGCACTTGTAAGTGAATAAGCGATGTTTTTGCTGATGTTGAACGAATATCTCCTTGCATGTAGACTGCACGTATTGCCTGACTTTTTCTACGACAGTGCTAATTAATTATGCGAATTGAATGTTAGCATTTTTATTACAGGTGTTACTTTACAATTGAATTAGATACTTATACTTCAATATTTTTATCATTCCATATGAATTCTAGTACTATTAATTTGCTTTTAATAGTAAGTAAGTTGACAAGGTATTTTTTTTTCTCATGTCTATGTAGTGTATGAATCTAATGTACCTACCTACCCAGTTAAAAAAGCAAGGTCGTCCAATTAAGAAAATGATTTTGTGATTAAAACGAGTCCGAAAGGAAAATTTAAATTTGATCTACCTTGCCTACATTTATATTGTTTCTGATATAATTTTTAATCCATTAATAACCGTAACGCCGTTATAATTAAATTCGTGCGCGTATCAAGTTTCCTCATTCCCACTGTAAACGGGATCCGGAGTTAAGCCAATATTATTTTGACGAGTCGTTGACAGTGGTTTACAGTTGATGAAACAAACGCACACACGCTCACATCCGCGTATCCTCACGCACACGCGCTTACATTTTCTTATCCACACATCACACATCTGAGTCAGGGGTGTCACAGGAGTGAGTGAGTTAGGTGGCGGGTGGCCCATTTTCACCCCGTGAAATAATAGGATACGAAAACATCGGAGGCAGAATATAATCCTCGTACGGAGGTTGAGAAAGGGAATAGGAATATGAAATGCGTGAAAGGGCCGTGGCCCACGTGCCCATTGAAAGGGTTAGTGTTATCTCGAGTTGTAAATCAAAATCGATGCACATTCTGTGCTTTACTTTTTCTCGCGTGATTAATGTAATTGAGGTTAATTACGCCAAGTTCACATTTTAGAAAAAAAATTGAGACATATTCAACCTCAAACACAACATTTATTGACACAAAGAACACACAACATCACAACTAAAGCACAGTAAAAACATAAATAGAAGAAGAGAGAAAAATTAGAGACGTTTAAATTCAAAGAGTTATGCAAAATCAACGGTAATTTTTAATGTCATATTTTGTAGTTATGGATGAAAATGATTTATTACTTATAGGTAGAGTCATTCACGATAACACGTGCCGTGGTTCTTATTACAATGTCATTAATGTCTTTTTTAACCTCAGCAATTTATTTATTTATTTTGCAACATAATAATCATTTAAAAGTAATTCATGTCTTATTTTGACAAAATCACGCGTCTTCGTGGATGGCATAGGTATAGGTATATACAGTACAAAATTATACGTCGTATTTGCAAACATGCTGTCGTGGCGTCATTATTGTCACTTATTTTTGAATCAACATTTACCTATTTCAGGCATATTTTTTGGCTTTTTTGGATTTTACCGATTTTACCTAATGTAATTTAAAGAATCCTATCAATCATCACTTAATTCATTCTAATTCAGGTGCTTATTTTTAATGACACGCCTTCATTTTTGGCAACCCTAATAATTTGGGAGCGGTATGAAAATGATGTGTTGATAATAATTAAAGGTTTCGTTCTCTGTCGCCGTATATAGGTATAAACCGGGGGATGTAAGGCATTATAACATTACTCGCAGGGGTATAAAGCTTTACATTCTGATTGAATTCTGCGACTGAAATTAAGTAAGGATTTGGCTGTTTATGTTAAGGGTGAGGGATGATGGATCAGTCAATTTGCTAGTCTTGTCTGTTCACGCCTTTGTACTTTTGATGTTAACTCTCTGTGAGTTTGCTTTTGTTTAGGTTCACTTGTTAGCCTGTAATTTTATGTTTGTAGTTATATAAATTATAATAGGTAAAACTAGTTAGTATGACTTCTTATGATCTAGTCAGAAATACTTGTATAAAAATTGATAGCATGATATTAAAATTTTTGTTAAAAAAAATAGGATTCCGTACCTATGTATGTATCTCAGTCGGCGGAAATGGAAACCTTATATAGTCATTTTTTCTTTATCTGTCAGACCCTTTTTCTATCTATGTATCAAGCTGAAATTTATCACCTAGTGAGAACCTTATTGTCTATACATTTGGAATCACAATAGTTTTCACCACTTCTTTCTATCACACGGCTATCACAAGGATGAGGTCAGAAAGAGATGGTGAATGCGATCATGAGCGTCAGCGCGTTCTTTAGACGTTTCAGCCTCTGGATTGAAAGAGAAAGTCCAATGCCTAGCAGTGGGAGGTGAAAAAGTTTTAGAAACAAACACGAAATACAGTCGATAAAGTAAAATAGGTGTTAAACATTCAACTAACAGCTATACAAATAAATCAACTAAACCACCATCACGAAGCAATAAAACGTCCAAACGTGACGTTCACAATCGTATAAACGCCTCGGCGAATGATTCTAGCGGAAGAGCGCAATTATATATTTATCAGACGGCAAAAAGCAAACCTACTCCTTATTCAACTGATTGAATGTTATTATTTTTATTTCTTCGCTACACATATTGCAAAACGGTGGATAAACACTGCTTCGGTAGGCAATCATAGCAATTTCTTGCTATCTGCTGGCATTTTTAATGGTTTAAACATCGAGTTGGAATTGCGGGCAATCAAACGAATTGCGTTGCGCCTCATAAGGAAATCGCAATAATCAGCGCAGTGGCAACAATAATTAAACGCCGTGGCGAGGCGCGACTAGTATTGCCAGGCGAGGAGATGAAAATAACCGTATTGTCTTTTGTTATAGTAAAATTTACCTATTTTTGAAAGGATAGAGGGAGAATAAGGGGACCTGATGGAAAGCAAACACGACAGCACAAGGACACTCGTAAATACCTAGGTACTTACTTCAATGTATTTATTGTAAAATCAAAAATATTCTTATGGTGATAAAGTATGCTGAAAAAATGGATTTCGTAATGGTCATGAGTATAATGTGTTTTTAAGTGTCTTTGTGTCTTTGTTTCACTTTAATGCTTAAAATGTCTACTCAACAGATCATGGTGAAATTTGATATGAGGATAGCTTGACACCTTAGGAAAGACATAAGATAGATTTTATCCCGGAAAATGGCATTATTCCCGTGAAATAGCGATAAACGAATTCGTCGCAGAGATAACGCGGGTGACAACAGTAAGAGATGATCTTCTTTTTTTCCACCTCAATTCAGTAAGTGTAGTACTGTACCTAATTTCTGTATTACCTACTTACTACAATGAGTAGCTAGCAATACTCGCGGCTGCGTACGCGCACCGCAAATGTTTGAAGAGCCGCGCTGGCGTTCACCGGAACTACCCAGATTTATGTCCTTATTATGCCGAAGAGCTACGTATTACTGCCATCCAATATGCACTATAAATCATACTTGTTTGAATAATTGTACCTTCTGTAAAGTTTGCGTCGAAGAGTTTGCAAAAACTTGGAAAAAAACATTATTAAGTATGTAATAAGCTAAGGTCATGATACGGTATTTGACTATTTTGTAAGTGTTTTATGAATTTAAACTACACAATGTCTGTTATCGAATACAGAAACAATTTTTATGCTACCTTTACAAATAACAAAGTTATAAAGGTTTGAAATTCAAGATTAGACAGAGAAAGGCATACTGGCATGTGACGTCACACGCAGTACCGCCATACTTTTCAAATAATCACTATAAATCCAATTTTCAACCGCTTTAAGTTTTCACTTCGCTAAACACTGTCTGTGTATCTATATTTTCATAATAATATTAAAATATGGCAAATTCAGAAGTTGTCAAATACCGTAATTCATTACGAAAATTTATTAGCTCGTATTTACCATTGGTGTGAGGTGAACGTTTTTGTTAGGCAAACCGTTAACTATAAGTACAGTCAACGTCATAAGTAAGTGATCACTTCTGTACCTTGTCGCTTTCGGTCGTTACACAATTTCGTATGTCTTTTCAAACATGACGTTAAAGTGTCAAGGTACAAAAGTGTTCACTTATTTATGACGTTGACTGCACCTTACCGGGTTGCTTTACGAAAATGTTCATCTCACGTCACAAGTAAATATGAGGTAATAATACTCGTACTCATCGATGGTTCAATCAATTCGAGTTTTATTTTCATTTTTAGGTGTATTAAACTCTGATCTTTAAACTAGGTCACTTTTCAATCTAATGATATTTTCTTATCAAAGTGCGTAAAAATGGACCGACAACGGTACGCGCTCGAAACAGTCACATTGTCCGATCGTATGCTGAAGGTCACTAGGAGCTATTTTCGCCTGAAAGAAAATTAAGAGAAAGTTTTCTCTCATTGCTTATCCAAATTATTAAAAAAAAGCTTAAACTCGTATGACAATCGATTAATCTATTCCTAGATAGATAGACACTTTAATTGCGGAAAAGTTAATAACTCTGTTTGATAAATAAATTAATTTCAGCATATGTGGATGTCTTGCTTTAACGCTTTCGTAATAAAATTAGAAGTTATTCGGTTGCACGGGCTTCGTGATTGAATGCCATTAAATTGTGTTTTCAATTAATCCGATTAATTATCAATGACTCAATCTGATTGTAAATTAAATGTAAAGTTTTACCCACTTATTCATAAAGTTGTTGTTAGTAAGAAGGTTTTGTCATCATTTGTTTTTTTTTTACAAGCTTTTATTTAGTTTCACTTGTCTCGTTGTCTGTAAAAAAAAATCTTGCAAGTTAAATTTGACGCACTTCCAGTGGTCGGATTGACTTGAAATTTGGTATACTTATGTAAATTACGTGACAATAAAATAATCTGGTATTGACATCCTGGTACTCCAGCCAGGATCGTCTCCACAGGACGGAACTCTTTAACGGTTAATGGCATCGACTTGATATGCAAATGTAATGTGGGTGACATTACAAATACAGTCAACAAAAGTACAGTCAGCAAAAAAAAGCTTGTATTCAAAATGAAATTTTTGCCAAAAACTTATTGTACTGTGCTTTCGAGAAACACAGAGAGAACGCCATGTCGCTAAATAAATATAAAATAAAATTATGCGATTTTCTTTGTGTCTGTGTCTCATCAAGGCACTCTAAAGTGGCAGCTAAAGACAGACAAGTTTTTAAGTTTATGTTAACAGTTTTTTTAAGTGTTAGTGAATCATGAGGGTATCTTTTGCACGCTTGTACTCGTAAATAGTATACACCGAAACGAACAAGTTGGACAAATTACCTAATTGTAAATTTGCTTAAAAAAATGCTTAGTGTTATTCATATTTCAAACGGACTTGAGAGTTCGAAACTTCAAAATAAGCCTCTTTCAAAAACACATACCTGTTTCATACAATGTGGGTGTCTATAATTTCAACATTGAAGGAGTATTTGTAAATCCCATCCTATAAGCGGCGTTTTAGAATGTCATAAGAGTACTTACTACCACCTTGTACCTCGACAATATTATGACTTGTTGGAAATGTTTGAAACGCAGAAAGATAGCGCTACGCCTTTGGGGCATAACTTCACTTGCCTGCTTTAATAATAAAAGCTTATCCAGCATACTATAATATTATAAATGCGAAAGTGTGTGTTTGTAAGTTTGTCTGTCTTTCACGTTGAAACGGAGCGACGGGTCGACGTGATTTTTGGCATAGAGATAGTTTATGGGCCAGAGAGTGACATAGGCTACATTTTTGGAAAAATGCACAGTTCCTGAGTGAACAGCGCGCGATAACCGAATTGCACGCGGGCGAAGCCATGGGCATAAGCTAGGCAGTATATAAATAGATATAAAAAAGTCTTGAATTGACTATTCATATTATTTATCTGTTGCAAAAAACTTAACTAAGTCCATTGAAATTTATTGTTGTCGCTGTCGGAAGTTATTAGATCTCTATCTGCTAAGCACTAGTAAGCTAAATAGACTCCTTGTACTTGTTCAGGTGCAAAATGACTTCATGCTTAACGAGCCCATGTGCATAATAAGTGAGTACATTTATAATAACTAAGTTTCCGTTCACACTATTTCTCTTCACGACACAAACGTCAACGATCACTCAATGATTTTTTGATCAACTCTAGTTTTATTTTTAAATTTAATTTAAAAAGTATTGTGGAAAATAAGCTTACAAGTTGCCCAATATGTTACAGTGTTGCTCACTGATGGCATTATTCACACCTCTGACTACAGATTAAAATTATATCCTTTTTTGCTTTAGAAAACATACAAGAATTTTATTTAATTAGCGATGCCGGTGTACTTGTGTTACCTTTACCTACTGCTGGCAGCATTCTTAAAATATTTTTGAAGTAAGTTATTCTAACAATCATCTCATTAACATCATAAGTAATAGTGAAACATTCTTTTTGAAGTTCACTTTTTTATGATCATAAACTTTGTTTTGGCACGTGGACTTTACTCATTCGTTGTTTTTGGCAAGTGAAATTGCATTGTTGGTGTTCCAGCGAGTCGTTGTATAAGAATGCACGAGTGTTAAGGGCATCACGTTGAGTAGCACGTCGATTTAACCATTCATCAGCGACTCAACTCGATAGCCCCGAGTGTTTTCATATCAATCGCTTTTTCGTATCGTTCGGTAGATCGATCAAGATGCAACAAAATTACACGTTCCTCTCTTCCGTTACTCAGTTCATTTGGTTTCAAATTGACGACACGTAATAACCCTTCATCAACCCGTCGATAAAACTACTCGTCATGTACGACAAAGATTAATTTGACAATTAAATTATCAATAAATGATGGAATTGATTGCATCTTGGCAATGGCAACAAACATTTAGAGTCAGCCGCAACGAAGCGGTACGATTAACAAAAATGTACGAAGTTTTGTTAAACGGTTAAGAATAAGAATAGGAATGGTTTATCAGCTGATAAAATAGATACACATACAGAAACAATATCAGAAGATATCAAATACTTAGAAGTAACAATATTTTTAGGTCTATTTGAGCCCATGCTTAGACATATATATACATATTTTATTATCTGATCCTTCAATTACCATATTTTATTGCTGAAGTTACATTAATACCTAGTTTTCAAACAGATCCACATGAAGCAAATACATCGAATTAAATCGCAACAGCAAATCAAACAAATTCTCAATAACAGCAGCTGCCACCCAAAACCACCGACAGATAATCTCTCTTTTGTGCTATACATGTTATTAATAAAAATATGCTTCAATATTTCTGGATCTTTGATAGCTACTTCCTAACAATAGTATCGATTCTTTTGTTAAAGTTACGGATGACTTATTTTTTATTGTAGAGAACATGCACTTAAAAGAAATTTAGTCTAACGCGATTGAATTATGGAATGATACTAATTTAGCTCACAAAGCACGTATGCTTATACTTATGCTGTCTGCTCAAATAATTCCTAAATATATCAATACTTTTGCGACAGAAATGGGTATTCCTTTGATCTGTTTCGAATATTTTGTAGCCAAACTACCGTAACACAGTCTGTGAAACAATTTATTGAATCTGGCGTTACTTTGCGGAGGTCCATATCAATGAACTAAAAACAATTAGGTACTTTGCTCACCGGCGACCTTGCGATAGCTACTTCTATACATCAAAGTTCAGTTCAAGTTCAGCAGCTCGACACTATAAGAACACACCACAAATCAAACAAACCCAACTACCTACCACCACACAACACTGACGTAACGTGTTGCATAGACGTAGAGCGAAGAGCAATCCTAAGATCGCGGTTAATCAAGTAATTGTTTATTGAATCAGGCGTTACTTTACGGAAGTACATATCAATGATAATTAGTTAATAAAAAAAAACAATAAAAGTACCTAATAGTTTTTAGTGCAGCCAGTTAAATAATTACAGCTGAGTCTGTTGATATTAGATATATGCTCAAAGTATGGCCGTAGTATACAGTCGTTAACAGAAAGACATAATAACACGAAGGATGACACATCGTAATCCGCGTATATATTCACCACAGATAAAACTGTATCCTGGTCAATTTACGAGTAATTAAGGCTGACCCTCTTTCGCGCGAGGGAGAACTTTTATTTGGTTCATGCTCTTGAAAACAGCCTTCTAACTTTCGTATTTGTTAGCTGATATCGCTCATATATTTCCTTTCATTGCTTCCTAACATATTTATTATGTTAATACTTACCAGTGTTACATACTTAAAATATTTATTTCGTAATTTTTTTGCTTCTTATCTTCCTACATCGAATGAACTTAATGAATGACACACTGAAGTATGACGGCGATGTATGTATCTAACTGACCTAATGTTGACGGACTTCATTCGCATTTCGGTCTGGTACATAATTAAATGTTTTCGATTTTGTAATGCCATAAATATCAAGCAAAATGCGCATTCTATACGCATAACTGATTTATCTCACTCCTTTCATTATAAAAAAATAGCAATTTTAAACTTTGTAAGTACGTACAGTCATATTTTTAAGCGCAAGTACCTGTCTGCGTCTCAGAAAGCGCCCCTCACTGCTATAACTTCTCAAATTGCGTCCGTAAGTAAGGGACGCGGATTAGCGTGTGCTAGGGCAAATATTTTATTACAGTCCAAATCTCCAGCCCTCAACGTTTTATTGTTCATAAGGCTCGTCCAAGCCAAATGAAAGAGTTTATGGCTTACGGAGACATAAGTCAGCCGGTGTTGCCGCTACAGGGGAATTTAACACGTTTAGTGGGAAAATAAAACATGTAAGTTAAGTTTATTTAGGGCACTATTTTTATACGTTTAGCCAGAAAAGACGTTGCGTAATTCTTTCGAAGCAAAACTTTCGTGATCCATTACAAACTAAAAAAAAACACACGCAATCACGTTTATAGTTTTAATCAAGCTACAGGATGTCACTAAAATAAATCAGAACAAATTCATTTTTGTTTTTATATTTGTCGGTAATCATAAATTCAATATGGCAACACTTGACAACTTTGTCTTGTTGACTCACGATATTGACCGTCCATTTCGCTCGATTGTGTATTACTGTTATTGATTGTGCTTGGCGCGTGACTTGTGTCGCCGATTGACCGACAAAGCTGTTCGTGTCGATTGCGAATGTCGTGTGCAGGGGATGGGGAAGTGGTCTTGTCAAACATCGTGTTTTCATTACTGTAAGCCGTACTGTGGAAGAAAACTGCTTAAGTGTACGGATTATGCGCTGTAATTCTTATGATGGAACTACCGCGATTCTTTTTTCGCTTGTGCTCCTCTACAAGTTCCGTCATTTATTACTTGTAATGCATCTACTGTGAAAAAGTCGCAGTCGAACAGCTGTATTAAAGGTGGGTACTGGTGATTGTCTCAAAACGAATCAGCGATATTTCAGCTACTAAATAAGTAGTTGATAAATTCAACTAAAAATTTTGTAAAAAATCAAGTGTTTTAAATTGAGGAATTTATTTGATCGATGTCCAATGTTACCTAAGCGTCAAAGATGTGACCTCATCTTGAAGGGTGCGTTTGAAGTACGCCCTGTAATCGTCGATCCAGAATGATCGACCTGATAATTCAAATCGTCACGGTCGTGTATTATTTTTATTTCAGGTCGACAAATATGGGATCGTACTTTTACCGCACCAATCTTAAACAGAAATATTCAGGTTTGCAAGGGTGTTGACTCCGACTTACCCAGTCAATCACTATTGGAAGAAATATATCCGATACTAATAAAATAACTTCTAAAAGGTATTTTCATTGAAATAACATCAGTCCCATTATTTTTTATTGATCGACGTTAACAGTGTGAACGAGCGACATGTTCAAGCGATGCACAAAATTGCAGTCCGTTATTTGAGCGAAACGTATGCCATTGGTATACAGGGCGTGCAATTATGTATTTATTGTAAACGCTATGATTGCTGGCCGGCTGTAATTTGCTTTTAATTCGCCGCGTTTCGTATCATTTTCGAGTCGTTTCGTTTTGTTGCCCCTTGAAGATTTGTTGGATTCCAGCAATCTTACAACACAAGGCACCAAGGAAACGCGGGAGAATTTTTTATTATTGCTTATTTATTTCATTCCTTTATTCCATAGACCACCTGAATTCACTCGGGATAGTGTATCTCTTTATAGATTAACGACTCCTTTCTTCACGTTAATGAATACTAAAACTGAAACATTTATAAGGTTACATTGTATTGCATTATCGAACTCAGATTTATTCCCGGAGAATTTAACGAACGTTATAATTTTATTCCTTTCCATTGATTTAGAGGCCATTACGGTAATGTTAAGGTTTCCAGTTAAAACCACTAAGTTATAAAATCTAGGAGACTTATTTACGATACATATTTTCTATTTTACGACAGCAACAAAAGTACATAGGTTTATTTTGTTTATTTTTAAGTAGTGCATATAAATTGAGTCTACTCCACGCTCGACTCTGTTGCGGATCGATGGGGCATCTCGACATTTATGAACTTGCCAAGTTAAAAAGACGCTTAAAACTAAAACGCTGCATTCGAGTTAGCAATAATTGTATGAAACAAAGTAGGCTCAGCTGCAAATTGTTTGTTGATGAAATGTAATTCCGACATGTCGTGTTCAAAAACATTAGTTTCTAATGACAGCACATTAAAGGTGTTTTATCACTTTCACGCGCTATTATAGTCGCAAAGGTCAAAACGCTAAATTGTACTAATATTATAAATGCGAAAGTTTGTGAATGTGTGTGTTAGTTACTCTTTGGCGCTTTAACGGCTGGACGGATTTGAATGAAATTTGTAATGTAGATAGCTGAATCTCTAGAATAACACACGTTATTTTAATTCCCATATTTATCCCCCATGTATGTCAGGGAGGAGGGTGTACGCACATAAAAGCCCAAAATCTCAAACACACATGAGTTTTACTCGGGTGGATCTTCATACAATGCAAAAAAAAACACTATATAATAGTAGTTTTAGTCCTATGGATATTTTGTATTTTCATTTAGACTAGTTTTAGACATAGCTTTTGGTAATTCCCCTTGGAATTTAGAACAATCCTATTGTTAAAGTTCATCACCTATTTAAATTATTCAGGTTAGTGTTTACAACGGCCAGCTATAAGCAAGTAAGTATTCGTATGTCGGTTTGTGGAGTGAGGCACAAATCGCAGGGATTCTACATTGTCAGCCAGGCGCTCGTTCTTTCCGCTTTATAGCCAATCATTTGTGTGTTGCTCGTTTGGTCATTTTGTAATCTGCCCGTAATAAAACTCAACGGTTATAAGACTGCACCATTATCTTTGACCCGGCGAATCTAAACTTAAGGACCCGACACACAATGTGATATTAATTCGTTTTATTTTATCTTGTTACACGTCAGGCTTCTGTATAAAAACGTAAATTTGACAGGCTCAGTCTTAAAGCTCTTTTTTGTTTGTTGACCAACAACGGATTAAAAAAAGGTTCGTCCTTAAGTTTTGCGGTTATGATTGCTTTAATCCCAACCTCCTTTAAACACATAAGTGATATAATTGGGGTCCCGATTCTATCGATTCTAATTCGAAATAATGGCTAGTAATTTGATACGACCATTTGTCGAGGACAGTCGATATTCGATCAATAAATCGATGAAAATCGATATAATAGCGGTCCACAAATCGACGTTTCATTTCTTTAAATGCCTGATTAGGGCATTGGCTTAATAATAGTCATAATGGTAAACGGTGAACATTTTTGTTGTGCTCCGCGGTGAGGCTGGGCCATTTGAAAAACGATAATATTTTAAAAGTTCTTGGATACATGACATTATGACTCAATGGGTTCGCGTTTAAAAAATACGGATGATTATTTCACATTTTTATGTAACTCGCTTTCCCGCCCCGACTTCGTATGTGTATACGTAATGTTTATTTACTATTAAATTTATTTTGGGAGCAATTCCTACATTTCATTTGTTAATTTCGGTTAATAACCCACAAGCTGCGCCAAAACTCTGCTATAATTAATTACCTTAACATAGAACAGCAGAGCCTTATTTACCAAAACACTTTCAGAAACTAGTTAGACAAGTAAGCTTAGTGACCGTCCCAATTGGAAAGGGATACTCATACCACAAGACGGCTTGTTAGAAAAAGAGGAAATGCGAGGGGTTGTTTCAACCGCAGGTTATTACGAGATTTAACACGTATTCGGTTAATTAGTAAGTGCGGTTGACCGGCGCGGTCGCAGGGATGCTCGGTCGGGGATTTGTAAATATAATTTTTGGTTCACTGGCCCAATTGTGGTACGCGGGTGAGACTTAGAATTTAATGCGTGTGGTCGTGTCTACGCCATCACCTTGTGTAATATATTTTCAAGCAATGCTTCAGTATAGGGTGCTGTTTACAGCACCTTAGCATTAGCTTGGGTTACTTTGTCCACCCTTAAATCACCTAGTAATAGAATCAACAAACAAATAAACTTGAAAAAACAACATATTTTAACGACACATGATAAGAAATGTAATTTTTAGAGATGAAGCGTAGGTAAGTGCTCCAAGTCTAAAAATACCGATCTTACTTTAGGTACTTAACTTTAAAAATTACGTAGCTTTTTTTCTGAGTGGTTGGTTAAATGAAATATTATTTAACGTTCTACCTAAGTGCCGCCGTACCGTTACCTACCATACCAATTTAAACTTAAACTGTTCACTAACTGTTCAACAATTGAGGAATTTTACGATTTAGATATGCCTAAGTTTACAGTTTTATCTCAGTCAAATCAAAAACAATATCTAAAATCAAGGACCATATACATTGCCTGAAATCATCAAAATTCTATTAAATATTCATAAGTTATTTCATACCTGCGTGCAACAAAGTTAAGAGCGTATGGCTGAAAAGATAACCAGCCTGGTTAACTATGTAAATAGACCCAAACAATTAATTCAGGGTCCATTGGTCGTGATGTTTGTTTGTCTGTAACTTTAATGCTTGTTCTGGTCTTTAAATTCATCCTGTATATTGTTTTGTTTGTACTGATATTGTGAATTAATTTCACATTTTATCGCGGTATTATACCTCGGTAAAATATTGAATCATAGATGATATTACAAGATGGTAAATTTTAAGAAAATAGCCTGAATCTGTTGAAGTTTTTACGAGTTTAAATTATAATGGTAGTTATTCATGCTAACCAGTCAAATATCAATAAAACTGTAAATTAGGTATTGATTCACCATGAAATCAATACACGCAGGGACACGTGCTCCGCACAAACAGATTATGATGCAACGGCAAAATTTCCCTCCCAACTTTACTCTCAACAACCCACCTGCGGCTTTAATCGGAGAACAATGCGACACATATTTAATACTCAGCAATCCCAAAATCCTTTGTAAAACCCTGCCGCAATGGAAAAGGGTATTCCTTTTACGGTCCAAACGTTAATTCGCGTTTAATTCGACACCTTGTTAATTGTTTCCGACACCCCAGTCCGTTTGGTGACCTCGAGAAGACCCAACGCCTCCAAAAACACCCATTCGGGGGGTCATTTTAAGAATATTTGCCAACCCCCCCACTCAATGTTTACACGGGTTGTTTGTGGTACCCCGAAAACAATAGTCTCTAAATTCATTGCTCATTTTATTATTGTTGATACACCGTTTCGAGGGATTCGAATATTGGGACGAGTAATTAAATGATAATACAAAGCATTAATTGGATTTTACCTGAGTGCGTGATTACATTTAAGTGCAGTGCTATTTATTAAAGATTGTAAGGGATTTGAAATTGTAATTGGATGTTATTGCTTATTCTGAGCTATTTTGATGAATTACACTGCGAAACTTTACATAATATCATAAAATGCCGTAAACAAGTTTTGAGAAAGATATTGGTGTAAACATTTAAAAATACCTCTGAATTTTCAATAAAATACAAGGTTGGGCAGATTAAGTGTCCTAGTTTAAAATAGCCATAAAATTAAAACAAAACTTCAAATTTTAAAATTGAACATTTTGAACATGAAACTACCGTGAGACTCACTCATATTAAATATCCCCGGATAACTCACGTCTTAAATCGAGTTTAGCTCGACACGTTTCGGGCTACTCTATTTAAGATGTGAGTTATCCGAGTCATTATACTTAATATAAAATTGAACATGTTTTATTTTAAGCATACTCTATATTTAAAAAAATAATTGAGTAGCTCAAATCGCTCTCTCTTTTAGCGTGCATAGTTTTACGCATTCTCCTATAGAATTAATTGCACGCGGCACTCACTACCTCGTTGGGTATATCATCCCATATCTTGACCAACCGATGCTTGAATGAATTTAAATTCATACCCTGTGGGGCCAGTGTGCTCCCAATCTTGCTAAGCATATACCCCCATATCGAAAAGTCTATAATGGATTCAAGTCTGGTGAAGATGCAGGCCATTCTTGCCAAGGAGTAAAATCCGTCAAATTTGTTCGACACCAGTCTTTAGTACGTTTAGCTTTGTGAGATGAGGCACTGTCCTGTTGAAAGCAATAATAGTCGTTCCCGTGCAATTTTCGGAAATTGTCCAGCTTTTGACCCTGCAGCAAGTTCTGAACAAGAAGTTCTGAAGATTGGTTTTGATTCTCCGACCAATGAGCAGCAGTGGTAGCTTGCCTCTGTTCGATAACGCACTCCATACCATGATAGCTGACGCGCACTTTGAAACCGTTGTACGGCTAATTTATCTACTGAAATGTCCTCAAGGAAACCCCATAAAAACGATAATTTGGTTGATTGTGGCTGTCTTTTAATTCGACATCTTTTCATCGGAAAAAATAATTTCATCGCCCTCATGCCAAGCTAGCAAGTCCCTGAATTTTTTCACTCTAGCTTTTTTCTGGGCAACTGTTAATCCGCGAGTTTTCTTTGTTTTTTATAAGCCATCAATTCAAGATCATCACGTAATATATGATTCATTGATCGTAGGGATATTTTCAAATCTTTAGCGAGTTTACTTGCACTTTGGGTTGGATTTCGCTTAACGAACGATTTTTATTATTTTTTTGACGCATTTTTGGTTTTCGACTAGGTTTTGGCCCGATTCGTGAAGATCCTGTTACTTTGAATCGCTTGATGGTCCGAGATATAAACCTTAGATTGATATCTAAATGTTTGCTTCTTCAATATCTCGCACGGTCGGAATTTTTGCTTGTGTAAGTTTACAACGAGCTGGTCTTTCGCGTCGATTACTGAATACAATATGAAAATAAAAAAAAACCATAATAATATTTAAAGAATCCGTAATATTTACGTACGGTAAAATGTCTATACAAAACTAGGACACTTAATCTGCCCAACCCTGTAAATGTACTCTTGACATAAAATAGTAAAACAATGTTGTGCCTTCAAACAATAAACAAAACTGTCAGACCGACTAACCCAGCGAATTTGTGAAATATCGTTATTAAGTTTGTTGACATTCAATACATTTTCTCTTCTTAAGGTTTCTGAATATTGTAAATATTAATTTTAAATTTATGATAAACATAAGAAATGATATGCCAACAAGAGAGGTACAGTTGCTGGTACCCAACTGTACCTCTTCATTATATGAAGGTCACTTCCTTGTTTCAGAGATTGCACGAATGGAGAAATCCCCACTCTTGGCGAATGGGTACAACGCCCCACCTACGCACCTGGGACCCATGGGTTTCATGCACCAGCATGCGCTGATGTCCCCTGGGATGCCCCACCATGGGGTTCCTCGACCTGACGGCTCCATTATCAAGGGACAGCCTATGCACAATATGGAGGCGTTGGCAAGGTAAGCAACTTCAATGTGAATAATACCACTTATCTCTAGGTTCAAAGCTTTGAACTAATGACGCTGCTCAAAATGTCGATTGACGCAGCAAACAGGTAGACCGGTATATCGACTTCCACTCTGCAGAGCAATACACATTACCTATGTATACACAGATATTGAAAAATAGTCTAAGTAAGTACTTACCTGTAACTTATGTCATGATAGGAATAATGGTCTAAATCCCAAAGTTTGGTCACTTTAATTAAATTTGCAAAATGATACTTACACCATACATAATTCAATGCACAAAAAAGGTTTCCTTCAAAATCGATATACAATTCGTAAATCTTAAGAACATAAACGGCTTAAAGATTAATAAGTTCACGAAAAGAAACCTGTAAGCGGGTCAGCAGTGGTGCAGGTTAAATGTCTGGCAAGTTAATCCTGTTAGATAAGTACAAACAGGGTTCGAGCCATTTCCGCGAAGACCCACAATGTTCACTTGACTTGCCGTCTTACTGCCACCCCGTAACATAAGACCGCTGTGCCTCTAACACACATTTCTGAACACCTTTCAATCAATGAGCTATTACTTCACTTCGCCCGTAGGTTTTAACGAATTCAATGAAACTTGAATCGGAATGGCGTGTTCAGATAAAATAAACAAATCGTGCCTTTACATTGTAGTAATAATTAGGACTACAATTTAACTTCGATTAATGCCATTATAATCAAACTCATAAATTATTCATATTCAGTATTGTGGTTAATTAATCGACATCGCTTTCTACAATTGCTCTATTGTTGCGATAATATACGTTGAACGATGGCGATGAAATATTAAAACTGGGGAACAGTCTTAGCTTATAACTCACTCGGTTACAAATGTCGAAGAAAAGTTAAATGAAAAACAAAGAGCTAAAGTAATCGGAAACAATTTGAACGATCACGCATGAGTTGCTACAGCACAAATATAAGCGATTGTTTTTAAAACATAATTAATTTCTTCGACCCCTCGCCCAGCCTAACGGAACATTTAATATCGAGTGCTCATAATTATTCCCGGTACATTCAAACCCTTTATTCATTTACAAACTTTTCTTTTCAAATACTTGAGAATTATGTTGCAGATGTTTTATCTTTTTCTCGTGGACTTCTTAACAAGTATTTTTTATCGAGAAAAGGTTTCCGACAGAGAAAAATTAGTAGTGTATTTAAATATTTTCTTCTAAGTACGAACGTTTTTCATCTTCATTATTTACTTTTTTTTTCAAACTTTAAATATTTCCATTTTATCTGAATGTTCTCTTTTGTTTTTCTTATTTTATTTTCTTTGTCGACAGATCTGGTATTTGGGAGAATTGTAGAGCAGCGTACGAAGACATCGTTAAGCACCTCGAAAGGTAAGACTAGACTTGGCTTGGCAGTTAAAAGAACACTTTTTGTGCTAAGACAACACAAAGAATATACACAACTGTCGCATCCGACAAGCCGGGAAATGTACCAGTTGTTGGAGCCGATGAGACACTTCGCTCAATCATTGTTCAAAACAATCGATAAAGAACGAAGATTATCTCTCTGATTTGTTATAATTGGTTGACACTCTGGCACTGTTCTTCGTTACTATTTCTTCTTATTTCATTTGCTTGTGTTTCTTTATTTTGGCTCTTCTCATCATCATTCATATTGAATAACAAAATTTGATCACTAATTTGTTGTATTGCGAGGCTTATAGCACATCCAATTAAGAAAAAAAAAAACAAAATGACACTGTAATTAAATGATTTTGTAATTAAAAAGAGCAAAGATATCACAGGAGGGTGTGAAATCAGAGGAGACAATTAGATCCGTGGATCGGGTGTATATTTAACAAATGACCGGTTGCGGGGCTCGAGCCGGGCCCGAGCTGGGCTGCGGACAATTCATCAAGCTCATTCAGGGCTAATCTCGATGCGAGGAAAAAGCGGCTCTCATGTAAATTGGGCCGATTTCAGCCATTCGAGGGCCAATCGTTGGGGGAAAGCACTTTTCTTTTCGTGTTTAATGGATGGTGATTGATCGGCGGGCCCGCATTGAACGATACTCGCGGTTTTGACTTCGTTTTGAAGTGCACCGATTGAATGTTGCGATCCAAATTAGATTGACGACGCCCCAACGGGGAGCAGGCGGTTGTGTAAATGCAAAATGTACTGCAAAGTACTGCTTATGATAGATAGCAATATCGTATGCTGAATTAGTTTTATTACTTAATACCTAACTAAACACACATCTAAAATGCCTTTCGGATCAAAATCTCAACAATGCTTACCTCTACGGCCCATTCATAGCGAAAATGCATTCTTACCACAAAGCCCATCCAAATCCTTCTAATTAATTCTGTAGATTGGAAAATAAAATGGTATCCTCGTGTCGGTGGGTCCTTGTATGCTCGCGCGGGTAGAATTACAGTCGGACAGCGGGCCATGTACCGATGTGTCACTGTCAGCCGGCGATCGCCCGCCACCCGTCCGGGATTAGAGGCGTTTTTAAAGAAATTAACTCCGCTGTGTCCAAAAAGTATTATCGCCCTTTGAAAAACGCCTTTTCACAATAGCGTAAAAAGTGTGCTACAATCGTCTTGTCGCACCTCATTTTTTTCAAAATGATCACAAAAATATTCCCTATAAAACTGAACATACAAAAGAATAGTCCTCAGATAGGTACTTTAAAAGTAATAAGGTGTTTAAAAACCCTTTTAAATCCTAAAATCTAAGTGCCGCCGAGGCCGTGGTATGTTGCGCACGCTCCGGAGACCGGTTTTTAATGTTAAGTCCAATTAATTGACAGGATTATCTCTGATTTAATACAAAATGTTTGTTTTGTTCTTCCTTGCAATTAATAAACAGGGCAAGCGGAACACGGGTATGGATATACGACGTCTACACGCAGTTGGGCTGTATCAATAGGTTGATTATGTAAAGGAAGTTTTCACACATTAATAAAATTGTCTTAGGTATACATCTGATATACTAGCAGGTAATTTTACAATAGTTTAGCTCGCTTTAGAAAACTATCTATGTCTAAGTATAAAGACTGATTGCTTATCTTAAAATGTATGCCTAAAAGAGCACCATGACTGATTTGTTGACTGATAATGCACAGTCTAAACACTGAAGCTAGAGACTTCAAGTTGGACAAACATCTTTACATCATAGAACTGACAGAAGAAGAAACTAATTTTTGTCTCTATTTACTATCTAATTCATAAACATATATGCTTCGCGAGAAAAAAAAAGTGTTGACATTTACTAAGCGAACGTTCTACAGTTCCTCCCTATTAACTAGTTCAACTTTACTTTATAATTGAGTTGAAACTTAGAATGTAAATCTAACTAGGGGAGATGGGAAAAATACACTTTTGTACATCTGTCTCTTTTGCTATCTGTTAATCTTACGTGTTCTGTGTACAATAAAGAGTTTTACATACCAAAGAGAATATAACCACTACGTTTTAAGTATATAAATACATACCTACATATATACTTAAGTCGAGTAGTCTTTGAAACCCTTTACTTTTCTTCCCTTTCTGTAGACAGCAGTATATTGTTCTTCGAACGTACGAGCGCCAAAGTTCAATTTATCAATACGCAACATCTCCGTCCCCGAAATCTGCGCCGTCGATCAATAGCACACTCAATTAACAGTCAACAAATCGTTGGGATCAATGCATTCGTCCGGTTTAATTCCGTTCCAGTTCGAATTAGCGATTAATCGGGCCGGGTTAAGCCGGCACACATCGCTGTGACGGCGGTCGTTACTCATCCCCGCGCCCCTTGGCTTCAAAATGTTTACTGAAACATTTTCACTTTAAGCCTCGCTATAGGAAAAACTGGTTTTGCCCGCAGTGAACGCCTAGTTTTTCTTTTAGAAGCTATATTTATTGGACAGTGGTTGTGGTTTGGATCTAAGTTTTCAAAAATAAACTACGTGGAAATGACCAATGAGTTTACTTTAAGGGAAATGGCTAGGTATAAAGTTTTACAGTTACTTATTTAGTAACGACAAGACGCCAGAGCCATAATTCGTGGCATTCGCGTGATTGAATCCACCACCATTAATTTCAGTGAAGATCAAACGAAGACCGAGGGTGATATTTATCAAGGATATTGCGAATTATTTTAATCAAATCAAATTCCCTTCGTTGTAAACAAATGCTTTTGATTAATGAGGCTCGCGACAGAGCCGCGCAGGCGTTGTGATAAAACATCCGCGGAAAAGGCAAAATTAATGGTCATAAAATGAACTCTTGCAGCGGAGAGATAAAGATGCTGAATGTTATGAATCTTAAGTGATTTTTCTCGCTTCCCGTATTGAAAGATGATTCCGACGATCGCATCTGGTGACGCGGTACATTTATATCTTTAGAATTAGCTGCGAGGTAATTTCGAGCGATTAGTGAGTAACTTTCGTCGCTCCGGAGATATTTAGATTGTCATGGCGCAGAATCATTAATAATACGACTTTTGATTTTCACTGGTCTGATATGCAAAGGGCGCTGTATAGAGGGGCCTCGTCACGGCAGTCGGCAGCCCCCGGATGCCTCCCGAGTTTGTCGCCGATGTGGTTGTACTGGAATTTTAACTAGCTCTTTGTACTTTGCCCTTTTATAGAGTCAACTATTTTGTTAGTTTCAGCTGGTGAACTGAGCTACATATTTATATGTTTCGTCCTTTGATGAGAAAATTTCACTGTAGGACGATTTAAATCAGAAATGTAACATATAACTCGTATTATCAAACCCAAGTGACGGCGAATGCTGCGCGCGAACCAAGTTGAACGCTGTCACAGCGTAAGTTGCAGCGTCAGCTATTATTAATCTGGATCCAGCGCCTGACAGCTGTAGTCAAATTTCTCATCAAAAATAAGAATTAATGATGAACAGCATTAATCATTAGCTGGCAAACGGCAAGAGGTGTCTGTATCCCATTATTTTGCATTACTAATGATATGTACACAAGATAAGGGATGCTAAAGAAAAAGTGTAAGTCACTGCGGGTGAGGTTCGGAGGTAATTATTCAGAATTTGGACGCGTTAAGTAACAAGATCGTTTTTGGATGTCTTGTTATATTTATAAAACTGAAAGTATAAAGAAACATTTACAAGCAAATGTTTTGCGTAACGTGTTGGTCATCATAATCAATAACGAGTTGTCAGCTGCAATTCGAGTCGCTTATTCTACAATAATGGAATAGTAACGTTTATGTTCATACACGAAACTAAGGAAAACTTACGAAGTAGGAATGTTATTTTACGTAAGGGAATAGGTAAATAGAATACAATATTTCCTACAAGCCCCAATGTTTATTATAACACAATACAATACTAATTTTCTTTATTGGACATCACAAATCGGAAAAACAAAGTTTTCAAAAAGACAAAATCGTATCGTTTAAAAGCGATTTCTACCAGACAACATAGATGTATGTATGTAGAACGTATTACAAATACTTAAAGAAAGTGCCTAACTATTAAAAAATCCCATAAATACTTTAATTGCTTTTACTTAACGCTGATTTTTAAATTACTTTTCTTATAAGCTTAAATGGTCTCACAATATGCAAAAAGATCTATGATTCTAGTTAAAAATTACCTAATTCTTGTTGGTAAACAAGTAATAAAGAATATAATTATTTGTGATTCGACTCGGATATGACACATTGATGAGCTTTCCCAACAGCCTTCGTTATAACGATTGCGTCTATAAACTTTGTCATCGATTATATCGTCATTTTATCTCTGATCCAGGGGTGACACTTCCAATACGAGGCGTCATCAAGGCTTGTGTCATTAGGCAAATACGGAAGACAGATAACAGGCGCCATGTTATCATTATCATCGCCGATAGCGGTGTCAAGCATAATCATTTAGAAAATCGTAAAGGACCAAGTCGAGATAAAAATAAACGTCGCAGACGTCGTTCGAAAATTAAATGGCATGAGAAAATGAAAATTTAGGTGTCGACGCGTGACGACACACCGACTCATCAATCAGTGGCCTTCACTCAATAATTTTTAATAAGTTCGCGACTAATCACTTCCTCACAAAAGGCGTGACCGATCTATTCCCGGCTCCGCTGCGGCCACGCCGGTGTCACTGACAGAAAATGTCACTTTTCCTTTAATTACGCGACGGCCTCATTTCTTCGCGGCCTATTAGTATGCATCAATCAATGTTGCCAATACCTATTTTTTACTCCCGAGTGTTTTTTCCCTTCGGGTTTTTGTTTACGGGGTTTTTTTAAGTGGGGGTATAATTTGATGAGGTCTGCCACCCGACCGCTGGATGTGAGCGATGCTCATTTGTCATCGTCTTGTCATTTCTCCGTTTCTTTCGAATAGTCGGATCGCTACAGTAATTATTAGTTGTTTTTTCTATTTGCCATTCTTTTATCGCGATCACCTTTTGTCTGAACTATACTGATCTCGCTGCAAATAATGATGATGTCGAAGGACGGTCGAAAAGATATTGTAATTTTAAAAGTTTTTCAGTCTTCTGTTTAACAAATATAACTGTACATATATGCCTATCTACAAACTTAACTAGTTTGCTTCAAGTGAAAATTTGGTGTACGTTTAATTGACGTGAGAACGTTTATAAAAGGTAGGTAATTCCTAAATCAGCGCATTTCGATTTGTTTGGACAGTAAAACCCGTGCAGTCCCACAAAATCATATCAAAAAGGTCATCCAATCCTCATCCGCAATAATTAACACGATTAACAAACGAACGGCGCGCCAGGACTATGAATACGAAATCAACGTGTCATGGGTAATACCGACGTCGATGGGGTAAATCAAATACGTGAATCCACAGATCAAAAGAATTCATTACAATGTGTAAATCACAATTTGCATGTGGCGTAGGGCAGCGATGAATATGCATCCGAAACGGCTGAGTGTGAACATCCCGTGCTGCGTTTGATTCCGAATGGAGTGTGCTGCTGGAACGGAAACAGTTTAATCAAGTTGCTCACCCACTTTTGGAGTAGCAGAGAGCTTAATTAAAACTTAAGTAAAAAAAATCGCCTAAGTGCGTGTCGGACCACGCGCAGTGGAGGTTTCAGTGCTAATCATAGGTATTTATTTATATATTATTATTAAGTTTTGATCGGCTAGTACTTGATAACTTGTAAAGTCTACTATTTAGGATGTGATAGCTTTCCTTTCAAGTTTACTGTATATGTTATGGACCAAGTGATAAATCGGACATTATTCATAATGCCCGGGCATTATGAAAAATTACCAATATGAGACGGCAATTTGATAATAACTATTTCAAATAATGAAATTGCCCGGGCATTATACATAATGTCTATCATCTATTGGGCAGAGTAATAAAAATATACGCGTCATTACTACTATCTGGGGGCACGGTAGTGCCCCCGCCAAGTCGAGCGCGAAGCAAACACTGCCGTACCACCTTTACTAGAACCATTTCGCCGCATTTTCAGGCCCCTATTTGAGAACCTCTGGATAAGACCAGAACGTAGAAATTTTCGTCATCCAGTAAGCTATAATCACATACTTAAAATCCAAAATTTCAAGTCTGTAGGTCATTTATTTCCGAAGTTAAGCGAAAGCAAAATTTCGCATTTATGACACTCACTCACTCATTCACTCATGATCATCAAAATAGAACTAGTACTTCCCATAAACTCAGAGAGCTGAAATTTGGTACAGAGTTAGGGTTTAATGGCCACATTAAGGGAAAACTATAAAACTAGGATAATCGAAGATCTGGAGTACATGGTGACCCTGATTAGAAAACACAAGAGTTCAACCAAACTATTAGAGATCGACATACCGCCTTTACAAATTTTCTACAAAAAAAAAGTGAAATCCCACCAAAAACATTCATTAAAAAACTAGCCAAGTTTCGATGGAGCTGCTTGTTTATCTCTAAAAAGTAATGAAATCTAGACAAAGTCGTGCCAAGTCTAAGGTTCCTTACTGCGATTTCTTTATTATTATAGATGTTGTGTGACTTGGCCGTTGACTTGTACCCATTAACGTATAAAGAATGTTCAGTCTAGTCTTATTCTTAGAATTCATTTTGTTTTGGTCGCAGTCGCAATAGAACCTAACCCGCTCCTCCTCGCTGCGCTCGTCGTCGCACCTAACTTTCCGATTGAATTAATCAGACTTCATTTGGCCAAGAATCAATTGTGATCAAATTGCCCAACGATCATTTATAATGAACGGACAATGTTATAAATAATGAAGTTTAGATAATAATTTTCACTTTGCCCGGTATAGCTTGTCATGTTATAAAAGACTTACCGTAATAAAAATGTATGGCAAAGAAAAATAACAATATGCATAAAAAGACAAGTGAATGTTAAATTAACAAAACCTTAACAAGAGTTAATTAATACGGAGATAAGATGTAAATAATAATAAACTAAGTAGGTCGAGTAGATTGAAGCGTGTAAATGTCCCTTCATCGGGCAATGCTGACTGCGCGAGCCGGACACTTGCCGTTCCGTTCACTTTCTGACCTTTTCCCGTTTTGTTATGCTGATCCCGTATCCTGGAATTGCAAAATGCGAATAAAAAGTATTCAACTGTTTACTCGCTGACTTCGGCGTGCGAGTCGTGTGTGAGTGCGCATAAATCGACTAAGCCCCGTTATTCCAATGTAAACATTGGTCAGTGAATAAATTTTTAAAGTGCGAATGTTACGTTTTGTTCTTTTATTGTTTTGATGGTGTAGGTTTTGCGTAAGCGTTTTAAGAAGTTGTTTTATTACGTGTGAAATAGTATTTTGCTGTTTCAGTGAAAATGTATGTACCTACATAATTTAGGTTTGTTTTTTTTTACAATATAAAGTGTTTACAAAAATACTTATTTACCTATTATTATTTATTTTACTTTGTGATTGATTCTTACTTGCAGTTAACTACATAAAGATACGATCTAAAAATAATCTTATAAGTTATTTTATTAATCAGTGGTTTTGCACGATAAACTACTGGTTATCGTGGTCCAACTTTAAGAATTTGAGTTAAAATTTGGTACAGATAGATATCTAGATTGGGTGAAACCGCAACATACAGTCAACAAGAGATTATATTTAAAAATAATAAAAAAACTTGTCATAATTTTTTATTGCAGTGGAATGTAGGTAGGTCAGGGAAATCAGGGAAATATACAGAGTAGATACATTTTTTATGCAAAGCAGAAAGTAGCTAGTAAGACGTTGATTTTAATGCTGTGAAGCGATATTGCAATAAATTTTAAGTTTAGCATTAACTACTGGCTCGTTGTTAATTTTAGATTTTTTTCCAGCGACAATGTAGCAACATTAATGCATACAATAATTGGACATGAGAGAGAAGCGCATCTGTGACAGCTGTCACGCCAACAAGAGCGACGTTTCGAAAAAAAACATAGTAGTGATCATGTAGTGATACATTGCTAATTTATAAAGAAAAAAATCGCTCGCACACGCCCTTTAACGCGTGTCAGTACTAATCCGTCCCAGAAACATGCGTTAGATGACGTGCGCCTTTAAAATGGTTTCGCCGGAAGACCAGCGCTGTCTCCATCCGAGGAGTCTGCATTTATGCTGAGGTGTTACCATTTCGGGCACATAGTTTTACTTTTTCCTTTTTCGTTTTGTATAGTGATATTTTGTGTCTCGATTTTTTTTTTCATTTTCATTTTTAATAGAAAATATTTTTAATAGGGTCTTTACTAACTACTTTACGCGCTGTATTTGATTAAGGATATAACAAACAAGTTTTTGTACCTAGTAGGTACCATCAGCTAAATATGTCGTCTACCACCCTAAAGTTGATAATCGTTTGCATGTCATAAAAAAAATACCAATAGACGTGTCTGTCAACTTGAAAGGTCGACTTTAGCGAAACATTAATTTGAAAGGAACTTGTTTAAAAATTGATAGACCACTTATTTGGTTACACCAAATTTGAAGTCAATTCGACCAAAGAAAAACGGGGCCCAAATTTGTCTTTGACCTTACCAATAAAAAAAATATCCAATTATATAAAAGCTCGTAAATAACGTTTACTTTCAGAATAGTGTACCTATGTAAATAAAGTGGAAGTGACGAGGCACCGCCGCGCAGGCCGCGGGCCGCGGTGGGTCGCCGGCGCCGGGCCGCGGCCACAAATCAAATGTTTTCATAGCCGCCATATTAACGAGACAATTTGATTGCGGACATACCCGCGCCAAATTGCTTCTAAATTATATTTTCTGTTTACTTACTGCCAAACTCCCCGATATGTGACGTGTGTGCTCACAGCAGATGCACGCTTGTTACTGTTGCGTTAATTATCGAATTTGTTTACTCGATGTTTTTATTATCGCCCAATGAATACGTTTTCATTAATTTCGTTCTCGCATACCAACATTGTGCGATGCTTATGCATATTCATTATAACCAGATTTATTATCTGTAGATTATCTTTACAGAGTGTCATTTTTGAAGTTTCACTATCGGGCCTATTAAATTAATTGCCGCTATTAATAATTAAGACGCCAGAAGCGTGTGTCACGCGCCTACATAAGAGCCTTCGATTTTGCCTTCGTTGAACGAAAGCAAGATTTTATCTGCATCTGGATTGAGATTTGTATCTAACGCGGACAAAGACCATATTTCCCATGGCTAATTACTTCACATAATTTATGACGGCGGATATGTCTGTGTATTTATCAGCTGCTTAATCCTGTCAGCAAGTGACCCACACTCTATAGTTCTTCCTATTGTAATAAGAAAACTTTACGTGATATATTTAGTAATTTTTATCAAATTTGTCAATGAATGCTTGAACGCTTAATGACATGACAAGCTGGCTGGATTAGCTAAACTGCACATACTTATCTGTGTTTTTAATTTCCACGTTCGAGGTTTAAATTTTAAAGATATATTATATAAACTATATGTTTTAAGATAATATAAAAGAGAAACGTGACAGACAGACTGAGATAGAGATAAAAATAGACTGATAACCGGTAGGCAGAAAAGGAAGGATAATAATAAAACACATAAATTATATTATTTGATTAAGTCAACAATAATTTCTCAGACCGTTTCTTTATCAACGTAGTGGACAAAACTATGATCGATGCACACGGCCACCTTTACCTTTAGATAAATCAGCCTGATAAAACCAAGTTTGTAGTTCAGATAAGATCTTATATCGGACAGGTCTATACTTGATATACTAATTTGTACATTGTCCGACTCAAGGTTTGAAAACATGTAAAAACATGTACTACTCGTAGGTAACATTTTCTCGTTTTATTGTTAATTTACAATAGGTATATACATGGCGTATATAAATTCGCAAACCTTTTCAACATTCTTAAATATATCAAAAAAAGTTAGCCACCTACCTAATGGATAAAATAAATGGACGCAGTCTTTCAGCATTGAGGTTTTATTTTCGGTTGGCGATTTAAAACCTCACCATAAATACCTAACCACGTTCAAATTCATACAATCCTTATAATCGCTCGCGTAAAAAAACTCGCGTCGATACACCATTATCGTCTCGTTCGGTGCATGTTGCGGTCGACGCAGCGATCACTTCGATCACAATCATTACCCGTGCATTTGATCCGCGCTCAGCTACAAACGATGCACAATTTAAGTCTCGCACTGGAACAAACTCATGCGAAACGACTCTGAGCCAAGCCGATGCGGGATCAGGAAGGATTTGTCGCCTCGCATGATCCAAGGAATCGGATTGGAAGTATGCCGATGGACGGGAATGTTCTGCGGTCACCCCATATGCATGCGCAGCGAAGCCTCATCATTAGCCATCCGCGGTTACGAAATTGATCGCATTACAATAGCAACTCCTAAAACTCTATTTACGTTTACGACCCCATAAATCCGAGCGACAAAAAACAGACTAATATAATGGCCCGAATCGGATGGAATTTCCCTAATAATCGTGCAATGAAATTCAACATTATCAAAACGCATTCCCATTACAGATAATGGTAATGCCCTTAAAAAGTCGGGGAGGAATTGTAGAAGCAATTTTGCATAATTATCCGAAATCGCACGGGAACCAGGAGCCGGGAGCCGGCAGCCGGCCCGGTGGAGACAACCGATGCGGCGCTTAAATCCTAATATCATCGCGCGGCCCGATCTGAATCTCGTTACGCTACAGTAATCTGCTGCGAACTACTTAATACGACCTGATTTACTCAAATTGTTATTGGACACCTAAGTACATTGCTCTTGCATATTTCTCTACATTGTTGAATGCGCACTACGAATCAAATGTATTACTAGGTTAGAACTTTGTAATAAAAAATTTGAATAAATCACCAACTTTACTAACTTAACAATCGTTTTTAAAGCTCCAATTACAAATTCACAAACCGCACAAAATTCTAAGAGACTTTCTTTCAAAATCTACCATTCATCTTCAAAGCCGATGCAGACAATTTAAATCTTCTCACGTACTTCTAATAACGTAATGAGCTCCTAAGCTCCGAAAGACATATTTTATTCTCCTCCAACTTTATATTTCATTTCACGTTTCAGAAGAAAAACGGCGAAATATGCATGTCCCTCTTTTGCATTTGGCAAGCATAATGCTCCGGTCGCTTAGTGCACTTTTATTACGGTATTAAGTGATGTAATTTTTTTCATATTATATTATTCAAATTTAAATAACTGTCTCCGGTTTCCCCCGTGGAGGTTCCACTTTTCCTACCATTTATTTTTGTCGCCCCCCAATTTGGTTATTTTGGTTAGACATTTCCGCAATAGAACAGAAGTTGCGTGGGGCTGTTTAAAACAAAAGGAAGTGCATAACCTTTTATTGGTCTTGAAGCAGCTGTCAAAAATAGAGCGACTCAAATAATGTTAAATAATTAGTAATATGTATTTCCTCATCAGATGATTCTTTTCCCAAAATTACAAAATAAATGTGCAAAACAAATAAAGACATAAGAAAGAAAACTTGGTATTTTTTTCACGCACCTCGTAAGTCGGCACCATCCATCCCGTAATGTTCTTCGACAAACTCGACACAAACTTTCTCCATTGATTTATTCTGGAGCTGTCTTTCTGTAGTCTCTGCAGCAGGCTCTGTTCTCAAATTGGAGAAGTTAGGAGGCCGCAATTTTTACAAATGACATCGTGACGTTTATGCGAAGGGTGCGGCGACAAGTCATCGTGTTACTTCTTTCCTATTATTTCAACGTTCGTCTTTCTTCCACCCTAAGTGTTTTTCTTGCTTGTATAACATTTTCAAAGTGGGTTGCTTTCGTAATATTAATGTGTAATTCTTGGTCAATGCTTATTTTTTATCGGCTACTTACGTAATTTGGGAGTACGACATTTAAGTAAACTCATTAGATGTGGAGTAAATAATGAATCGGCACAGGAAGTGTACGTAACTAGATTTGTGTCTTATTTGAAAAATGATGCGTGTGATCCAAAATAAAACAAAATGCTACACAAATATTATTTACATTAACTCTTATTGTTTGTCAAAACTATATAATCTATCTAAGCTTTACGAGAATAACTGTTCCTAAAAAATAATTGTCCTTGCATCAGACATATTCAAATAATAACTTTTCCAAGAAAGATTGTAGGTAACATTCCTTAAATTTTGCAAATATATCTCAAACTGATACGCCGTTATTACACAGCAATATTGTCTGTACATCATTTCAAAGGCAAAACGTTGCGTTATCTGCATATGTTTGGAACTTTTTACTCATAACAACGGCCCCTTTGCTACTTGTATTTTCTTTATAATTTATTCCATTTCTCCCCCATACATTGGCATCGGCCGCTGATATTTTTTATTCGATTAGTAAACCCCTAAGGTGTTTTTAGCCTTTTTTCGCTCGATTTTCTTCAAAGCTTTGTTGACTGTTTAGGGGGTTGCTTGTTTCTTATGGATGAGTGAGCTTATTTATTCTTTTGCTAGCAATCTTTTAAATTTACTATTTTTTAAAAGCTTTTATGAATCTTTGTTTTCTGACGTTCTGCTATAAATTATGGACCTTACTCCTACTGTCCTGCATGTAGATCTTGATAAGACAATAAGACGGGTTGTTGACAGCATTTTACAATTAATAATGTCAAAGTCGATTAAATTCGAATTCTTCACAAAACTACGGACTTACTGAGCCCCTTTTCTCAAACCACAATACTTACACACTCGATTTGTGTTATAGAGAGGAGATGGGGGCGGGAGAGGAAACTTTTTGATGGATCGGACGGAGTTTGTTTTGCATGTGAGTGATATGTCTGAAATAATAAATGTTGAGGCGTCGACGCTTCCCCAACCTCCCCGGCGAGGGTGAGCTAAAACGATTTTTGATTTGGGTGTCAAGCAAATGTTTCACGCAGTGGCGCTCCGACAGGATTTGATTTTCTTAATCGATTCTTGGGAATGCAAATGAAGGAATTAGTTCCGTACACAGTCTAATTGTGCTATTAATGAATTATGCGTGATAAACTTTTGTCTGGAAAGGTTTTATGCACGTTTAATGCGTGCTTTGTTTAGATAATACTTACGCTAATCAGATTATGCATACAAGAACAGTTTGGAGCGTCGTGTCGGTGCCGCGGTATTGGGTTATGTGAACGGTTCAGTATTAACTAATCAGCGCACATTGGCGTCGCTATAGATTGCGGCGCATTGTCCGCGCGCGCGGCCCCGGAATATCTGTTTAGGCCAGTGCCCATTCTATAATGGCAATATGGCAATAGTTAACGCGGTAACAACGCATTGCCACGGCCATGATATCGCCGTGCTTAAACTGAAACTTCGGCAGCACCGAAGCCTAACTGTAATATAGGGATTTACTCATCGCTAATCTTTTTAGACAGCCACGGGCTCTGTTATACGGTTTGATAGTCCTCTAACTTCTATGTTTCATGGTTGAAAGCACGCACTTAATTGTATTCTAATCCTGCTTACTTTAAAAAACTGATTTCTTATTTTGCTTTGCTTATTTCGGCCGAAATTGCACGTCACGGCATTGAAATTTGTTTTCGTTTCTCCGGGTGCTGGCTGGGCCCGATTCGTCGCCAATTTGCGTTCTGACAAGTGAATGAATAATATTATCTCGTTTCGTGAGCGATGATGGCTGTTTCTAGCAGCTTTGTATTCGAAGGTTTATAAAAAACGATTGTTTATATTTTTCTACACAGAGACAGAGGTGCGATAGTGATAAAAACCGGTAAGTGTGTTTGTTTGTTACCAACCTCGGCGGAATTTGGTAGGCACATAACCTTTAACATGGAAAAGGATTTAATTTAATTTTATGCTGATGTTCCAGTGGGACAATAAAATAATAAAAACGCACAGTACATAAGTTTGCCTATACTTATAAGTAGTTAGTTGGACTATACTTAGCAAAATTAAAAAAAGAATTTAAGTACGCATCCCAACTGAGCAATTCGGACAATATCACAAACATACGGATACTCGAATTCACAAACTCCTGTTCTTGAAGTGAAGAATTTTCATTTTGAAATTTAGGGGCTTACCGACTTGAAGTGTTATGATTATGTATTGGTCTGTCAAGTACGGTCAAGAATTTTAATACATGAGCCATCATGGAACCTTTTCAAAGGAAAAGTCATTTCAATTTTCCTTGTTAATTAATGCGATGACACTATAACGTTTATTGTGAAATGGTTCCATGGTGGCTCATGAATTAAAGTCCTTAACGGTGTATCAAAACGCAGATCATGATTTTTTATTCCGTATAACTATAACAGTATTAAGTATAACGTTTGAATGTATATCATTCCATAATTAATTTAAATTGCAATCTTGTTAGATACCTACCATTAATCATAGAAACACGTTGAATGATAGAATAAAACAGAGGAAGTGGTAATTTATTATTTTATTGATTTGGTCTTTATCTTTTGTACGATCGCGTGATGATTCGATCATTTCTTTACGATTCGATTCGTCCATTCGTTTGGGATTAAAAAACCTTGTTAATTTTGTATTAAGTTTAGATATCAAAAAAATATTTGGTTTGTATTAGTGTAATCCTTTCTACTTTACTTGATCATTAAAGAAAGTTTAGAACTGAGTTAATTCTACGTTTAAATTTTGAGGTAAACTAGGTACTAGACACTTATAAACCATCCCTAAGATTAAGGACGGACAAAAATAGGTGTGTAAAAGAAAATGGTCAACATTCATTTCACCATTATAAAACAGAGAGGTTAGAATTGAATTTGTGCACCGAGGATTCCAAACCTAATTAATTAGTCAATCTACTCAAACTGTAAAGACAGTAGGTAAACATTATTGCCAAGAAAAGCTTAATTTTTCCAAATTATTCACTGTGAGATCTTGTGAAGAGTTATAAGGTTTAAATGGATGATCTTTTGATTACGGCGTTGACTTCGAGGTTTAATTTTTTTACAGCTTCGAAGGACCGCAGTTATTTTTAAGTTAAACTTAACTTGATACCTCGCGTTTCGGAGAAAATAATCTTAACAGTCAGACAAAATGACCATGAAGTGCAGATATATATGAGTTCCGTTTTTCTCTTTGAGTTACAGAATTCTAAAATCATGAAAGATTATAACTTTTATTTGTTTATCGACCTTCATTCATAAGAGTTTTGTCAAAAAGTTGTCGGCAAGTATTCTAAAATATAAATAAATAAATAAATATCATGGGACACTTGACACCAATTGATCTAGTCCCAAACTAAGCAAATATCTATAATATTAACATATTAATTGTGAGGGAAATGAAAAATATATTAAATTCAAACGGCAGCGCTCCGTGACTCGTCAGTAAAGTACCAAACGACTCCATTTCGAGGGTTCAACACAGAGTAGACCGGAAAGATAGAGGTGTCAAGATATTCAACAGACTAAGTGGCGTAAAAAGAGAATACCGGAATTTCCTTTATGGTCATTAAAATAAAGACGAATAAAAATTCAAAATGTTGCTTACCACACGT
This sequence comes from Choristoneura fumiferana, assembly GCF_025370935.1. Taxonomy (NCBI): domain Eukaryota; kingdom Metazoa; phylum Arthropoda; class Insecta; order Lepidoptera; family Tortricidae; genus Choristoneura; species Choristoneura fumiferana. The sequence continues at coordinate 10,888,122 of NC_133481.1, read as the reverse complement.
CTTGAATTGAAACGTTCTTGATTTATTTATTCAACCGACTTCAAAAAAGGAGGAGGTTGTATTCAGGATTAAACATATTGTAAACAAATTAAAGTACGGTAAACTGGTTGTGAGCAACTGAAATATACATATTTTTAATATTACTAAGTTATTAAAAAAAATAGGCAGAAAATGACCATTCCCCACATTTTGAAAAATAAATATGGAAGAGGTTCAATACCAATAGATTACAAGAACACTTATTATAATAAATTTGTGGTTTAAATATGGAGGAGCTATTTAAGAACATAATTATTAAAATATTTTACCGTACGGAACTCTCTTCATGCGAGTTCGACTCGCACATGTCCGGTATGTTTACAATCATTTTTAAAATTCTCAAATTGCAATGATCAAAATGGGTTTAAAGATTAATTAAAAAGTTATCAGTCAAGAAGAGTTTGTTTACATTGTCAGCAACTCGTTTTATTCAATTTAACCAAAATAAAGACAATGAAAGCCAAGTTATAATTGGACGCTCCCTCTTTGCTCTCAGTAACAGCAAGTTGACATTACTAAGTCAAAATAAAATAATAGTTAGATCTTCCTAGTATTTTACTGTATTGTATGGTAAAACTCTTTATTGAACGTAAAACATATGAAAATTAAAGTTAACAAGAGAAAGAGACTAGTTGTTACCTTACCATTTCAGCACCAGATTTTATGCTCAACCTCTGTTTCCACCGCTACGCTGTAATCCGCAAAAGGGTTCCTCGAAGGCTTAAAACAGCCACTTATTATGTATGTTACATTTCACTTTCAGACGTCATTTATATTCAAATGCTCAAAAGGCATTACTGTGCAAAAATTGTAGCATTAACCCCTTTGAAATGAGTGAAATTGGTTTTGGAGCGAATTCGTGTTTCTTTAAGTATAAATCAGCTCATTTGTAATTCCCTTTGGTGTTAAAGCTCAGCCTCAAATAATCAGATGAATTGGTATTTTCAAATTTCGTACAACCAATACTCAGTGAGAATGATATTAAAATGGAAGACGTGGTAGAAAGTAGAGGTTTAATGGCTCCAGCTTACAAAAAAGTTAATAAGTAAATATTCATAAAAAGGAATTGAAACGGAAGCATCAGAAGACCAATAATTCACAATCAAAAAGGACCTATGGAATTAGGGTAGCGGCACGAGATATCCGCATACGAAATGATTACATATCTACCTTCTTCATCCGCTTACAAAGAATCTCAGCGGGGCACCTTGATATTATACAGCCAGCCTTTGTGGTAGCTCCACAACTCAGTGGGAAGCATGCTTTATGGTTTCAAATGATAAAACTGTTTGTCAGTAGCTTTGTTCAAATTTATTTGACTTGCCGTGTCCGATTTGACGTAGTTAAGACCATTGATGTTCCAAACGAGATATTGACACGTGATTCCTTATGAGTTTTTTGTTATTTGGAACTTAATGAGAATGAGAAAAAACTCCCGGCGGAAGGTTTATACTCCCCGATTCTTTACGCAGAGATGATATATCTGTTCTATCTGAAATTAGCTTTTTAATAATGTAAAAGTCCAACTCCTGATGTGGCAGATGTAAACGATCTCCATTGTACTATTAAATGCCAGCTTGCTATGTTTCATTGTCACTAAACTAATACCTATTCCAATTTCATTGGGTCCTGGTCCTGGGTCGATCTACAAGAGCTGGCACGAATGAATTGAATGATTATGTCTATAATGTGCATCACAAAATAGTTAAATAGAGATTCATTCAATAAGTGAACACGTTAGTGTTATAAGAAGTATTATGTACCTACCTGTTTACTGGGAGGCCCCTGTATATAAACGACACTCACACAGTGACAAGTGATATTACTTTCGTTCGATTCATTCGTGCCAGCTCTTGTGAAACGACTGAGTCCTCTTCTAGCCCAAGTTTGAGCCCAAAACTTCAGAACTGTATGTAGTTACAAAGTTATCGTATTAGGGCGGAATGTTGAGTTTTTCTATTGTTTCAGATTGCGTGACGAAAGAGGCGACATGGAACGTGTCATGGCAATCGATAAAGCGCGCGAAGGGTCACATAATGGTGAGTAAAGCTTAAGTCTTAAATTATAGCTTTATTTGTGGTAAATTTGATTCGAACATTTAACGGACGGCCCTTCCACCACGGTCAAATTATGCAGCAATAACACCTGAGGTTTCTGGGACCATAGAAATGAGATAATTAATATATGAAATGAGATAATTAATATATTGCTTTAGACATGATAAAAACAGTTTTTACGAATAGTGCTAATGTTAATGTACAGTCGAGGTCAAAAATATATTTACGAACTCCGTACTCTAGCACTGCGGTATCAGCAGGCAGCAAGCAGGCGGTTGCAGGTGGTAGGACCTTGTGCAAGGTCCGCCCGGATTGCTACCACCATCTTGCTCGCTAATCCTGCCGTGAAGCAGCAGTGCTTGCACTGTTGTGTTTCGACGTGGAGAGTAAGACAGCCGGTGAAATTACTGGCTAGGTTCGCTCTAGGTTGGCAACGCGTCTGCAATACCCCTGGTGTTGGGCGGTGGTGATCTCGTACTATCAGGAGACCCACTTGCTCGTTTGCCAACCAGTCGAATAAAAAAAAACGAGAGTAAGAGGAATCTATTTGTTTGTTTATAAATAATAACATTTCTACCATAGAGATATTAGAACTTTCAATCGTGATCCAGGGAAATCTCCACGGCGGGTGTAACTATATCGGCTGGTCTAATATTATTTTGCATAAAATTATTTCGTAACATATTTATTGCATAACAACGTTTTGTCTAAAGATTGAAATGTCAATTTTTTTTTGGTCGAAATTGTTTTTCATCAAATTTTTGGTCGATTCATTTTTTAGTATAACATTTGTATGGTATAACATTGTATTGTCGATTGTATTATAGCTATAAAATTATTATTTCGAATATTGTTACCACTAATTTTATGTCTGAAAGAGAAGCAAATATTCATATGAATTTAACGACTCTGAGGCGAAGTCGACGGAGCTCCTATTTCACCTAACCTTAACTATTGTTGAGCAATCATGTTACCTGAGTTTTTTATTAGCCCCCCCCGTCCCCCCTTTACTGTTTCGCCTATCCAAGTATCAAATATTCTTTTTTTTTTCAAAAACCTTCGTAGGATTAAAAATGTTTCTTACTTCACGCTGATAAATTTAGTGCCTAGTATAAAAGTGTGAGCAAAGAAAAAGGTGTAATAGTTTGAACAATAGAATGAATTATAATTCGAAACTTGATTTCCTGATGGCGGCTGCAACTAATATTGCAACTAATAAACGTAAAAATGTTACACTTTGTTTTTTTTTCCGTAAACATACTCGTAAGAACAGCGAATGAAAGATTATTGGATTGGAATAAAAATGCTGTCAGTATTAATTTTAGGACATTGAATATTAATTGAATAATAATTAAACAATTTTATGGATTTAGCATTTTAGTAATAAAACTTTTAGACTAAACAATTATAGACCAAAAGTGCTCTAGGAAAAAAAATGTATGCAAAAAAATCTTCATGCAAAAAAATAAGTAAGTATATCATATAATACTATACCAAACAATTTCGACCAAAAGATTTAGACCTTGCGAAGGGCACCCCTCCACGGCATAAGTTTTCCATGAAAGTCGTCATAAATCCTGACCGACCAATGACAACGACGGCCACTCTGTCAAGACTGGTCTTGGAAAAAGAAGATTTAACTTTAATTGGTAACAATTCTGTCTCCAGGTTCATCACCCGGCCACAGTCCCGTGCTCAACCTCTCCAAGTCCGGTTCCGGCGACCGGGAGCGCTCGGACCGGAGCGACCGGCACGAGCGCGGCGAGGGTTCCGCGAGCGGGCGCAGCTCCGCGGCGTCGCGCCGCACGCCGCAGCCGCCGCGCCTGCCGTCCGCCGCCGCCCCCGCCTCGCCGCGGTCCCACTCTGACGAGAGCGAAGCGGCTATGTCTGACCAGGACGACCACAATATGAAAGAGGAGGATGAAGGTCAGTTCTTAATTAACAACAAAAAATATTTGACCTACATTGAGTGGGGTATTGTTGTTTAGAGCTCATTGAATTGGTACAAAATTTATGCTGTATTTTAAAAACTATTGAAAGACAAAGGAATGAACCAAAGTCAGCTTTTTTACCAAAGTTTAAACCGGTGTGCGAATCCGGCAGCAACTAATTATGTCTACTCGTAGGTACTGATCAATCTAGTCTGAGTTTATTAGTAAACAGGACTTATCAGCACCTAACGCATTTTAATAAGTCCCAGTCTCCGACATGATCTTAGACACGGCCAGAAAGTGTCCGTGTTGCATTAACACAGCGGTGGTATCACCTTCCAATATACTGGACATGTAATTCTCGGCGAAATTACCCTGTAATAGCCCTGGAACCTTCAGCATTCATAGTTCGGAAATTATCAGCCATAAAACTACCTTCCTTTTATTTTAGAAACTGGAAATATCTACTTATAATAAGTGTAAAATTGCTACTACTATAACATTGTAGGTACCAAGCAACCAATTTGAGGTCATGTTAATTATTTTATTACTGAATTCCGATTTATAAAACTTATTATAGTCTGCAAGAAGCGAGTGCAGGATTTATATGTTGTGGGTAATCGCAATAATTTGGCACTTTTACACACACTCTTAAAATGCGCCTTTCCTTGGTTCTCTCAGAGCATTATCCCGCGACTTGCACGTTTGCTGGTAATGGCTCGATATAATAAAATCTTATTACGATTATCCTCCGCAATTGCCTCTAGTGATGTTAAGCTTGAGGTTAAAAGGACCCAATTTCCAGTATGAACTTTTACACCTCCATTACTACCATACACCTCATTAGACTTATCTACGTGCGTTATTGTCCATAAGCGATGGCCAATCAAACAGTCTGTGTGCTTCAGTCAGCTAATTGACTAAAACGCCTCACACGCGTTGCCATACAAGCTAATACATATGGGTAATTTATTTTAAGTGCTTATAATAGAGTTAAAGGCCTACAACATTTTGTTATTAACGTATCTATCGGAATATTAAAATGATTACTGGACAGTGATGGATGGTATGACAACTGCTTTTTAACTCGTTTATTTTTAATTCAGGAGGTAACGTTCTCTGTTTCAAATTATTCCTATTGAAATTATGTATACAACATGCGTTTATTGCGACGTTAGTTAGTCTTCTTTATCACGATAGCCATTAACATCAATAAACTAGATGGAGAGATAGTATTTGATTAGGTATGATTTAAACAATGAGGAAAATTGCAACTGTGAGAAGTCGTTCTACGTGTTTTGTTTAAATTGGTGTGGAAGTGAGGGAAATAATAGATTCATGCTCACGAACCTGAGCCGACCGCGCGACGGCGGCGCAAATCAAAACATCGATCCACAAATATAACTAGTGGAGCTCACAATAGCTAAATCAAGTGAAACAATAAGGATTGTCTATTGTAGTTATGTGCAAAATGTTCGGAGACCGTGGGAACGGATAGCTGCCTCGATTATAGGAAAATGTTCACTCGGCCACGGCTTAGGGATGAGCCTGGAGAAAATTATGTAAACAATGGATTTGATGCCGAACCCGATAACACACCTGAAATGAGCATTGCGAGGCTCCAATCAATTTCGCAAGCGGTTTCTAAATCGATCATACCCATATTTATTTGAATGAAACGATACGTGATGCACGCTCGGCACGTTTGTCCCGAACTCATTAAAGTGCTCTTTCTAAACTACCATGTCATTCAACTTTGGTCTTTGCCTGTCTAACATTACCTCTTTCTTTCAATCACCAATATTCTTTTAGGCTGATTTCATTTATAACCCTGAAGTAATTTGTTTCTTCTCTAGCATCGCTCTAAAGTATTTCTTTCTCTTGTGGATATAAAGTTTGGTTTCGTTTGATTTAATCTATTAGGATCCTGTTAATTGGCCTTATTAGGAAGATGGTGTTGTGACAAGCCGAGAGTGCTATCGTGCGCATCGACAATGACGAAACGATGTTGTCTTCATTATTTGATGAGCGTTCACTATGTTGTCAGTTAAATTAAATGTATCGATAGATTATTCATGGCGTGGGAGAACCCATTCTAAAACATTTTCTTTTTTATGTGTGAGGTCTTTATAATTGACGCAGGTTTTACAATTGTTCAACTTAATTTTTCTGTTAATTGTTTATTTCATAGAGAATTTATAAAATGTACCTAAGTTTTTTCCATTAACTAAGTGTAATGTAAGTACATCATCACCCAAACTTCATATTCGCACAAAATTTCAAGCCAAACAGATCACTAGAAGTGGGTGAAATTAATTTGCTAGATTTGACCTCAAGTAACTTAACTTAAACAAAAGCCTGTATAAATGTGAGTCAGTTCGTTTCTCTGGAATCGTAAATTCTTAATGATTTTTCATCAAGGAAAAACAAACATAGGATATTTATGATTTCAAAACCTTTTTTTGATGTCTTATTAGGAAGTTTGGTGTAATGTCGCTCTACGTAGTCATTTTATTCTTGAAATTAATAATGTTAAGAGAACGACTATCTCGCGATGCAATGAAGTGTAGTGGAGCATATAAATTAGTTAAAGGCAGCCCATTCGGTGTTGGGTGGCTTCACTGTGTCCTTATTCTGTCTCCATAGTTAACGTTTTAGTTATAATCATATAAATACCTATTAACAGAATATCTACACAACATTTTAATAAGTGCATATATATATATAATAATAGATAAATATCACGGGACAATACACACCAATTGACCTAGTCCCAAAGTAAGCTTAGCAAAGCTTGTGATATGGGTACTAAGCAACGGATAAATATAATTATATAGATATAGATACATACTTAAATTAAACACCCAAGACCCGTGAACAAACATTCGTATTTTTCATACAAATATCTGCCCCGACACAGGAATCGAACCCGGGACCTCAAGCTTCATAGTCAGGTTCTCTAACCACTAGGCCATCTGGTCGTCGTCATATATATATTTACATTACTATAATGAATAATCTAACCATAAAATTTACATTTTTAGAATGGGGAAGCTTTATTTTGCTGACTGTACTTTTTGTTGACTGTACTTGCATTGTCACCCAAACTACATTTGCATACCAAATTTCAAGTCGATGCTATTAACCGTTGAAGAGTTCCATCCTGCGAAGACGATCCTGGCTGGACTACAAGGATGTCACTACTACATAAATGTAATGTCACGCGATTTACATAAGTATTCCAAATTTCAAGTCAATCTGACTACTGGAAGTTGGTCAAATTTAACTTGCAAGATTTGATTACAGACAGACAGACAGGTGAAACTAAATAAAAGCCTGTAAAAAGAGAAGGTTCTGAGAAAATAATATAACAAAAAGGTACATCAGTAGCTGTTACCGGTAACTTTGTCTATTTTATTCGCGAATTTTACACTTTCGTGGGATAAAAAGTAGCTTATGCTATTTAGGAATACTAAGTGTAGTTTTCTTTTGCAGCTTTTTAGGGTTCCGTAGCCAAAATGGCAAAAACGGAACCCTTATAGTTTCGCCATGTCTGTGTGTCTGTCTGTCTGTCCGTCCGCGGCTTTGCTCAGGGACTATCAATGCTAGAAAGCTGTAATTTTGCACGAATATATATGTAAACTATGCCAACCTTGTAGTGTGGGGTATCGTTGAATATTTTAAAACCGTTAGGGGGTTGCTAAAACGATTTTTCGATTCAGTGATTTGTTTGCAAAATATTCAACTTTAAAGTGCAAATTTTTATTAAAATCGAGCGTCCCCCCCCCTCTAAAATCTAAACCAGTCGGTGGAACATTTTTAGAAAAATCAGGATGGTAGTAAGTATGTCAAACTTACAAGGAAAACTATAAAGGTTAAGTTTTCTTGAGAATTATTAGTAGTTTAAGAGTAAATATCAGCCTAAGGTATAAAATATACCTAAACTTGGAATATTCCGTACGAAATCCTTAGAAAAATATTAGGTACTTAATTTTTTCGTAATGGCTACGGAACCCTATTTCGGGCGTGTCCGACACGTTCTTGGCCGGTTTTTTAAATCAATGTAATACAACAACATAAGCAAATGCACAGACAAACAAATAAAGTTACTATAATTATTATAAGATAACAGTGAAATATGCGGGCAGTACGAGCAGGAGCTTGAGCAAGACTCCACCGGATTGCTACCATTATTTGAGTCGCTAATTTTATATAACAAAGCAGCGGCGCATGAGAGAGTGATCCTATAGGGGTTACCGAATGAGGTAGAAACCCTAAAAAAGGAAAAAAGGAAAAGAAATTGTGTTCTTCCTTGTCAGTAATCCAAAAATTCTCACCTCCAGAAAAATGCATGTACTTATCTTTAAATTACGACTATGACTAACTCTTAAATTTTTTTGGTGTCGTATTAGCGTTTATTTATTGCATAAATTGGCGAGCAAGCATAGAGCTAGAAGCAGCTACTGTTTGCCAAATTGGAGGACATATACAGCGTGTATTTTTGATACTACCTCAAACTGTATATAATTAGACGAAGATTTAAGTGCTGTGAACCGATATGAAAACAAATTTTTAATTTAGAATTAACTACCAGGACGTAATTAATTTTTGAAATATATTCGAGCAGCAATGTAATGCGTACAATAATTTGATACGAGAGAGAAGCGTTCTGTGACAGCTGTCACGCCAACAAGTGCGACGTTTTGAACAAAAACAAAGTAGTATCACGTAGTGATTGATACATTGCGTGCTAATTAATTTTATAAGGAAAATAATAAGTCTATTTTTTTTACTAAAACATAATAAAATGTGTGGCTTTCACTAACTACCCTTAAAGTTTGAGGTAGTATCAAAAATACACGCTGTATTACAACACAGTGACACTTTACAAAGAAAGACGTAGCCCGTACTCGCGCAGTTTATTTCCGTGCGATCTTAGATCAAAGCTGCCGATGATCACCACGCGATATCCTTGTAGCTATAGTAATGCTTGTTACTGCAATAATAATTGTACATCGAATGATACATGCCTTGCACGCGATGCACCGCTTGTATCGGTATTGCTTGATTATTTTTACCATTTACTCTTACGATGCTCTTATGATTTATACTATTATGTAATGGTCTAACAAATAATTAATAATTATATTACATAAGAAATTTATTTGTTGGTAACATCCTACTACCTATTTATTTGTTGGTTCTATCCACGAGCTTTGCGGTGAAGGGAAACATCATGAGGAAACCTGCACAAACCTGCGAAGAAATTCAATGGTGCGTGTGAAGTTCCCAATCCGCACTGGGCCCGCGTGGGAACTATGGCCCAAGCCCTCTTGTTCTGAGAGGAGGCCTGTGCCCAGCAATGGGACGTATATAGGCTGGGATGATGATGATGATGATGAACATCCTACTTCATTATTTTATTTAAAAAAACCCGGCCAAGTGCGAGTCGCACTCGCGCAAGAAGGGTTCCGTACAATCTATACAACATTAGACATTAGCAAAAAAAACACGTTTGTTGTATTGGAGCCCCCTTAAATATTTATTTATTCTATTTTTAGTATTTGTTGTTATAGCGGCCACAGTTATACATAATCTATGAAAAATTCAACTGTTTACTATCACGGTTCATAAGATACAGCCTGGTGACAGACGGACGGACGGACGGACAGCGAAGTCTTAGTAATAGGGTCTCCGGTTTTACCCTTTGGGTACGGAACCCTAAAAAGCGTCATGTTGAGGCTCTTTTAATAACTTAAAAAACCTTCAATTCGTCATAAAACTAAATAAATAATTTATCTTCGAGCCAGTTTTTCGATTCGCTTGAAATTTAGTGTGTGTATCATACCTATGTGTAAATCCGATGACTATGCAGAAATAAAATACCGTCAAGAAATAGAGTGTTTAACAAGATATTTTTTTACCTAAAGCTCACTTTAATAAATATACGATCCATACTGAATTTAAAGTTAAAATATGAAAACCAAAAATGTATTCTCAGCTCTTGTATTTTTATTTTAATATTTCTTTATCCTCTTGTATTTTAAAAGCTCAAATTTACTCTTAGTTACTTTTGGTCCACTTTTTACTCTTTCTGGATTCTAGATAGCCTATTTGTTAGATATCCCCAAAACAATTTTGTCTTCTTAGGGGTTATTTCACCACCCATTGATTAATTTTAATTAATTTTAACTGACGGATAAATGACATAAATGTGATGCCGTCTACGTCTATTCGAACAAAATAAACAGAGACGGCATCACATTTATCCACCAAATAAATTTGATCAATGGATGGTGAAACAGGAGGTTAATTCTTTCCGATAGTTTAATGATTTAATACTGTTGGTATTCCGAAAAATTACATCGTGGTCTTATTTACCTTGCATAAAGAACACCCATGCAAAGTTTCACGTATCTCTACACTTACCATTACCAGTTACAATTGGGATTTTACAAAAGTAAAACTCGATCCTGAAGGAATATCGGAATAAAAAGTAACTCGTGTATTGTTTCAGGGATAGAGCTATTTACACACTAAATTTCATCCTCACATGTCCTGGCATTTTAGCAAGGACTAACATAGTAGGGGATTATTGGCGGTAGAGATTATATAGTCCTCCTCGTCGGTTTCGATGACGGCGACCCTAAAAAAACTATTCTATAAATGACAGTTGGTTTACCACCTATTGTACTGTATCTACCCTTTTGTCCAGGAGCAGACTTGAGTGACAACGAGCGAGACATGCCACCGTCCGGGTCTCCTGCGCCGGTGAGCTACGCGGCGCAGTCCGGCACGCCGCCGTCCGTGCCCGTCGACCCCACGGCGGACACGCTTGTCTCCTCAACGGAAACCCTGCTCAGAAATATCCAGGGGCTTCTGAAGGTCGCAGCGGACAACGCCAGGCAGCAGGAGCGGCAGATCAGCTATGAGAAAGGTAAGGGTTTTATTTATCTTATTATTTGTTGAGTCGCACAGAACTTCATTAGGTAATAGGTGTGTTTGGCTAAGTTTACTCTGTGTTAGGTATGTACCATGAAAGCTCGTAATGTATAAAGTGCATGCAATTACGACCGTTATAAAGTCGGAATTTGTACCGATTACAGTTTTATCGAGGAAGCGTTTAAGATCCCTGAGCAATGATTTTATAATTGATGGATTTTCAAGCAACAAAGTTCTCTTGCAGCCCGAAGAACGTCGTATCCTTTCTTAGAAAATATTACGGTTTCAGAATTTACATATGAAATTATTATAAGATGGAGACACTGCAGCAGGAAGGCTTATCGATGTAAATGTTGTAATCGATAGTAGTCAACAGCTGGCGTGTATCGATTCCGCGTAATGTAACGCAAGCAACACTGATTAGCCGCTCTTGAGATCCGAGAGCACGTAATACTTTTATAACTTACTAGTTCTCCGTTCCCGTAGGTCTACCAGCTCTTAACGACACTCGAATCATTTGCATCGCATTATGACCCGACTATTTATTGCGTTATTACGATAAATTATTAAAATTAGAAAATAGTCGGTAAATAGCGGTTTTGTTGCCATTATTTTATAAGTATGGTTGTATGGCCGCTTCGAGCTGCGGCTGCGTCTTACGCTGTTGTTGCGAAATTGCGTTATGCGTGCATAAAACAATTGTAAGTTTAGTAATTACGTCGTTGACTGTTCGTTTATTTACCTACAGACTTTGTTGCCAGTACGGTACTTAAAGCGGCGTATGTTATTATCCTCGAATAACGACGAAATGAATAATATAGTGAAATTCAGAATGGTTGCGTAGTCATAAACCTAACATTAAAGTAACCCTCGACAGGAGGAGACAGGACGGGTCCGCCGTTCCTCATGCGAGCTCATGTCGTGCCTTTTGCAAATAGCCGTAGAACAGATGCGTCTGAGTTATAGCCCAGCCCACTATCATTACACACGATTCCATTCGGACAGCATAATTATTTAATTGATATTTCTGCGAGTTATTTATTCACGTCATTCTGTGTTTTCCATGAGAAACTCTGTGCGTTATGGCTCGAAAGCGGCAATAACTATTGAACAGGATTATTGCAAAGCATTATCTAATTTATTTTAATGTGCGATGTCAGTTCGTCCACTAGGTTTGGTTCTTCCTTTCACGCGATAGTTTCGCTGGATCTTAATAGATGGCGTCAGTTAGATAGGTACCTACATCTACAAGTACAACTACCTAACCTTTATTACTCAAACCATGCATGCATTGTAAAGGCGATAGACATCTTACTAACAATGATGCATTATGATGATTTCGACGTTGAGCGCAGGTGTTTGTTATTTTGTTGAATTTAATGAGTTACGTATCCGACTTTATCATTCTTCACTTTTAGAGAGGTTCTGCACGTGTGATTTAAAAATATATATTAGTAAACTTATTATTTTTTAATCTGATCAAAATTATTCAATTCGCTGAATTCTAAACAAAAGAAACGAAAACACAATTGTTATAAAACCCATAAAATACGGTGAGGTCGGGGAGAAAATTCGCGGCGCGAGTCATCATCAAACTTGAATATCAATATTGCGCCGCGGGCCAATTGTATTAATAAACAAAACAAAATGAGAAATAATAATGCTATAGGCCAACAAAAGGTTCCATTTCTCCCCTTATACATAAGTAGCCGACAAAGAAATAGCTCCCTAAGCCGATAAGAGTAAGAGTGGAAATCGCGTACACGTTACAACCGGTAATTTTGTTATTACGCTAATAAAAATATTGTTGATGAAACATTTTTTCGAATCAATGTGTCTGGCGAACTTTACCGTTGATTTTTTTAAAGAAATTACAGCAATCGCTTGGTTGGTTCGCTCGTCTGAATTGATAGGTGTAACTGGGCGATGGTCTTGCATTTTGTTTGGTTTCATTAGACCCTAAAGACCGATGGAGCTTATTGGTAAATATATTATACTTATCAACATTATTTTTATATTTCGAAGCGCTTTGCTATCTTGTTTAATTTCGATATTCCCGATCAAGTTTCATTCTTTTTCGATTTACAGATTTAAAAATTCTAAATGTCTATTTAAGAATAATGGTGTAAGTTTCCATTTAGATTAGCAGTATTGTGCAGAGATATGTAAACATAGGTCATCACAGAACCCCTCAGTCTCTTACAAATGGCAGATCACTATCTAGGCACATTCGCTGACAATTTTTACACTACTGCAGAACGGGTGACTACAGACAAAATGTGTGTGCATTCACTGCTTTATCAGATAACCACAGGAAGGGTTGCGTGAAAGGCCTGGCTGTGATAAAATGCTGTCGATTCGTTCGTGTAAATAGACAGGCAATGAATGAGAAATAGGTGTCATATTGTAGGCTTTTCAAGTCGAGTTTTCGTTGTTCAGTGTCTATTGATAACCGAACAGCTATAAAATGTCTCGAAGTAGCATAATTTTGGTTGGCTTTTCTTAACGTGACCTTAGCGGGCATAACATAACATTAACGCATTCTGCAGTCAAACAAAAAAATAAAACACTTGGAACGAACAGAATCGGCCTGATGCGATCGACGCGACATAAATCTGCTTCGGCTACTCCTTTAAGCCTTTATCCCTGTTAATTCTTACCGCTTAGTTTATTTCTGAACGAATGGCCGCTCTTGTTACGGCGGACTTGTTTCGCTCTTTTGTTTTACAACTATCAGTTTTTGTTAAGCTAAGTGCTGGCCGCGGACAAATGGCACACACACGAAGATAGAGGAGTGTTTTATGGGATTTGTTCTTCAATAAGTTAAGCAGATTTAATTTGCTCACACTGATTTTAAAGGGACGGAGTTTGTTTAAATTAAGGATACAATGACGTTAATATAGCTCCACCATTAGTAGAAACACTTAAACAAACATTTGACGCCAAATCGACGGACAATCTATACGTGTTTACGTAGTGCAAACACGGGAAGCTCTAGTCAATGAATGCGTAAGCCCTAGTTTCGCCTGTTAGCGAGGACAGAAAATGGCAAACATGAGTTGTCGGAGGGAAACAGCCCATCAATAACCGAAGTGACCGATCGAACAAACATGAACTGGCCAATGATAAAAACTGATGAGCAAATAGACAGACGGGACTTGTGTACTCAGCTAATGGATTCAATTGATATGAAAGCTTTTACAATGCTGACGACGTCGCGACGTTATCGCCGACTCTGAATTACTGAATGTTATGTATTTGCGAAGTGCGATTTTCGAGTTGATAATATTCGTTAGCTGTTTTTCGTGTTTCACGCGCCTGACAGTTGGCATGACTTGAAATGCACTCTGTATTTATACTCTGAAGTGGATTTAATACTATAACCATATTTCCTAGTATTCATTCTACATTAATTATGTTAACAATAATTTTTTTAAAGCTTTTCGTGTCATTTGCGCATTGAATTTAACATGAAGTATGGATCCATCATCCATCATCCCAGCCTATAAACGTCTCACTGCAGGGCACAGGCCTCCCCTCAGAATGAGAGGGCTTGGGCCATAGTTGTATAAGTATGGATAGATCCTGCTGAATGGCTGGGTCCAGCTCATTACTGGGGTTGCCGGTACGCAATGGGCTATGAACACTTAATAAAATTTCCACGCATGCTAATTTTCATGTTTCAATCAGCTCGAATTGAAATTCCTGAAATCATTATAGCAAAGACAATTATAGCAAAACACATGCACATCTTAAGATAGTTTTAAATTATTCTATCCTGGTTTCGCTGTTATTTTCTGCAATACAGACGTGTCAGTTATATAACATTTCAAGTTTTAACCGATAGGATTTGTCAGTAAAGCGGTTCATCACGAAGTCCGCCATAACTCAGCGGGCAGCTAGCTCCCATCGCAGTACAAACAACCGCCCCCAGCGGCTAACGAGCCACTGCTAGATGCGCCAGAGTCGATACAGGAACGACGCATTGTTGCCGCGGCGCGCCAGGTTTCGCACCATTGTGAAACAGAGGTGTGCTACAAAAATCACCGAGTCCAATCTCTGTTTGTTTACTTCAACTCGATATCGAATTATGAGGTTCAAATGAGTCAGAGGTTTTTCTATTAATTTTCAAAGTTAAAAGGTAAAACAGTTATAAGATTTTGGATGTTAAGTACTTGTTTGTAGCCATCAACTTGAAGATTTGGGAAATATTACTTTGAGATTGAAGCAGCTGCTCTGCTTGTGCTATTTAGCCCCTTTCCAGAAAAGAAAATATCCTTTAAAAAGAAAATTACTATTTTTTCATTAAAAGACAGTTCAATACAAGATTTACACTTTCTTGGTGCAAAAAGTAGCTGGAATAGTGTTGTTTACCATTAGTCAAAGACAGCTACAAAAAGAACTGATTGCACATAAGGAGAATTAATAAAATGAATGAGTAAATGTCAAAATCCTGTTGTCATTTTATTACACGACATGTTTTTGTGTGCGTGACTTAAACTCTGGTGACACTACCTGTAGTAAAATTGGTGGGTTGGACAACGCTACGCTACGCTGTAATGTAACGATTTCTCAACAGTTTCCTAAACAATGTGCTCGGTGAACTAAGTAAACAATAAGTGACACTACGGCAGGGTATTAAAATGGCATTCCCGCAATGCCGCTGCGGCCATATTGGATTACTGCGCGTGTCGCTCCGGTTACTCTGCGTCCGCGCACGCGACACGACCACACACACGCTAATACCTATTGGCCGAGATCTTAGCCGTGGTTTAGCAAATTACTACGTGCGAACTCATGATGCGTATAGAATTAATTCAGTTCCATTAAAAGATGATTAATATTTTTTTGTTACATAAGTTTTGCTTGCACAGTCGGAAAACGAGCATGCGTGTCTACTTATGGTCAGCAATCTTCACTAGCCATGGATGCTTGCGACCAGTGCGTTGTCGAAGCAATTCGGGGATACTATCGAGAGAATTTAATTCCATAACTTAATACTGATGACTGATGATGGCCTCATTGTAACTGCTCGTACGGTGGTGGAACTTAGCTGCGACTGAATGTTCAGATTATTTCAGATATATATTACAGAATTTGACGAATATTTTTCAAATGAAACTTAAATATTGAAATCAAGTGAATTTTGGTGAAAAAAGTGATTAGGATTAGACGGCTAGTTAAAAGACACGAATTATATATAAATGTGTGATTGATTCGATCCAGTGGGTATTTATACAAGATTTTTCATGAAATCGGTTTGTTTACACTTTATAAAATCTATTGATATACCTACCTTATATACAACTAACTTAAAACATTTCCATTGTGACATAGAAGTTACCTACAATTTTACGATAAAAAGTCCACCTTATTAAGTACTATTAATTTGGAAACGTGTTAACCGGTTATATATTTACCAAATCATACACTTAATAAAAATCTAAAATATAAGCAAAGCTCTCCTTTAATTATGTATCCCAATAGATAAAGCTAAATAATTACGCTTATTTTCCTAGGGGAAACTTAAGGAGCATGTTGCTTGGCTCCAGGCGCTCATGTGTTCAAATATTAAACACGGAAATATCAAATTTTATTACAACTTTTGTGCAAGATTCCGTAACTTGTCTATTCATCAACATCATTTAAGTAAAATACTGTTCCGCTTAGTTTGGTTTATTGTGCTATTTCTTACAAAATATTTCACATGTGCATAACACAGAAATGATAAATGGAATATGGTAGTTAATGTAAAATGGAATAGAACGCTAAAGTGGTACCGTTGACGTGTTCAAAGCATCCTCAGGATTCTGTAGGAACCCTTATAAATAGTTTTCCTGTGGTCGTGGAGGTCAAGAGGGGGGGGGGTTGCCTATAGGTATAGCAGTGGGACACATAATATAAAGGCTAAGTAAATAATAATCTGAGTGTTGCCATATTGTACAGAACCCTACGCTGCGCGTGTCCCGAAAAACACTTAACCGTTTTTTAGACGTGGAGAGTATTTCCATTATTTATCTGAGTTACAATGCAAGTTATTGAAAAAAAAATCAAGTGAATTCAATTTATTTACTTTCAATTTAAGTTAATAACCTGTTTACGGTCAAATTATATTAATATCATACATGACTCTTTAATAAAAACAATTGCTGAAAACAAATTGTGATAACTTTCCATTAGCATACAAGCCCTCGTGAAACTAAGCAAACTTTGCAAAAACAACAATTTGAATTCGAAATATTGCTTCCGCGCATTGAGTGAGTCTGTTAAATTGTTAATCTATTTTCTCAAGCAGTGGAGGGTTAAATACTTATTCCGCCCCGGGCCCGTAACTATTGAATCCTGGACTTACTCATGCGGAAACTGCGCTATGTAATCCGTTTTGGTTTGGCTTTGAATAAGAAGTGACTGGGGGCGCGATGCCCGCAATATGGACTGTATTGCCCTTGTGAGGTGTTAGCTTAAACTTTTTCTTTGTTATGTGTGTCCTCGGATATTGCTCAAATGACACTTAAATTTAATTTAGAGGTAAAATTTATTTATTTATCACCTTTAGAATGAAATCTACACAATTTGAAGGGTCCACGGGAAGAACGTGTCTAGTCACCTAAGCAAGTTTTTGAGTTGTAGTGGTTTGAAAGTTAGTCATCACGAACAATTACTATGATTACCATGTATTTAAAAGATAAAAAAATAGATTTTATATTGTTTTCAGATTATTAAATTCAGTTGGTACTTTGTGAGCTCTACATTTTGAGATTAAAATCTCATTTTTAAAAAAAGGTGACTAGATGTGTTCTTTCCGTGGACCCTTCATTTGAAATATTCACATTACTAAAATAAACTTTGTATAAAACAAAACATTGATTGAGTTTTAAAATGAGAACATTTTTATTTGTGGCAGTTTCGTTCTAAATGTGTTATTATTTATTTAGGGGTTAATCTACAATTTAAGAAATCGAAAAGGTACAAGGGTGTAAAGCTCTGATGTTTTAAAAATGTGTTTTACTCAGCATTGTCTAAATTCTCCAATGTTTTAAAGAGCAAATTACCTAACCAAACATTGTCTAAACTGTAGACTAGACGTGTACCTTCCTCCACTGATAACCCGTTATTTTCTTTGCTGCTCTGATATGAGTACACATTTCCTCGTGTAGTTGTAAATTCCGAACAGCAGCTCAAATATGAATCCCAGGACCGCAACAAGCTAAGAAACTCCCTCAGGATCTTAGATCTAATGTAGCTCAGTTTTCCGACATCAACGGCAATACAACACAAAGATTCACATTGAAGTTTGGGCTTTGTTACTGGGTAGTAAGAGTGAGGTCTTCTTGTCCGTGTTAGGGTGTTGGGATGTTTTGAGTCGTTGTGTATTTAGAGCAAAGGGGTAAAGTGAGACAATCGTAAAGTTTAATAATAATTACATTCTCAACTCTCCTCCCCGGTTGTGCACAATAATTAACCGCTCGGAATTACTTAGCTGAAATAATTTAATGTGACGCACCTCGGATTGTTCTTAATGTACGTGTGCCTTTGGGGAGCAAAGACGAAGGTGGATGTAAAAATTGGTTATGTCTCAGTCAGAATAATTTAGTACTGAAAATAGTGATGTTAGGCCGGACAAGTTAGGAGTTTTGTTATGAGAGAAATGTCTCTCAACACACTTTTTTTTTTCTTAATTATAAATACAAAAAGTTTAGTGCATTATTCTTTTACCGAACTCAAATACTTATCAGATTTTACTATGTTTGTATTCCACAATGGATGACTCCATTATTATTTGATAAACGATAGAAAAATGCTGACTACATTTTATTTAAATGTTAACTACAATAGCTGTTAAATTTTGCTTTTTGAGAATAAAACAAAAAAAAACTATTTTCATCTGCCACAAGTATGCTACACTTATTAACCATTGTGTACAGTCCAACAAATTTAATCATGACCCAGGGTGGAACCTTTTAATAATCAATTTTACTATGATTTGCTTGACAAAAAGTATGAGATGTCAACATGACATTAGTAGCACAAGGTTCCACCCTGGGTCATGATTCAATTTGTTCCACTGTACATCATCCGACTGTTCTTAATAATTTAAACTGGTATCAACCAAAGTTTAGGGGTCTTAGCTGGCCATTTTTAGAAGACCTGTCAAATGAAGTAAATGCTGAGCTGAAGATAGTCCAAATTATGGTGGTACCGGAATTGTCTCTACAACGGTAACTGAACCCTTGTTTTAGTTGTAATTTACATACGGAATTACACGCCAGAATATGTTCAAGTCAGTTGTTTATCGGGCAAGTGATCACAGGGACTCATGCTTTTAGTGCTAGGCGTGAAATTGATCGATTATAGCACCTTTTGTTTATTTCTAGTGACAATCTCAAACGGTGTCTCAATTCGTTATCTTTGATTCGAACTTTTTTTATAACTCTTCGTCTTTTTTCTCATGTTTGATAAGATAAGTAAGTGATTAAGAGTGTTTATTATACCTTAATTACTTAAATTACAATCTTCCTCGGTGTCTTAAATTTTCTCTTCTTGCAATGCATGCGCAGAATCAGAATAAGTTATAGCGTGCACCTGCCCGACTCCGGTATTAATATTCGTTATATGCAGTTAAATTTTAGATACGCGCTCCAAACATCGGGAAGTTTGCACGAAAATGAAAAATTACCGGTCAGGGAGCGGCGACCGCAAAAACACCGCATAAGAAACAACTAATGAAAGCTTAGAGCCATTCGCATAAATCTCCTTTACATTTTTAATACCAATATATCCGACGAGGGGGAGCCTCCGCGCGGGAAAAATGTAGCCGAAGAAACTCGCGGACTTTTGCGTTTATATCTTATTTAAATACCACCAGATGCTGTCCGCTTATAAATGTGTATATTTTTTAATCGGTGCCTTACCAGAGACATAATGGTATCAGCCGATCTGCCGTCAGCTGGTATGTAGATGTACAGAAGTTAATCGCGTTTGGTGGCTAATTTAAAAATCCCCTCTCCCCGTAGGACGCGCAGCGCGGACGCGTCATCTCGCCGCGGTCGCGTGATATCTCTCTTGACCCGTGCCTTTTTTATTCGCTTCGTTACCTAAGCTTTTTCGTATCGTATCGAATCTCGAGAAGTCGTGTAGTCTCATTAAAATAATACGGGGCTACCGGATAATCTTATCCGGTGTGTTCCGATCGCAGATTGGGTGCGCGTGCGCCGATAACACCACAAGTTATTCCGACGTTGCACGCTCGATACGCTACTATACTTTTTAATCCATTTTTCAACGACATCTTCATTATTTCTACCTTTGCCCAGTTAACGCATGCCCGTAGAGCCGCAGGAGCCTCTGTTTACGATCTTCCTCAAATACGCCTTAGTATGTGGCTTTCCGGCAAAATACGAAATGCAAATACCTCATAATATATTCATAAAATTATGTGTTACACATGTATGACAAAATCTCCGCGTCAAATAAAGTAGTACTTGACGTGCTTTTTTTTATGAAGAGCGTAAGAGCGCCCGTTGCAGCAATTCCGCCTTTATTCCCGTGTTGAAGAGTAGGGAACGGTCTCACGGGTCGAAGATTTTATGTTCTAAATTTCACACATAATAAAGGGAAGCAATTCTTATGATTATTAGCGTGGAGACTGCGGGAATAATCCTCGCTGTGACAAAGCCGCGTGACATAATCCGGAAAAATCTAATAACAATAAAATAAAATTGCTGCCGGTTTGTAAATTCAAAAACGGCATAGGGAAGAAAATTCGTTTTCCGCGCCGCGGCGGCCATTATCGTTACTTTGAATTTACCTTTTAAGAGCATCGTGAAGATACAGAAGGAGAACGAATGCTATATTGGTTGACGACGTTACTGCAATGAATTCAATTTTCTTCGAATAAAGTACGCTTTCGTAATCAGATAAATCCATTTTCTGTTTATCCCCCGAAAGTGCTTAAATGAGCATTATTCGTGGGTCATAATTCCTCCGGTATTACTATTAATATTACACCTTAAGACCGGCAAACGGTTCCTCGGATACATTCGAGCCAGAAACAGCCTAACACAATTCAAACGGGAGCGAATTCTTACTTTTGTTTCCCTTTTGAAAGACCCATTTCGGTCGCTTTCACCTTAGCGCTCGTTTGAATTATTTCACCACTTTTGAGTCGTAAATTTAAACCAGACTTTAATTGTTATTTTAACTGCAAGCTTAACTTAGTCTTTGTAGGGCGGGGGCCGTGAAAATATGTCTTAATTCGCACACCCTATGACTTATGTTACGGTGAAATTAAATTGTTACACGAGCCAGAATTTATTTTTTCAGTTTTTAATTTTGACACCTTAGAAGATCTAACGAATTGCTTGATATGATCTAGTTAACATTGGTAAATTATTTTTTTGTTTACCATTAACATTTAGTTACGTATATGCGCCATCATTGAATTCTCAAAACTTAGTTATTATTCTGACAAATCTCCAAAGGCATCGTACACGTAATTTAAATATTATTGTTGATTTTGCAGAGTGCACAAAATTGAAGGGAAATAGAATTTCGCATAGGACCCCTCGGGGACTGCAAATCGCATTTCACTGCTGACTTCAAATAAAGCTGAACACGTTGCTTCGAACAACTAGTCACGCACGACGCGCAGCGCAGGGATTAAAAAATCCATTACAGCATCAGCTCAGCTAATTACTTTTCGAATATTATTAAATTGCATAACCTGAATCGATCCTTTTGTTTATGGGTCTTGATCCTTTCAATCATCTATCGACCATTGAGTTTCGGTATCGTAATAATTGTCCATAATTATATATTCCCTTGAACCGAACGCATCGTTTTTATTGTTATTTTATTTATAAAGTAATAATTTTTTCGTCGGACGCAACTCGATCAGGTTTTAAATTTGATTGATCCGATATAAAGATCGATTTAATAATAATCGAGTGTTCCGCTTTAATGTTTTGCTTTTCTCTTGTTTTTGTCGATAAACGTTTTCATTGGATCGGTTTATTTTCTGTCTGCTTTGTGTCTGAATTTAGATGATTTATGAGTCACTAATTTTGACGCAATTCGTTCACCATCTTATCGATTACAATTTAGTGCCATTATTTTAAAATTAAAGATTGAGGAACAAATGAGAATTAAAGCCGTTCACTTATAAACTATATGCTATACTATAGCTTCTATAATCTTTGGCTTCTTACAATCTACGATGGTAAAACATTTAAAAATAATGACTTTGGTATTTCTTGATTACCTACTGTAATATAAATAAAATAGACGCAACTAGGGTCATAGCTAGCTAGTCTAGATAAACAAAAAGAGTAGTGATGACAAAACTTGCAATACAATTAATTGGATTGTAAAAAGTGCAGCCTACAATGCTCCTTAAGGGTCAATGTTATTGTGCTGTGCAGATGCAACCACAGCGCACAGGGACCACCGGGAGCACCTTTTGTTAAGGCGCCTCTGCTCGCAAATCTTGAGATGTTAAGATACGCTGCATACCTACGCGGACCCTTAATGGCCATCCCTCGGCGAACGTAATTTAAGTCTCATGTGCGAAACCACTCTTAACTAAAAGCCCTTCAAATTACACCTTAAGAGATTGATTCAGAATTAATCTCGCGCTCTTATAGATTAACTTTTTTCAACAAAACATAGTTTAATAAAGATTCGGTCGTAAATTCTCACGCCCGCGTGCTACGACGAAGTATTGAAATTACTGCTAATCTTTCTGATGTCTATGACAAAAAAATGATCGCATAAAAAACTTGGCGATTTATCAACGCTGTTCATTGTGTGTGGGACGTTAATTAATTTCGTTTTAATGGTTCCATTTATTGCAATTATATGACAGTTTTATGTTGACTTAGAGTAGTTTGACTCCTGCTTTCTTTTCCACTGATGTGGGAAAATGTATTCCAGTCCAGTTATCCAAATGGAGTGTCAAGACCGATTTTTTTTTTCGAAATGTAGATTACTCTCGAGATAAACTTTGAATGCCTAAGCTTCGAATATAATTGAGAAATAAACAATGTAGGCAGATAAACGATACAACGTTTCAATTTACAAGATCTCTGGTAGCGATAGGTCGTGCGATACTCATACCTTTATTCAGCTTGTTATACCGAGGCAAGAGTAAACTTGTCCCTGTTTTATCGCGCAGATTCCTGTACGTCGATATGGAACGTGAGCGGCTATCTCGCTTCCACCTCTGTGTTTTATATCATGCTTGTAGATTTGTATCGCTAATTATGTTACTGCGTTTAACGCTTTCGATTCTCTTTGATATTTTTATAATTATTAATGTTTTTTTAACACAATTATTTCAACCAACTAGAAATACGTTTAGTATCCCATCAGTCAGTGTTTCGTACTCAAATTAAAAGATACTAGGTAGGTAGGATACTAGGTATTCTGATTAGATTCCTAAGAATTTTACTTCCTGTCCTATATCTGTGGCTATTTTTGCTACTAGACGTTTTTCCTTTTTTAATAATGTGAATTATTGGCACGAAGTCATAAACATTTTACGCAATAAAGTTCCTAAGGCGAGTGAAAAATGTGAATGACGATTGCTACACCAAAAAGGAGGCATATGAAAGCGCAAGAGTAATATCTCAACCAATGGTAGTTCATATCGAAACGATAGTAATTAAACCAGCAGTTCAATTTTGAACGAAACAATTCTCGTTGCATCGAACAAGATAGTTGCGGGGCTAGTAATGTAGTAATGCAGTTAGCTTTAAGAATAGCTATCTGATTGAGGCGTATCGAATCTAGGCTGAATCGTATTGAGAATATACTGCAATTATATGAGTTTAATTAGACTTAATGTTATTACATAGAAACAACTTAAAAATGTCAGCTCTTTGCCAACGGCAGAATATCAGAACGATTTCGAGTATAAAATGGCTAAAACGCGTATTTAATTGCCTATGCACACGGCTTATTTTGTAAGCATTTCGCACGTAAACGCGTATTTCGCGAAAAAGCGTGTACGGCGCCTAAAGTTCTCAAAAAACTAGTACAAATACAACTGAATCTCGCGCGTGTGCATAGGCCCTTAATAATAAAAAAACTATATTTTTTATTTCGATTTATTTATTCAATCGAATTGACCATTTTGAAATAATGACATAAGTACTTAAGTTTAAAAAAATCATGATTGCTTAATTTGTCCAACGTCTCATCAAAACAACTAAGTATTTATAACGCTGCGTCATTTTAAAACAGTCTAACTGAAATCAGCAGTTAACGTAGGTGCTAACAACACGAGTTAATCAGACTCAACCCCCTACGATCTCCATTAGATAGACGACGTTAAGCTACCTACCTAATTGAATAAGGGACCAAATTAAACTGTAAATGAGTATGACCTCTTTCTATTCAAATTTGGCGTATTTGTCTTTACGTATGGCCGGAATTAAGCACCTTGGAATCGATAGCGAAGATTAGAACTTGATTGAAAGTTAGAGCATTTAGGGTTACTCCGTGCGAGGGGTGCCTTCATTTTACAGGGATGGTAATATGTTTGTTTTTAGGTTACAGTTCGATTAAATTCTATTGTGTTTGCATGGGTTATCTAGGCACTAAAATGCACATAAGAAGGTTATAAAGTTTTTAAGACAACTTGTATAATAAAATAATACAACTAATGATACAAGTGTTTGTGTAAAGGTTGTATTCCTTAATGTTAATTTCGATTAAATCAAACCGAAGCCAGTAATGGGTTAAGACGTTCTTGATCCCAAAATCGGAAGTCCTCCCCCAATCATTTCCGTCAGGTTAGATTTAATTGAATGTTATGCAAATCTCTCCATTGGACTCCTTCACAATAGTACCGGGATTCCGAATGAGTTAATCCGTGTTTATATTCGTAATCGGCCCTTGCTCAAGGCCTTGTTACCGGTTTAGCTCACTGTTAAATTTATACAATACCCCTCTACACAATGAACCATTTATTTAACTTAATATGCTATTTACGCCAACGCTTTCGTTTATTTAAATCAACTATTTGTTCTTTTGGAATAATAAAAAACGGATTAAGAACATACATTAAATTTGTTTTTGGTGTATCTGTATTGATGATTCTTTTCATTCTATTGCAGCTGAACTGAAAATGGACGTGCTACGGGAGCGGGAGGTGAAAGATAACTTAGAAAGACAACTTCTTGATGAACAGAAAATGAGAGGTAAGTTTGCTTGAAATTTTGTCATTTTATCAACGACGGATATCTAGATAGAATCTCTTATAAAACATGAAATACTTATCTTAATTTTATATTAATTAATGTAATGTAAGAAGAAGAATAAAATTACATTATATAGTGGCAAATATATTAGATAAACACCAATAATCGCGGCCCTGAAAAGAAACAAATGGGGTGTAATTTCAATGCCGCCATAAATCTCGGATCGCGGAGCCGCATTCGCCACAATTAACAGGAGATCTTGTTACAAGACCATTGTCTTCATCCCCACAATGTTATTTATTTCCACTATTAAAACTATTATATTCTCATATAACGCCAGCTAGTGCCTTATGCTGCCAATTTCCTTTCCGTGCCTCCGACTCATCGCCTCCGTCATTGTCTGTGCCACAATAGTGGGTGTTTAATTGATACTATTTTTATGCGTGTCTTCACACGTTATAACTTGGAGTTGGTTCTTGTTTGTGTTATCTGTTTGTTCCTATGCTTTCCCAAGCCCGCGGCTCGCGTGTTACAACGTTTTCTTTAATTTATAGGTCCATTGATAGTTTTATGGCTTGCTTTGACGTGGCCATAATCACCATAATTATGCCATTTATTAAGACAATTTTGTTTCGCTTCGTTGAAAGCTACAAGTGTTTATGGGTTGCGATTTGAATCGTTGTTACAATTTTAAATTCCATGCAAATTTCTTGCGTTTCTTTTTTTGTTTTATGTTTAGCTGTATGAATTATTTTACTTTTTTTTACCATTTCATACAGTGTTTTGCAGGTCGTGTGCCAAATGGACAGGGTGTATAGGTAGACACGCTTTGGGCCAATCATGGTTCATCCCTCTCCTGTTTTTTTTCGGTTTTTTCCAAATATTAACCATTTTGATTTTCTATCTCCACTTCGTTGGTTCATTTTTTATGTGTTACCTAATATTCTAATATTTAAAGGAAAATAAGAATTTAATACATTTGAGGAAAAAAGTACAAATGTATTTGTACTGTCACATTGAAAAAAGATAGGAAACCAAAATGGTCAACTTTTGGAAAATATAAGAATGACCATGGGTGGGATGAGTGTTAATTGGCCCGAAAGATATTGCAAGTGTCCCTACCTACCCTCCCACCCAAGTCATTTTATACACGACCTGATGAACATTCTATATAATTTCGGGCTGGAACTAGAAAGCGAAAAGCAGCCCTGTGGTTTGAACCAGAGCATTGCTTAGCTGACGTCCTTTCAGCTCTCTGAGCTTATTTTATTGATTACTTGTTTCGGCCGTATAAACCTAAGTATCAGTTTCTTTCTTTTAAATTAGTTGAACCTGATTCATAAGACTGTAAAATGCTAACACGGACGTCCTAACACATAAGTTTATAACTATAAGTCATAACTATCACTCCAAAGTAACTAAATTATCACCCTCCAAACAGAAAGGTCAATTCTTTGGAAAACTACCCTTTACCAATGAAACATTTCAATACACAGGAAAAAGAAAACTATGTAACTCAATAGAGGTAACCTTTGTACAAATGCCAAGCGACACGGCGACGGTGACCTAGCGCCTTGAGACAAAGGGTTTAATTCTATTGAAAACGTCAAAACCAAGCCAAACCCGACTTTACCCAGCCAATTATAGTGCTGTTACTTGTCTGTCTACAAACACGACATTTTACACGTCACAAATAACATAAAGGTGCTGTAGATACTTTATTGCAAGCATTTCTCTTGTGAAATTGTAATATAAATTTAAATGTTAATAATGGGACGACAGCTCGCTGCGAGGTTGACGCCACTTTAATGAAAATAATTATTGCTTCTGAACATGTGTTATAATTTACCGCAGACTTTCAGTGTAGACGAACATTGGAACTGCCTCGGCATGATGATTGAAAAACCGGCCAAGAGCGTGTCGGGCACACCCGAAATAGGGTTCCGTAGCCATTACGAAAAAAATAAGTAATATTTTTCTAAGGATTTCGTATTTTGTACGGAATATTCCAAGTTTAGGTATATTTTATACCTTAGGCTACTATTTCCTCTTAAACTACTAATAATTCTCAAGAAAACTTAACCGTTATAGTTTTCCTTGTAAGTATGACATACTTACTATCATCCTGATTTTTTTCAAATTTTTCCACCTACCGGTTTAGATTTTAAAGGGGGTCGATTTTAATGAAAATTTGCACTTTAAAGTTGAATATTTTGCAAACACATCACTGAATCGAAAAATCGTTTTAGTAAATCGTAATGATTTTAAAAGATCTGTCCAACGATACACTACACTTCAAGATTGGATGAGAAAAAAAAATCACCCCCACTTTACGTCTACGAGAGGTAGGTACCCTAAAAAAAATTTTTTTTTTAATTTTTTATTGTACCATTTTATTGGCATAGTTTACATATATATTCGTGCAAAATAACAGCTTTGTACAATTGATAGTCCCTGAGCAAAGTTGCGGACGAACAGACAGACAGACAGACAGATGACGAAATTATAAGGGTTCCATTTTTGCCATTTTGGCTACGGAACCCTAAAAAGGATCTAGTTCTATTAAAAGTGCCTGCGGCGTTACGTTTTACAATTACAAAGTAGCAAATTAAATTCTTTTCTAGTCATCAATTTCATTGTCAATGCTCACTGCACTTAGCGGCAACTACAGTTAATGGATTTTACGAACTGGTTAGCGGCAATTTCGATCTATTTTTAAAAGTTTTCTGACATTTGCTGTGTCTGCCAATTAACTCTTTGTGGCTGTTGCTTCCGTTTCGTTGCTTTACGGGTTCCGCAATCTGTTAGCGGGTAAACAGACGCGATGTGATGTAATTATTGTTTCTTGCTTGTTTTTTCGAACAAAACTTAGAACTAGCTTTTGCCCACGGCTTCGCCCGCGTGGAATTCGTTTATCGCGCGCTGTTCCCTCGGGAACTGTGCATTTTCCGATATAAAAGTAGCCTATATCACTCTCTGGCCCATAAACTATTGCTCCTCTCATCCACTCAAAGGTTGACTGTTTGAGATTCCTTATAGGGATAAGTCCGCCTTTGTACAAGTATCTCAAAGTTTGTAAATTGTATTTTGTTCATTTTCTTTTGTACAATAAAGAGTTTACATACATACATACTATCTCTACTCTATGCCAAATATCACGTCGATCCGTCGCTCCGTTTCGACGTGAAAGACGGACAAACATACACACAAACATACAAACTCACAATCACACACACTTTCGCATTTATAATATTAGTATGGATGTTGCATCTACGTATACTTTTTATAATTATGATGAAAGGCTTAAACGTGATGACATATTATCGATCACAGTTGCAACAAAGAGGGAATTCGAGGTTCCATACATATTTCACACGCTGAATGAACTCGATTGCAACGTGAGCAATACTGTTAATTGCCAAAAACCAATCATCAGATAGCGCTCTATGCGTCGCGCTGTGAAATACACCTCAGTTACAACAGTCCGGTACACCAATATTTTACCAGAATAGTTATAGAGCATACGTAAATTTCACAATCAAGCAAAATACAGTGCCAAACTGGTCGTTTTAATATTCAAAAAAGAGTTCTCGTTGAAAGAAATAAACTGAACTTAGGTATTTATTTTAGTTACGTACTAGAATTAATTATTTATATACATGTACACTACCTACGCGAATTCAAGATACTTACTCGTAGTTACTTATTTACTAGGAAATATACCTAACGTAATAAAATTAGTGAATTGCAATATATTTTTTGTTAAATTAGGAACTATGTATAGCCCCAAATGCAGTAAATGACTAAGTATACCAACTTGGTTTGTATAGGTACTTAACTAAATGTAAACCAACTTCAGCTGCTAGATTCCGTACATTCAAGGATTTTAAACATTTTACTTATCTATCATTGTAATACAAACTAGACTAGTGTATTTCAATACAAAATATGTAAGTAAATGTTTAGATACATTAATGGGGGAATTTCAATATCTAAGACACAAATTGACGTTGTTTTGTTTACATTTAGTTAAATACCTATCCAAACCAAGTATAGAATGTATTAAAAAAATAGAGATCTATGAAAAAAGGAGGTTTTATTCTGAATACATTTTCGGCCGTAGCACCTGCACAAGATAAGAACTTTTAGGCAAACGAGCGAAACAATATAGATATATTAATATTTCGAATTTCAACTTCATTGAACGCCATTTAAATTCAGATCGAACAATTTTAAAATTTAAAACCGCTGTTGAATCTGAAAACATCGCCCCCGGCTCATAAAATATCAGAGGAAATGCATTAATAACCGAAACTTCGTAATAGCATTTTAACAATCAACAATGCCGCACCTATTTTTATTTTAATACTCAAGGCTACTGCCGAAGAAAATTGATTTGAATAAAATTATTCCGATGTAGACGTAAATGGATATTTTGATACTTGTAGTTCTTTATTCAAATAAATGTCACAATTTGTTTCCATCTTTAGTAGAAACGAGATAATGTGGTCGAAACATGGAGGTACCTAATTTTAGCAATAAATAGTTTTTGATTAAGCCCTGATAAATATAAGTGCGAATCACGAAAGCTTAAAACATTATCTTTACTTTAGTCTCGGGAATTCGGTGCCTCTCTACCTACTTCAATATGTAGATACCTTTTAAGCTCGGTAGATTCTATAACCCTAAAGATAATTCAGAAGTAGGTATCCTTTCATGGTCAGGATATTAAAAGTCATTGTTAATTACGTAATGGTCGTCATCGGCGTATGAAATTCTAAAATGGCTACTAAAACGTTCGCTGTGTGGCTCACATTAATCCGTTCATCTATTCTGCTCTATTGCACCAGCTGTTCACCAGTTAACAATTCCATCTTTAATGGCATAGATTTGGTAATAGCTAGAGTTTTCTTAGCCAAGTTTGGTTCACCCGCGGCACGCTGACTCCCATGTACCAGTCAGCGGCGAGCAATAACAATCAATCAGAGAGGTCGATCGTAGTCCGGCTTGAAAATTGGAATAGGCCCCGAGCCTAATCAACGTCCGCGGAGCGCTCAGCTATTCATATTAGATATTGTTTTGAATGGCCCAGTATCGAATCGAAATCTACCGCTTCAGTAATGCACTACCTCCGCTTCCATTTAAACGGGGATCGTATGCGAAACAATGATCAGTTTAATTAATGAAAATAATATTGCGAAAACGCTAAATATTTCAAACTCTAATACGTTATTGTACTTAATTGAGGCTTGCACTTTCAAGAGGGAGCCTGGTGTCCGAGGGGGAAGCTACGAATTAGTCCGAAGGGAAGATTGTGCTGAGATTTCTAGGGTTTGCCTTATAATTTCAGAACGCCTCGGTTATGGCTATTATATTTCGAACAGGACCGAAATCTAGTGTCATGGTTATATGAACTACGTAGTAATATTCTGAGATAAAATGAACAATTTAGGTATAAAATAAAAAAGCCGATATTCGTTTAATCAGCAAGGGTTAATTGTAACCTTAGTACAACCTCGACAGCAATCTCACAATTTTAGGAGACGTTGATATAATTTCGGGATTCCCCTGTCTAAATTCGTCCCTGCGACCCCATATCACATGTTCTCTGTATTTGATATGAAGTAGGTATAACTCTCATTGTACTCCAGATTGCTTAATTAAATAATATGTAGGCCGTAACATTACGGCGTCTTGAAAGGGTTCGGAATGGAAATGTTACGCCAATTATGCGAACATTATGTTGGGAATGGAGGGTTATCGATGCCTGCTTAGATGTGCCTTTGTATGGGGAATGTTATATCTTAACGCATTACATACAGTGATATAATAATACACATGTTTTATTCCATTAAATAGGTGTACATTAGTATTGCCTCTACCAAAACCAATTAATTGATTATTATGCTATCTGTCGTTCGGTTGCCAGCCAGATTCCATTCCCCTTCTATTCCAAACATTATCACGGCTCGGACAGTCGAGTGATCAAATTCAAATGAAATTTAACATGCGGACAATCGTATCAACATACGTCAGTATCCGGCCGCCTTCCACCACGGCAGTGACGTTTGCACCCCACTAATAAATTATATTATGCTGAATGCTGGGAGGATTGATACATTACTATCTGGAGTCGGACTAAGAAACACAATTAAAGGTGAACAACAGAGTGCCATGTTAACAAAGTATCTTTTTATGTCAAATACCGAGTGTGGCCTGTAATATGAGCCAATAATTAAAACATAGATCATACTCCTCAAACTGAGCAACATTAGTTCAGCGACTTTTAAAAATAATTAGTTTTCTAATTTATATTACACTTTTAAGTTTATTCGAAGAAGCAATGTAAAGCAAAATGCTTGATGTTTGTAGCATGACAGGCGACTTCAGTTGTGTTCTAGGATATTGATAGCAGTATTTAATTTGTATGAAAAAAGGAAAATTCAAAGACTCCATTATTTTTAAAAGTCGCTGAACTAATGGTGTTCATTTTGACGTGGACGATCTACGTCTTAATTTTTGCCCGTATTACAGGCCACACCCGGTATAAATTGCTTAAAGAAATAAATATTCGTGTTGCTAAATCAAAATTTCTGAACATGGCTGGCAGCGGCCCGACTCATTCCAAAGTTCAAAGGGTTAACGCCCAGCTTTCACCCAAGGAATCCGTAAATGAGGAACAAGTTCATAAAAATACCGACAATTCCTCCAAAGAGTCCAGTGGGAAGATATCAAAAAATATTTCCGATACACGCCAAATCCCGACCGCGACGCAACGTGCAACCTCGCCCGAATGCCGTACCAGATACTCGCCGCGCGCCGTGTACGGAATTCAATTACCTACACACTTGTATTATCGTCTCTCTCTTAGGGACCCTTTGCAATACACATAGAAAAAATACAGTAAGTAAACATACACAAAACCCTACAAAATAGTACAGTGAGATTACAAACATTAAAAAAAGAGTAGACAATAGGCATGGGAAAAGTTTACATTTCCAATTGACTACTAAAAATCGCCGACCGACCAACATGTCTTGTACAATGTATCTAAACTTAAGTGTTCCTTCTGAGCACATAGACGGCTGTTCTTTCATTTCATACGGAACCTTCTCAACTGACACTAGTGGCGAGCTGTTTGGGAATTCATTGTGATTTTTTGCAAGTGTGAGGTCTTAAATTTATCGGCCTTTCGAAACCTTTCGGGGACGACGCTGTGTAAATATTTACACTTGAACGTTGCAAGGCGGAACGTTGCGTTTTTGCTTGAGGTGCAGTTGTGGCTGGTGAAAAATTGTTTCAGTCTGATTAAGGCTGCGTGATTATTACCCTGGCATTCAGAACCATTAACGACAAGGTTCGTTTTTTTAATTTATACGCATTTGGTCTTCAATTTGGTGTTTGGTGTTGGGTTATCAGTTTTTTAGTTCTTTTAAATAAAAACTAGGCTTTGATACAATAACCTATACAGATTTTCAGCACTTATAATTACCTCGTGGATTTTTTTTTATGTCCTGTTACGATACCATACTTTAGAACTGTGACTTCGCTCGTGTGAACCATCGCATCCGGCAGTTGAATTGAAATTTCAGGATATTTCTAAATTTCCATAGCGGTTCCTGAAAATTACGTCGTAGTGTTCATTTACGTTGCATGAGAAACACCTCTACAAAATCGGAAAAAGATCCAGTTCCAGTGATCCAGGCACATACCAAATTAGATCCATATCCGTCCAACCGTTTTAATCAATCACACAATCTCAGCTTCAGATTCTCAGCTTTCATATTATCAGTGTAAGTACGTAGATGTTCTCGATGGCCGAAATATAACCAAATTCACAATAAAATTACGAATAAAGTGTGTTACAAATAGACAAACGCTAGCACTGGCCGATGTTCTCGTGAAATGAAGCGCAGTATGACCCGCCGGCCGTAAGTAATGCAAATGATTAGATTTAGCCGACTGGTCAGACCAACTCGCCTCGCTCTAATGTACTAAATGCATTCGAGGGGCGCGGAAAATAAAGCCCCTGAAAGATACCTACACGCTGTGTAACTTTGACGGGCTATTTAGCAGATGAAGTGGTCTGTAGTCTGTACAAGTTCCTGTATGGAAACTGTTGGAAATGTGTACTGATGTAAATAAAATTGAATAATGCTTTACAAGGCGTTTCTAAATGAATAGAAAATATTTCGGCAGTTGGGTTAATTTGACTGAACACTTCTGTGAATTTAAAAAACGTTTACAAAGATTTTAATATTGTAAATGAGAAATTACGCTTTCATGCCTAAAATTGACAAATTATTGTTATAAATTTGGTCTGGAAATAGTTTGAAGCCCTGAGAAGGACATATGATCATTTTTATCATGGAAAATTGTACTAACATACATATAGTTCCCGCAAACGCGCGATAAATGAATTCTTCGCAGACAAAGTTACGGCCAACAGCTTTAATAATTTTATAATTGTGATCATTAAAAGTTTTCATACGTCAATTGATATTCAAAATATAATACGTTAAAGTGTAGATACTACATTTAAAAAAAAAACCAATGTCAAACCTGTACGGCCATTCAATCAAATTGGCTCAACCATCTGCCAAAATATTAACATACCATGCATATAAAACTATTATCATACTTATAGGAAGTGGTTGTAAATTCGAAAAAACAATGAACACTGAGCATTCTCAGCAAACTCTATTGAGTTTACTCATCATCTTAAATAGATAGTCCCTTCCAATTGAAATAGTAATTTATTTTGCAGATTTGCTACTTAAAATTCAAATACACATTTAGAAGTCATGAATTCGTGAGCATGTGCTTGTTAGTGTTAGCTAGAATGTATCTTGCACTAACAGGCGAAACGTGTTAAAAGAACACCAAAGAGCGGTCCAAAGAAAAGGATCAAACGGATTGTATGGCATTATACATTTCACCGCTAAGTAGAATACGCTGTTTGGCGCGTGCGCCGGCTGTGGTCGCAAAGATTGACCACCTTTTAAGAAACCACTCACTATATTAGCCTAGACCTTATCGGGAATGGTATGGGAAACAATAATTGTATTCAAAGTCTTTAATTCAGCTAATAAAGTACGCACGTACATTTTAAAACCAGAATTTAACTTGCTTAACTGTACAACTATTTCATTTAAAATTATTCAACCGAGGCACAGATTAAATACCTACTTGTAAAAACTCAACGAGAAGATGATGATAGAGTGTAAATTAAAACAGTGCAAACTAGACATAGGCGTTTATAATCAAGAAGATATCAGCTCGGGACACGACGTTTAATTTAACAAACCATCAACATTCGGAGCGGATAACGAAACGGAAAGCGGGAGGAAGGTCTCACAATGTTAGCAACCTCGTAATTACAACTACTGTAATTATAACCTTGTAAAGTTGTAGCTCCAGAGAACAGCCATGCGGGAACGATGCTAATCAAGGCCCTATTCAGATCCATTACGCAGGGAAAGCAATAAATATAACGCGTTCATAAAATCTCGCACAGCAGCCGAAGTAATAATAAAATATTACAAGAGCACGAGATTTTGTCTAATTAATTTTGTATACGTGTACTGTGGGGCTGCAATGTCTTGGGAACAACACAATGAGTCCGGGAAACCGAAGGCGAGTTCGTAACGAGATCCACGAAGACGCTAAATTAGAATTTATGATTGTGTGTGAAATTGTTAGAACAGGTTTCAATGTATATATGATCGTGTTCCCTCGTAAGGAGGTGAAGTTTCAGATGAATCCGGTGAAATAATGAACTTTATAATTACTGATGTGCGTTGTCGGGAAAAACATCGACACAACGCACCAGCATAACGTTCGTAAATTTAATATTGGATTATGTTTAAGGGAATCAATATTTAGGGAAACTGTGCAGGTTAAGTGACTACTTGGATATGGTTGTGTCTTAGTCGTGTCGATTATGCCACGACCGAATTGTCGATTTTGCCACAAGCGAGCGCACACGCCATGTGCTGGCCGTATCGTGTGTTTGTAACCCGATACAAGACTTGTTGCATTTTACCTATAAAAGACATTTGTGTTGGTATACTGTTACCCTAGTTATATTTAATTTCAAATCGTTGATATTGTCTATCCAAATACCGAATCTTGTGTTTTACTTCCTAATTAGAAATTGTTATTAGTATTTTAGCGGCCCCTCGGAAATTCGACTTACCAAAGTTCTGGTGTCTCGATCTTCCATAGCCAACCGTAACGAAATCGTCTGAAGATATTCAGTCACTGTATAGTTTTAAATGTACCGTAAGATTATGTTCGCATAGCTTAAGACTGCCTAGTCTGCTTAGCGACTATTATTCGTTCACTTGTAAAACCTCTAGGATGGAGGGCTATAATAGTTTTCCTTTTGAAATAATTATATATATAACGATCATGATTTTTACATATTGTTGAAGCCGCGTGTGGAGAGGGAGAGGGGTACACTTGCCTCTAGCAAAAGTTGTCACTTTTAAGCTTCCTATTTTGGGAACGGATCCCTAAATAGAAAAATGTTCGAAGCAAATTTGTTGCAAATTTAAAAAAAAATATTTGGAAGACTTATTCAATGATACCCTACCTATGGTGGTATGCTTATGCAAAGTTACATCCTTCGAGCACAATACAATACAATACAATGACTCTTTATTGTACACCAGAAATAGTAAGCGATACAGAAAACAGGTACGCAACGCAAAGAGAAAATTACAAGGTAAGCAATAGGCTGCCTTATCGCTAACACTAGCACTATCCGTCCCGGGACGAACGAAAGGGCGGACATGATAAATAGTAGATTATTGTCGTGGCCTGGAAGTAGGCAATTGCTGGCTGTGTATGAGTATTA
Source organism: Choristoneura fumiferana (assembly GCF_025370935.1). NCBI lineage: Eukaryota > Metazoa > Arthropoda > Insecta > Lepidoptera > Tortricidae > Choristoneura > Choristoneura fumiferana. Next base: position 10,852,091 of record NC_133481.1, on the reverse strand, counting down.
AACGGACGAGCTTGCGAGTCCGTTTAACTAATACGAAGCCAGCAATTGCTATTCCAGCCGAGACTAATATAAAGCTTTTCTCAAAAATGGTGAATAATTCTGAAATAGAATAAACTTTTTCTAAAAATATATTATACAAAATATTTTTTTTCTAATATTTTTCTTATGCTTTCCCGCCTTTTTTTATTAAAAATAAACTGCAGGTGTATTTTTCCACCGAAAACACCACAAGCTATTTCAGACCCAATAGAAAAAGTCCGGAGTTCCAACAAAATATCTGATACCGGCCATTAGACTTGGCTGTATACGACTTGTGCCAACATTTCCATCGCCTTTTTAACTTAAAAAAAAATGTGACTGATTGCAGGCGCGCTATAATTCATTATTGTCGAGCTAGCGCGCCTGCAATCTTTTTAACTTTTTAGTTTTTCGCTGACCATGAACTATGCACTTCACCTTCTGATATGTAAAGAATAATGTCAACTTTTACGGTCATTTTTGAGAAAAGTATATTATGGGTTCCCTAAAAAGAAGATTTCGACGACTTACTAGTACTTAGATATATTTTTTTACTTTCCAGGCCACAATATTATTAACTCCAGTCTTAGTTGATTAACTTGTAAATTTTTCATAGTCTCGAAACTACCCAATCCAGACCATGAAAACGTACTAAGATTTACAAATTACTTGACAAGTAAGCTCCTAGGCTCCAAGGCCCCCGGATGTAGGAAATTCAATAATAATCAAGCCGGTGCCCAGCAGACCGCATCCGGCGTCTCCCGAGGATCGCTTATTGATCTGAATTTACTGTGTTCTAGGTAAAAAAAACGCTACTTGAAAATCGATCATAATTCATGATATATTTTAACTTGCGGAATATGCAAGTGTAAAATCAATTCCAATGCTGATATACATTTCATCTACGTTGAACCCTCTGGTTTCAATAGATAAATCCAGAGTCAGTCCAAATAATAATTGTCCGGACTTCTGATTGCTTTTACTTTTCTTGCTTAGATTTCATGAAGTACGTATTTGTTTTCCATGTCTTGTTTAGTAGTTTGTCTAGGCCGCTATAGGCCAATATCATTTTGAGGAGAGATACATAAAAAGTCGCATTCTGTTGAAACTTAAGAATTGACCGATTCGCAAAACACAATTAAAATCGATCCATTGGCTAACCGTGAATCGATGTCCATTTCAGCGAACGCTGCATGTATCATTGTATCGAATGCAAGAATCGATTGGAACATCGATGTCGATTGCGGGCTAATAAATTGTTTACGTTGGACGGTGTACGATCATTAAGATCTTTGTTTACTGTGAGACCACACACGAGTAACAGACGTCGGTAGTGGAAGCCATACAGTGATTTTGATTGCAGGATATCGTATTAATGGCACTCATATCATATTTAGATTTGCTGTTGGCTTGTTTGTTTGAATATCGACGTTACTACCTATTGGCAAGGTAACGTGAACTTGAATTTTCAATTGGAAATAACTTGTTGTAGTTTAAAAGTTTGATAAAAATATTTAGTAGGTAAAATGCAAATATATGCTACATGACATAAGTTGAGGACCTACTTAATTAACTATTACGCACTAGCTTGCGATTGATGATAATTTTGAGAGCGAATCAAAATTAGGAATTAACTAATAAGTACTTAATCACTAGCATCGCGCTATACGCAAATTCTCATCTCACTTGTCAAAGACAAATTAATGCTGGCTAACACAGTCAATAAAATCGTTGTTTTCATCTTCAGCGGCCAGGCGTGAAAGATGATTCCATTTATACTCTCATTGGGCAGCAAACGGACGGTTTATGCTTTCTCCCCGGCCATTTGAACGTAATTCCCGTTTTATCGACTTATTGCTTTTTGTCGTGAATTCATTTGCTTATTTATCTTGTCTGCTGTGTTGTTATGGCCTGCAATTTCGGATAGAGTGTTTATCTTCATTCAAAGATAAACTTGCGTAAGTTAAGCTGATTTACATAGTTTATATAATGTTTAGAGACAGTTTGGTCACGTCAAGTAAACAAAAATATGTCTTTATTTTCCATTTATATTTTTCATCCATTATTAAAACATCCTACCGTGAGAGTTAATAACTACGTATCACTAATACCCAAAATTGAACAAACAATTTTTTCGCTTTTAGCACAAATTATTGCAATACAGGACGCATTAGCTGGCGTTAGCATCAATTTCACGCGTTTAATTCAATTCAAAACAGTGCCAGACAATATTTCGAGAAAAACGAATTATCTTCAACCCTTTAGATACGAGCAAATATCGACAACGTACGACAGCATAATGAAATGACACTCTGAAATTGATTCATAAAACCCTTCTCTTTTGTTGACCGTACATCGGAAAAGTATAGAACTATCCGTATTTAAGTCGGTCTTCGGTTTGTTAAATTAACATTTGATCTTAATCATAATACAGCCGCGGCTCTTTCTAGACCAAATGACTAAAGTGTTAATAGTCATACACTGTAAATACCTTCACAATTCATACTAATATTACAAATGAGAAAGTGTGTGTGTTTGTGTGTATGTTTGTCCGTCTTTCACGTCGAAACGAAGCAACGGATCGACGTGATTTTTGGCATGGAGATAGTTTATGGGCCAGAGAGTGGTATAGGCTACTTTTAATCCCGGAAAAATGCACAGTTCCCGAGATAACAGCGCGCGATAACCGAATTTCACGCGTACGAAGCCGCGGGCAAAAGCTAGTAATGATATATTTAATTTGATTAATTGATAGATAAAGAGTAATAAATGGTATGTAAAAACTTAAAACACAAGGCGGAAAATCGCCTTATTAACGTACCGATTCAAATAGTTTTGGTAGCTTTTGTAAAACCATCAAATTTCAAGTTTCTACGTAGGTACAACTGAACAGGTACAACTGAAAGTACCCTGAGATTTTATTCTGCGGCAATAGACGGCAATTTACATGGAAATAGGGAAAAACTTACTTTTTACTTTACCTTTATTTTACTTTTCAAACTTGACTACCCATTTGTTATTAATTTCAGCTAGACACCTCCATGCGTTCTGAGACATTCTTGTCTTGATGCTATAAAGGTTCTTTTTTTTCCTATTAAAGTACGGAGCCCTAGAATGGGAGAGAATCACTTGAATTTATTATATGTAGAGATCCTAGTCAAAGTACTCTCTACTATGCAATCAATTTGCTCATCACTGAACTTGTTTTAGTGCAAAAAACCGTCCTCTCCAATATTATGTACATACTTTTTAATAAATTAATTTTTATATTGGACATCCAAACTGCAGTAAATTAATAATGTGATTGCCTACGCGAATGGATGACTATTTATATCTGTCAAAAATTGCCATGCAACGTAATAAATGGTATAAAATAGGACAAAATTGAGCAAGGGTTATAACTTATAAGAAACCCTTCTTGTCGGTTTTAATCTTCCAAAAATCTCTCACTCCGTAAATCTCTCACTTCTCTTTCGATCTCAATTTGTTACAATTCGCCAACAATCGCACACTCAATTTGATTTAATAAACTGTCAAAAGCCGTCTGTACCTGTTAGTGTTTACAAATGGACTGGACATACGTTTCCCGCCTCGGTTTCCGAATAGGGGGTACCATTCGCACCCCCGTGATGAATTCACCTTTTATTTCATCCCACGCGACTCGATTGAGAGTGATTTTTGAGCGTGAATGGGTAGCCAGTGTAATTTGCTTCTGACAGGACGATATTAACGTTAAAAGCTATAAAAGACGCGGAAAAGTCAATCGAGGCCGCTTTTCACTGTACTTTTTTACACATTATATCGAAATCATATTCATAAGTGCTTGTTATAGCCTAAATTGAATAAAGATATTTTGACTTTGACTTTGACTTTGAATTACCTTTATAATAATCTAGAAACAACAAAAACAGTAGAGGTGCCTATTATGCATACCTATTCCAAATTAGGTCTATTAAACTTTGTGTTAACGATGCCCAATAACATGCTACACAGAATCTTAGTGAACCATTTGAGCAGTAGTTACTGGGTAACCCTTCGAATAGTTTTGAGACAATAAATTATTTAATAACCCTCGAGATCTAAGTCCGACCCGTGCACTTAATCAGTGAACACATTCGGCCGTATCACCTCTCTGCGAACAATTAATTTCACCTTGATTGTGGCCTTTGCATTTCGAAATTGTCATTGTTCGCTAAATATGACGAACGATTACTTTAATAAAATGCTTTGCTCTTGAATACTCAACTTAGAATTAGCACTACATATAAGTAATCACGTTATGTCAAAGTAGAATCTCCAATCTCTTAATCTTCTCTATAATCTTCTTCTTCTTCGTCTAAAATGTGTTGCTAAGTGCAAAACTCGGGAACGGCTGGACCGATTTCGCTAATTCTTTTTTTGTTGTGTTTGTTTTTATCAGGAGAAGGTTTTTATGTAAGGAAATATAAAAAAAATCAACGGGGGAGCCGCGGGCAACAGCTAGTCTTAAATAATTATCTCTTACTGAAATTATGAACACAAAAGTGTGTAAGTGTGTTTAATACTCTTTTACGCTAGTTTTTACATATTTTTTCCTGGCAATTAAGTTCATAGAAAGTTCATCAAAGCAATAAGTAAGACAGTATCTACTTTATAGCCACTTGTGTGCTTGTGTTGAGAACCTTCGAACTTTATCTACTCATTCCTGCGCGGTGTTCTGTTTCAAAGCGTAGTAAAGTCTCATCTGTAATTATTCATCCCGACTGACCAGCAGTGACCGGTGTCGGGTTGGTACTAAGGACTTCGCGACTCATCGGTAAGACGAGCACCGTTACATATTAACAAGGGCCACCATTTAACTAATCAATGTACCTATCAAGACAACTTAATATAACTACTTTTACTTACACAAGCAGTAGACGAGAATATCGAAGTGCAAACAAATACCAGAACGTAATTCGATAGAGGTACCACGATTACAGAAACTTGGTCCACCCGTGATGAACAAGAAACTCTTTAGTTCAAAAGGCAAGTTGCTCTCTGTTTGGGGCTCATCGTAACTAACGTAGGCAAGAGTTTGTAGGACTTCGACGAGCACTATTGTTAGTGTTCGATGTCTGTAGTAAGATAATAGGTATTATTAATGAAATTTGAAACAGGTAAACCTGCAATTATATTTTATCATGTTTGCAAATTCTGGACTTATAATATGGTAACAAACAAATCAATGTACATAGTATGAAGTCAAAAAACTTGCCAAATTACACTATTTATGTAAGAGTGATTCAGAAGATATTAGTGAACCAGTAGCTGTATGGCAAACTGTACAAGTGTACACATGCGCCCGGAATCTGCCAACTTTTAATTTTCTCCCTGTAGAATGCGGCAAGGGGTGCCCGTTTGATGGGCCCAGGGTTGGCGAAGTTCGAACGCTTTATAACTGTGTCCGGCTTTAAGTGGGTGTAAAGTTTCAACACCCTTTGATTTACTTGCTGCGCGGGAAGGTGCGACAGATCGGACAAAATTTGTTTGACTTTGTCTTTTTAACCGTTTCGAATTTATTGCATTCGTGTTTTGCTTTGTTTTTGAATCCTCAATAAGAGTTTCACTTGTCTGCGAAGCTACCTGCATTTATTTATTTATTAGAAGCGTCTAAATTTTATTAGTCCGAATTGCGTTCGAAATATGCTTTGATTTTACCCTTTACATTGTCACCGAGGGAAAACAGGGGACAATGCGAGCCGCATAATGGGCGCCGCAATAATTACTATAATACCTTAAAGGACCACCTCAATCCCCCTAATCGGAAGCCAAACTAACGTGGCGCCGTTCCGCATAGAAATATCTTAAATTGGCAACACGGTCCGGCGGGCCGACCATAAAACATCTTAATGAGTGGAGCTAGCAGCTGCGGATCCCATATTGCCGCTCTCATATCCATGCAAACTACCCAGCGACGACGTCTTAGCAGCCTTACTTTCCTCCTCCTTGTTTACAAGTCGACAACTAATTTGATGCAATATGTGCATAGGACAACATTACGGGCGCTATCTCCGTCGTGCGTGTCTTGCATACATTTGCTTCCTTGCTCACCGCAGCCCGCAGCCTGCCTGACCCTGCGACGAACCCTCCATATTCAAATTCGCCCCGGACCGGTCATTTGGACGTGGATTTGTTATAAGATTAAAGGAAGATTTCACTTGTGAAACAATATGGCAGACGATTTACATATTTCGTTTCCTTATTAGTTTCGGGATATTTGTTTTGGGGCCGGCGAATTTACATCCACTGACCGATTAAATGGCCCTTAGGCGTCTTTAATGGGGGTGCCGCGTGGTCGTTGTTGGCCTTAGCAAATGTGTGCTTATGCGTAATTGAATATTTTATAGGCCGGAGCAAATGTGGTGCTGACACTTTATTGATTTCTGTATTCTAGATGCTGCGCTAGCAGATTTGACTCACATTCGAGGCATTTCACGTCATGTTTGAAGAGTCAACATTCCACGTCTTTCCTTTTCAGTTTGCGCTTGTGTTTATCGTTTGCATTTATCTGTTGACTGTTTTTATTCCACGGTTGACATTTACCCTCTGTTTCAACAACCTCACCATTATCCGGACGAGTTTCTTTCATTCGGAGCATGAGTGCTCGCGCGGCATTACCCCCATTCAAGTCGAGATAGCTTCACTTAGTTTCCTCTTTTTCAGTACGGACAGGTTAATTTCTGCATCTTTATTATTCGAGTGGTCGGTGTATGGTAAAGTCTAGGCTGTCTGGTGTAGATTGTGTGGCGGAAAGCAAACTTGAATTGTGAGGTCGCCGCGTGGAGGTAATGAACGCGCGGGTGGGACGCGGCTGCTGGAGGCGGCTGGCCGGAGCGAGAGGCACGAGGGGGGGAGGGGGCACAGGACAGGGGGTGCAATGCGTCCTGTATGCACAGCGCCGCTTCCGCATTCGTTAATGCAAAAGCGGGTACAGACTTCAGGTGTACATTTTCAGCGCTTGTGTGCTTTATACTTGATGCTGTGGCGTGCGTCTTTGTACAATACTGTGCCTTAATTATTATTACATTTTATCTCGTCTGAGCTTCAATACAGTTTGCCGGGTAGAGATTAGAAACTTAAACGTATGCACAAAACGAATTTATCGACAGTATCATGTTTATTTTAGAAGTTAGCTGCAGTTTTTAAAGTCCCTCGAATCATTATTATTACATCGGTTTTATCTTACCAAAGAGAACGAACAAAACCAGCGGCTTAACAATTCATTATGGCATTCGTTCATTTCAGCTTCATTAAAATCGCATTAGGATTAATTTTTCTCGTCCCCGTTTTAATTCGCAGTTAGCAAGGGGATCTGCGCCGGACGGCTGCAATCATCCACTGTCAATATTTGCCAGCTCTACCTGTCTGTGTTTTACGATACTCCATAAAAACTAGCGACAACTGAAAGAGTTTTCAAGATTTTAAAATTATAGATAACGTCGAGAACTGCTAATTATATCGATAGCTTTCTCTATTCTTGGATCCCAATTTAAGAACTCTTTTCAGGGTTCCGTAGTCTTATAAGAACACTTACAGTTTCGCCATGTCCGTCCTTGCATCTCAATGCTCGAAAGCTGCAATTTTGTATGAGTATATACATATCCACTACGCGAGCAAATTAGCTAAATACATTTTTGTAAAAAGATTATTTTTGGGTAAATCCCTACTACTTATACTTTGGGAAAAGTTTTTTGCCCATACATTAGTAATCCAGGGTTGTGTAAGTAAGTATCAAGTTGTAAATTAATATTTTATTTGTATCTATGATTTTTCCAGTAATTAGCTGAGTTTGGTTAAATAACAGCGATGTTAAAGCTAAAACTTCTTGTAAATAACCACGTTTCCTTATGAATGAAAAATTGCGAATAGGAAGTTACACGGTTTTGACAGACGGCTCAATTTCAGTACAATTTAAATATCATATTAAATCTCATTTATTTAAGTAATCGCATGTTCTCCAAATTCAAGTAATAACTACATTGAAACAGATATATAAAGAAAGTGTCGAACATTATCGTACGACAAGACGAGTGCCTTAATGACACACCATGGGAAATTAATAGTCCACTCGTTTAATCACCAATACCGATCGTTCGTAACGACGCCAATCGCGTCCAACTTCTACAATATATAAATATTATGTCCCCGTTGCCATAATAAAAGTTTGACATAAATATTCTATAACAGACAATCGGTTGATGGTTTGTTTGTAAATAATTAAGGCCGACAGTTGATTGGTTTTTTTACAGCGTGTGCCAGAATCGATTATGGCTTCGTGTCGTTTCACTTAGGATTCGATAAATCGTTACGAGTTGTTTTGACTGTATAGAGTCCGAATATGATGAAGAGGAGTAATCCATACTTAGGGGCTGTTTCACCACCCATTGATTAGTCTTAACTGGCGATTAAATGTGATGCCGTCTCCATTTGTTTTGTTCGAATAGACGGAGACGGCATCACATTTAACCGTCAGTTAAGACTAATCAATGGCTGGTGAAACAGCCCTGAATATTATAAATGCGAAAGTGTTTGTGTTTGTGTGTTTGTATGTTTGTCCGTCTTTCACGTCGAGACGGATCGACGTGATTTTTGGCATAGAAATAGTTTATGGGCCCGAGAGTGACATAGACTACTTTTTACCCCGGAAAAATGCACAGTTCCCGAGGCGATAAACGAATTCCACGCGGGCGATGCCGTGGGCAAAAGCTAGTTAAAATTAATTATAAATACCTAATTCTGATTTCAGGGAACCAATTCAAGAGATGAAATTGTGTTCTCGCTATAAAAGTTTGCATAAACGACCGACTATCTTGCAATACGGATATCTTGAGGTACAAAAACTTTAGGACTTTTTTTAAATAGTATATCGGTTTCATTTTAATTTCTCAGTAGCAAAAACCACACACAAAGGATTTCTGAACCCTTTAATATCGGTTCTAAGGAGGTGCTCACAATGTGGAATGAAAATCGATATTTCATTTTCAAATCGATGCACCGAAGCCTTACGGTACATTCGCACGCGAGTCCCGTACACATCGGCCCTTGCCAACAGATATCTACAATATTATTAATCCAAGCATATTAATTAAAGGTGTCGTGTTACGACCACACCAAGTTCGCAGGAAGCATGGCCCGCTGAGCCATCCCGACGAAAATAATACAAAGATACTGCAACGATTTTTTACTACATTTTGATTCTTTTGAACTCCGAATGCCCGACCGATTTCTATACGCCCTGTTAAATGCTGAGAAAAAAAACCGTTGATGTCAATATTTTGACCCCCACTTCCTTGATGACTTTTAAAGGTTAAAAAACCAACTCCTGCGTTTATCCGTGTCGAGGTGGTCTCGACGCTTCTGTGCAAAACATAAAATTAAATCTAATGACTGTACAAAAATTTCGCACGTGGATAACACAGACATAAAAAGCACGTTAAGTTAGAAATGAAATTTTTATACTTGGGCAGTAAAATATGAGCACCACTCAAATGGTGAATGTGACAACTGACTGCCTTAAGAACTCAATCATCGTTAATCCGATACGATACGACCTTTATAAATTTACGAGTTTTACAAATAACTTGAGATATTTTCTAATTTACTGTACATAAATAAGCAGGTTTCCTATTTTTGTTTTTGCATTTTCTGTTTGATGAAGGATGTGCATTTATTGATGTAGGAAGTAATAATAACAATACATTAGAAATCAAAACAAAACATTATTTTTGATCAATGTGTGGGAGGGCAGCGCCGTCGTCAACCCAAGCCACCTAGCAGCGGGCTTAAACCGGTGTCGTGTGTGTGTTTTCTGTTCACGTTTGCCTGCTGGTGAACACTCGGACTGATGAAAACACAGAGCAAGGAAATCTTGGAAAAATATAGCGCTGAACTAGCCCATTTAACATCATTAAGTAGGAAGTTATGAAAATAAACAAATCTCCTTTTTACACTGGATTCTTGAGTTTTGTCCAAAATTATCGAAATAGTGCCGGGGGCCTCAATATCGAGAATCGAACATTTCACGGTCCGTAAGCTCGAACCGTATCGATACGGATATAATAACCAGTGGAATGGTAACTATAAAGAGAGATTGTATTTTTTACTAGCGTCGTAAGAAGTCGGAATGTCCGACCGGCCCTTTGATCGTTTTGATAAGTGCTCGCGATTTTTTCTTCCCTTTTTTTGTTGGTAAAAAATGTTTCTGTGGCGCCGTTATTGATATTGGCTTGAAATGTATGATGGAATGTTTTGAGAGATGACTGAATTTATAAAGAACATTTATCGCAACAAACTATGAAGGAGCAAGTTTGTTTATATCGTATTCAGTTACATGTAGAAGAAGAATAATAATAATAATAATAGAAAATACTTTTTATCAGTTAAGGCCCCGAAGGGCCAAGTGCAATAATCCACACAATTTTGAGGGAAATTGCTATCGCTCGCGCCACCCGCTCATAAATATTGTGCTTGCCGAAATAAAACAGAGGAAATAGATAAAAAGCTAAACGGCTGTCCGACGTGTCCGGGGACAGTGGCGCGGACAGATCGCGAAGACAAATGTGCTGATAAAATGTTTGGCTACCCATCAACTTATTTTATATTTTTTGTGCTTTTAAGTAATTGATTGTAAAAATATGTTAAGTGTTCTGTATCTTATACTTAATCATTTTCCCAGTTTTTAATCGTATTAAATAAATTCATTAAATAGTTTGCTAATTACCAAAGAATGCATTACTGCAATCTGCAGAGTATCACATACCTAATGTTATACTTTACTTAAAAGAAAACTCAACAAATCGGTTTATAGTTACTCTTTCAGACTAAAACGGTTGCATGGAGACACCCAAGAAGAATTACATGAAATTTTGCACGACTATTCCTGATACAATTTAAATGAATAGGTACCATTTTATATTTTTTGTAAATTCTTCAGTAAATTGCCCGAATTCTAATTCAATTGCCAAATCTAAACTAAGCTGCGGGTATGAGCTCGTAGTATATTACAAAACGTAAAATCATAGTTATCGTAGTGCATTTCGTAGTACTTTAAGCATTCGATTATCATTGATACCCACCCTTACTCAAAACAAGATGTCTGCTCCCATTTCGTACGTCTTATCTATCAGACATTATTTCATACACATCTATCGGAAAGCCATTTGAACTGTGTCTGATTTTATTCTAGGCAATTTATTTTCAATAAAGAACTATAAAAAAGACTTATCTAAATTGCTCGGGTGCGACTGAGGGGAGTGGCTGTCATAAACGTCGATTCTTATTTACGTGTTCTGCACAAACGGAGAAACGAAAACTATTTATCGATAGTGAGAGGTGTCGATATCGGCCTTTTTATGGGACAAAGACGATAATCGAGCAAGTCTGTCGTCCGGTGATAAGTGATCGGTGGGATCTGGCTAGACATGCCACCTCAACATCCGATTAACAATATATTTAAATTACAGTTCACAGTAAGGGAAACTGGGTCGATTCGGGATCCCATCCATTTAATAGTTGGCAATTTCCAATTCATTAATAATTAAAGTAAAAACATTGCACAAATACACTTTAAAAAAATAGGGATACCTACATTGCTAACTGCCTGGGCCCTAGTTTTTGTTCAAAATGAGCTGTTAGTTTTTTTAAATATTTTTTACATCTTTCTGCTATATCTTGGGAGAACGCTAGCTATAAAGCAATAATTGCATCCGTATCCGGTAGGGGTGCAAAAACCTTTCAAACGTCTGCTACCTACGCTAGAACATATGAAAAGAAATTGTAAACGGTGTATTTATAAAAAATTTGCGTCGACTTTATTTTAGTACCTAGTATTTACTTAGTTCTTGATATAACTTTAAAAGTAATAAATCGTAATAAAAATATGTAGAGTCACAGTGTTAAATTATTGATATAAAGAAGCGCAGTACGAGCAGAGAAGCGCTCGAGGCAAAAGGCGAGTAATATTATACGACAGCCCTCGCACAGAACGGCCATCTAATTATGAGCACTAAAAACAGTAATTTCAATGCTTAATCTGTTATCTTGGGACATTTATCGACATTTCTCATGATAGGCTCGATACCTATCGATAAAAACAATACGAATATAATGCGATCGGAAAAATAACTGGTTAATAGATGTTTCACAAATCCGACAGTCATAATATAACACGTTTAAATTAAAAATAGAAATGAAAATTGCAAAAACAAAGCCAATTACGTCAGCGAGTTCAGTTTAAGGCGCATTGTAAGAAATAAATTTAAATTTGTACTTACACAGCGACTCATTTACATGTCATTCGAGCAACAAACCCTAGGGGACCGTATCAGCCATTTATGAGTGGAAAGCATTAAAGAAAAGAAAAGTCGATGCTTATAAAAATATACGTTTGTATAGAATAAGTATAATAACAAGAAAAAGAAGCCGCGTGCAGGAAAACGGCTCGCGGCGAACGAGCCCGCGGAAAGCGGCATTGTTCCGCGACTTTTAAAAACGGAACAAAATGAACGAGGGGAAGGAAATCGGATGAAAATATGAAAAGAATACACGTTGTGTAGAAAGAAGTGAAATGAAACGTCGGAGATCGGGTCTCAGCCGCGCGCGGCGGTCCGCAAATATAATTTGCATAGTCAAATAGCCGAACTTTTGTCTGCAGCGGATGTTCGCAACCATATTCGTTCGTTGCTTTTTAACCACACTCCCATTCTGTACCGGGCAGGGCTTTTATTGCATTTTTTCCCCTTTGAACGGATTCCTTCAATATTTCGTTGGTTCGTTTTTATTCATACGCTCGGTCATCGAATTGTTTCGCTTCATATTTCGCACGCTTCGTTCGGTTCTGTCAATTCCGTTTGTGATGTCCAGCCTACTGATAATTTCTATTAATTAAATGATCTTTATCTAAATAAAGATTTGATCCAGCGAATGATTCTACACATTTCTTGGCATATTATTTTCTATCTTTAACAAAAGATTATCAATTTGAATAGTTAACTGACAACTCATCAATAGTAAGTTCAAAAATAGATTCCTTTAAATTGAAAGTATCTAAAACTGAATAGAACAATGAAATCATTATCATAAAATTATAATCGCTTTGAATTTCGAACGGCCGACTACCGACTAGATATAACTACTTTTGTTCAACCAGAGAAGATGCTGGCTGGATCAAATCGAATGAAATAATCGATTGAATTATTCCGACTCATGATTGGTTCCGAGTGAGAAACCAATAGGCCGGATTACTGAGCACAAAGGAAGCCGCCGAGCGATGGATGCATAGACAAATATTGACTCCTTGAAACAATGAACGCCGACTACGCCGCCGCTCCTATTCATATGGAAGGAACCACTTTGATTGACGCCTCTAATTCGAAAGAACAAATCACAAGAGCTTTTAATACAATTAATAATATCATGCACAATTTTTTTTTCAAAAATCAACGAACTGTGTCAATTAATTATTTAAGTGGAATTAACGGTACACTGCGTTGATACTGCTAATTTACGCATTAGTAAACAAAAGAGGTAAGATGAAAAGATCCAAAAATAAGCGTCAGTCGAGTGCAAAACTGTTTTGAGAGGTGTTAGAGCGAATCGATGCTCGGACTCGATGGTCCGTCGAATTTTCCACTGAACGGACCTTTGGACGCCAACCTTTGTATTGAAGAGAAATTAACTGAAAAAGGATGCTTCCATCTCAAAGCAAGTTTAGTAATTATATAAACGGTTACGTAAGTTATGTTATACTAGCTGTTGCCCGCGACTTCGCTTGCCTCCTGTGTTTAACCATGGATAAGTGTACCTTTGCCTTACAAAAAATAAATAATCCGATCATTAATTCTAGAGAATATCGTTAACTGTATATTATACCTACCTATGTAGTTATATATTAGTCGAATACTAATTATTTAAATATTTTCAAAATATGTTATTGTAGAATATTTTGTAACTAATGGAAATATTCACGTTTTTAAAAATGCTCAGCTAGACTACAGCACACCTTTAAGAGTTACATTTTACTTATTTCTCAACACAAAATTGCCATGTTTAGTAACAACCAATGCGCTGTAAAATTTAATACTACTATAAGAATCGAGCAGTAAATAGTAGATTGTACAACAGGAGCATAAAACGCGCCATTTTACCCAAGACGTGCATCCCACCCGAGCCGGTATGGCGAGGGTGGATACACACGTCGAAGGGAAAATGGGTTTAATGCTCGAGTTTTACTTTCTGCTTTACGCTTAGATTGCGAGGAAATGAAATTGCAAGAGTGAAAACAATCGTTCACTTTCTATGTACTTACCATTTATTTATTTGTTTAGTTTTATGTAAGTTAAAATTATTAAAAAATTATGTAGAAACTTTTTTATTTGTGGCTGTTGACTTCTGATTTTCTTGGTCTTAGACAAATATTTTACTTTATACACTAGAATATAAAAAGTCATTTTATGTCGCCAAGATCCAGCATAAATACGAACTTTACGAGCATGAGAAGTTTAAAATATTCCAAGGTAATCAGGTGCTACGATCAGGTGTCAACAGCCACTAACAAAAAAGTTTCTACATATTTTTTTAATAATTTTAAATCTAAAAATCAATCAAATCAATCAGAATCAATAAAAGTAAAAAAAAAAATTATAATAATGCATGAAGAATAAATGGCACATAGAAAGTAAACAATTGGTTCCACTGTTGCTATTTTATTTTTACTTTCAGTGAAAAGCAGAGTGTAAAACTCGAGCATTAAACCCACATTCCCCTCGACGTGTCTATCCACCCTCGCCGTACCGGCTAAGGTGTCTAAATGAACGTCTTGTGTAAAATGGCTCGTTTTATGCTCTCATTGTACAATCTACTATTTGGGTGGGCATTACATACACCTGCAATTTAAGAACCATCCCAGTAGCAACATATTGTAGTAGAAATTCGTTACTGATATTGCGAACTACTAATAAAACTTACTTTAAATAACTATATTAGAATCCTTAATTAGGCACGAGCATTTTATTGCAAAAAAAACCGCAACGTTCATATGTTATTACCGGTTCGTGTCGAAGGTCGCGCGATGACAAATGATGCGTAAGAGTCGATTGCAGTTTCATTAGCAGCACCATTAATTACTAGTGAATGTTTAATGAGAAAAACACTCTTGTTTACTTTTATTTCACTCATCACGCTACTTAATTATGGTTCTATTTAATAAATGTTCGATCTTCTAAGTCGCTACACTTTTGACAGCGTTGTTGTGGTCGTCGGTCGAGTATCAGTAGTGAACTTTCTTGACGGTTTTCTTGAGTAAATAGAGTAGTGGTTTCCCATTGCTTTCCACACCACACTGCTGGTGCTGGAGTTAGGTAGTCACCAATAGGCGCTGCTGCCCACTCTCAGGCCAAAGGCTGTATTGCCTAATGTTTTCAGAAACGTTAGGCAATACAGCCTCTGACCTGAGACGCTATTCTATTTGGACGCTCGCGATCGCAATCAAATGAGTTTTTGTAAGTTAAATCTGTCATTTGATTGCGATTGCGAGCGCCAGAAACGTAAAATCTCCGGAAGACGAAGCGTTGGCAGGCCTCCCACCAGGTGGACTGACGACATCATGAGAGTGGCGGGAAACCGGTTGATACAAGTGGCGAGTTGTCGTTCATTGTGGCGTTCTAAGGGGGAGGCCTTTGTCCAGCAGTGGACGCCGCGTCTTCCGGCTGATGATTATGATGATGATGATGACGGTAAAATCTAATCTAATCTATTCTAAAACCACGCACGGGACGGATACTCAAATTAATTGCTATATGTAATTATTTATTGACCACTTTAACTCTGTTGTTTTACATGCAGACAGAACGCATTCCGTGAAACGCGCGCTTACTGCGTCGTTGATCCAAAAAGCTTGTGAAAAAATTGACTGAATCTCGTTTGATGCACCTCGTCTGCGCATAAAAATACTCCGGTTAGATTGACTCTTAAAATTTATTCCCATAACGATTCGTACTTGAGGTACTAGAAGAGTTAACAAATAACCAAGCAGCTTGAAGCAGAGTTATTAATTGAATTAAAATGTCAACCATATTTTTCAACTTCCAATCAAACTTGTTCTTCCTATCGTATATTTTTAATTCTCAATTCCGGGCATGCTCCCGGGGCGCTATGGCGGAAGGTTGAAACTTGCATTTTGTATTATTCATACCCCCGTGACGACAACGCTGCCAAGCCTCTGAAATATACAAACTAGTTTATGGCTTGCAATATGACACAACCGGAGCTTCGATCGCGAATTATTAATTATTACAAGTTCCCAAAGTGGTCGCTGGCACTGAAACCTCGCAGAAATCCGAATGTGACGTGCTGTCCCCATACCGCCCCCTTCTCAGAGGAGGAGCGCGGAGTACATCAACACGAGCTACGACTCAATCATTCGTCAATCAAACATTCGAGAGAAAAAGATAGACATTCCGCAACTTTACTCGTAAGAAAGGGAGGCATTTAAGTGTAGACCACCGATTATCGACGGGTAATAACAAAATGAATTATACACAACTGCCGCGAATCAAATCATTTTGGGCTTCGTATTTGAAATCGAAAAGTCGATCGTAAAATAAGAAAGAAAGAGATGGTTGCGATGCGGTTTTCAAGTTTTGTTACGTGGAGGTATGGGTATGCATGGCGAGAGGAGTATGGCGTACGAGGTATGCGCGGAACCGTTTATTTAGTCTGAGTTTTGTTGTTCTGCGTGCCGTATTCGTAGTAATTGTTATTTCGATACGGTGCGAGCGTGCGGTACGATTAAAGGTGGCTTTGAGTTGGCCCTGACAGTATTTACGGAGAGTTTGAACGCTTTTAATGCAAACACGTGTAATGGACTATTAAATAATAATTAAATATAATAGTTGACATATATTATCTCTATTGGATCAATGATGTTATGTAAGTTTTAAGTCTTTTGACAAAGGCGACAGAGCATATTATCCAGTTGATATATTTTTAACACCTTGTGATTCAAACAATCTTGCATAATCTTGTTAGACCTCCTTTTACATAATACATAGATACATTCTATAAAACTTCACATCGAGTCATTGACCCGTTACCTCCTTGTTGTGTTCCTGATACGCGACTGATTCCCGCCTTTGGTTCTCCGGTTCCATTCTCTCTCAGCCACTTGGTGCAGGTAATTTTTTACCTAAATTACGACAGCTTAAACTTCATCGGCTTTAACATGTCCATCCTACTTATTACTGATCTGCCCGAGCGGTTATCGATTATTAGGCAAATATTCCTTTACTACGGCCACTTCAGATTTCCATGTAAGGAAGTAACCATTCTTAACTTAACTTATTCTCTTTTTCAACAGTTATGTACCAGAAGCGGCTAAAGAAGGAGCGGAAACAGCGGCAACAGGTGCAAGACCAATTGGAGATGGAACTGAAACGGCGGCAGAAGATCGAAGAAGCGCTGAAGCAGTCCGGCGCGCCTGCCGAAATACTCAGGATCGTAACTGGTAAGAACTTAAAAGCAAATTTCTTGGAGTAGGAAGTAAAGCCGACTTGGACACAGTTGCTTTTGTTCATTGAGCAAAATTTTGTATTTATCTTTTAGATAAGTATTTTTTTTGTAAACGCGACAAAATAACCCACACAACACTCAGCCATATTATTTTTTGCCAGTTTGGCCAACATTAAGCCAATTCGAAGCTGTTAAATTTTATAATAATGATGTCAGTCTGCAGGAAAGATAACGCTTTTGTTTAAATTAAACTAATATTATTTAAAATAAATACATTGACTTTAAACTCATACTTAATTGATATTTGCGCAGATATAACCTCATCTAACTATTATTAGTTTCAACAAGTTAATCACCGTATGAAACGTCAAGCACATCAAATTGTCAATGCTATCACTATCAGCCTTATTCAACAAGTTATAATGTGCACATACGTGCCCCTGACATGTTAACTCGCCGTCTGTCAAACTATCTATTGAAGTTCATATTTAAACCAATAACTCCGTTGATGTTACGGTGGAATTTGAACCCTAACAGCTGTTATTTAGATTATTATTTAATCGTAAATGAGGGTGAGTTGTGACCTTGTTGTGTGATTGGGCTCGTATGGAGTGCGTGACGTAAGAAGGGCGGGTGCGCTGGTGAAGGCTTGTACTAATCTCCGTGTCAGGAAATCGTTTCGCAGACCATTTGAAACGAGGGTTCGGATACACTCGCACGCATTTAAGTTCAATTTCTTGCATAATCGCTGTTTGCTTCAACATTTATTAGCTGTCAATCAGCCGGATTACCCGTACCATTTACCCATTACCCTGTAGCTTTAGTATGGGATTTAACATGCGAGTTTTTAGTCAATACTTACTCTTCCTAAACTAGAAAGAAAGAAGTGACAATGTAAAATGACAGTCTGATAATGATGAAGGTTTTGATTGATTTTAAGAATAAATTATTCCTTCAAAAGCAAAGTAACTTTAGATATTGAGGAAACGTATAAATTGTTTTTTTATTTTTTTTTAAGAACTAACGAACTATAAACAATTACTGTGCTCATCCGCGACCTTACAATAGCTACGTCTATGCAACATATGTGTGTACATGCAGCTCCTCTACCTCCCCTACACTATAAGAACACACAAAAATCGCACAAAACCAACTCTCACCACAACCACACAACATTGACTTAACTGACGTATTGGTAAGGTCGCGGGCGAGCAAAGTAATTGATATGACCTCCGCAAAGTAATGCCTGATTCTATAATTTGTACGGAGCCCTTAGTACGCGAGTGCGACTCGACTTCATGTGCTTTTTCTCATACTACGTCTTCTTCACAGAGAACTTATCAACACCGACGCAAGAGCCGGCACGGCCGGAGCGAGAGAACGGTGACAGCAAGCCGCCCAGCGCAGAGCCGCCGGCGTCGTCGCCGCCCTTCCAGAGGGACCCCCCGCGCACACCCGACAAGCCGCAGTGGAACTACCCGCCGCCGCCCGTCGACATCATGGCTGGAGGCGCGGCCTTCTGGCAGAACTATTCCGGTGAGTCTCTTGCCCGTGAATATCACCGCTTAGAAAGGCACATTTTGCACTCAGGCTTTCTGGCAGGACCATTTCAGTGAGTTGACATTAGAATGTTGCTCTGAAGGTGAGAGTAATCCGTCCCTTTAGCACGACTGGCCGTAGTGGAACTACCCGCTGCCGCCCGTTGACACCATGACTGGGGGTGCCTTCTGGCAGAACTATTCCGGTGACTCTTTCTTCTCTTCACATAAGGGCGACATCATGCTTTGAAGGCGACATTAATCCGCCTATGTAGAGCGGCTTGCCACGAAGAAACTGCGCGTCACCTCTCGTGGTCATTTTAGCTGAAGGCACTGCGATATGCAGTGGCAGAATATTCTGGTGGTGGTTAGAACGTTGTTTCATCTCGACTTTCAACAATTAATATTGACAACAAGCCGAAATGAGGAGACATCGGTGCTATAAAGCTGTCTTCTAACAGATTTTTCCACTAAGTGTCTTTCCGGTTCTATGTATTTTGGAGACATCAGTTCATCCTTTGCACGACTTACAAACACCGCTGTCGTGGAGAGATCCGTGGAAACACCATGGATATAGCGTGTGAAAAATATAGATGTTGCCTTCTAGCAGAATTTCACACGCTTTTCATACAAGGGACATTATTTCTTGTTATAATTTCTTTACTCCATCCTCTTTAAGACTTACATAAAAGCTTCAAACACATGAAGCAATAATGCGATACAAGAATTTCAATAATTCAAAGACGAACTTTGTAGTATTAGCTTTTAATAATTTATTGGGGCTGCGTTGGAATGCATTCTCAGTTATTGGGTTGAATGAAAATATTTTAGGAATGAAAACTCCTTCATCGGGAGAAATGCTTATATGTAATGAAAATCGTCATTCGTAGAAGCAGTTATCAATACGAAAGATTTTCTTTGTTTCATATATCGCATTAAACCAAAAATTTGTTCTTTTGCATTCACTCTCTTTATGAAAAGCTAAAAAATTTCATTAAATTGCACGGACCGCAGTGCAGTAGGCATTGAATTCGACTGCACCCAGTACGCCACAGTACATACTATACTTTGATCTCCAAATTGATAAAAACATTGTTTAGATACTTAGCGTATACTGAAACAAAAGATTATTTTACTGTCAAACATCGCCTTTAATTTCCTGCATTTTCCCGAGCTTTGCATTTTGCAAACGAACAGCGTTTCAAGTGGAGAACAGCTAATTTAACGTGTTACTGTAACCCCAAGAATCATTCAAGTCGCACGCAAACACGCGAGACGAATTAAGCACTCGCAATCGTAACCACAATCATCCAAACAATACAATTTAAATAGACATTGTAAGTAATTGAAGAAATTAAGGCATTTAAAGAAGAAAGATTAATTACATCGATTAACACTTAGCCAATAGAATATATTACGCAAAGCTCTGCGCAGGGGGCGACACTAGCACAAACCGTAAACAAACCGCCATGACATCGTCAGTTCTCTTTATAGTTTGTCGCCATGACGGATCTTGAAATTTTTACTAGTAACAAAATAACTTGATATTTACATCGATAGTAACGATAGACCTATATTTCCAATAAAAAGTTGAATTAATGTTATATTATGGCATCCTACGGAGATTTAAAAGACATTTCTTACATTTAAAAAACTGTTTACGGTGTCAAAATCACAAAAGAATAAAACCCATTGCAGGCATGGCATAGCTCACTAAATTCTCTGAGCTTACGTATCACGAACGAGGACTGTAAATGATAAAAAGTTGCTAACAGAAAAACAAAAATTAAAACTTGAAGCTTTCCATCGCCTTTTGCAGTGCCGTCGGTAAAAAATATTCGTAAATTAGAAAAGTTTTTTCTCCTTTCTTTGACGAACGGGATGAGTCAAAAATGTAAGGCAGAAATAAGAATCTTTTCATTGAAATGATAGGTTTTTAATTAAAAATTTCTAATTAATTTTCATGTTTAAGGCAACAGGCTCGTCTTTTATTGAAAAAATATTAAATAGTACATACATATCTTTCAAGCGGCGCCGTTGAAACTGATAAGCAACTGATGGTAAGTAATATAAAGTTGAAAAATTAATAAAGAGGGAACTTCTCCCGGGTACTTTATAGGTGAGCTTGTAAAATGAATGGAAATAAAATTGTACCGCACAGGTGCGGCCGAAACCTTTGACGATAATAACTTTTTGTTTATCCTTCAGAAATACAAAATACCGCAACGTTTGCCGATGTTTACGAAATTTATACTTGATGTACGGTTGAGTCGAATTCATCAATAGCTTCAAAGTTTATTAAATTTACACTAAATACCATCTGGTATTAACCCAGTAATTGTAAATATACCTAGTCAATTTACAATTACTGGGTTAATACCAGATGGTATGCGTAGGCCAAAATGATATTTACTAATTGGTAAAAAAAACAAGTCCAATCCAATAAAATGTATATAATCAGACTAATCAGTCGGAAGAAGTTCTGGCACGTCATTGTGAGCCGCGACGTCACAGAGGTTCATAAATTATTTAAAGTCTGTGTCGGAGTCACGAACGAGTTGGGCTTAGGAAAAAAGTAAAAAAAATAGTTAATAGAAAATCAATCCCATCTCTGAGATTGGCCACGCTCCAACAGTCATCGAGCTACGTACGACGACATTACCGCCCAATACAATACCAACGATTCATTGGAATCACAAGGAATTTTGACAGTCTTTACTTCTACTTAACTATTTCAAGAGCATCTTACAACATGCCATGCCTTCCACGAAAGTACTAGCGGGACAACCCTTTGGCGTACAACCTTCTCGAATTTCGAAAAATAATTAATCAAGTTTTTTTGCAAGATTTTTTTATCAATAATTAAAATTACGAGAACAATGAACGAAGGTGTCGATTGCGGCGTAAATTTAAAATTTTTAATGATGGACTCTGATGGCCTTTAGTATATCTTGTTTTAGCAATTATTTTTATTTTGTTCATACCTACGTATTAAATTTCAATAATGCCGTACCATCTTACCGTAAAAAATATGGTTGTGCTTTCCAGTTAGGTAATTAAAGTGAAAAGGTAAATCTATGTCTTAAAAAACCAAAGGTTCATAACAACAATATTTTTTGTGAGTAACGAATAAGGGAAACAATTGTTCGTCTGGGCGACCGGGCGGCCACCAAATTGTAATTTCTTGCTCGACTCTCTATTTAGTTATGAAATCGATTCGTTTCTTGAGAAATTAATCGACAGCTTGATCCATTCGAACTGTTTTTCTCGTCACATCTAAAAAGAGTAAAAGATACTGAAATACGTGAAACAAACCACTGCTATCTGGAAAAGCCAAAACGTTCGCTTCAAGACACCAAACAGCTATCAAGCAATTAAATAAGAAGACTCGTCTTTACTTTAGACGTTGACAAAAAGAAACAGTGACGTTAGACTTTTATTAAGCTAAGCGCTCAACCATTACAGATACCATTTCAAAGAACAAATAGATTATAGCACTCAAAGAAGCCGGCAATTTTATTTTAAGAGCGGCAAATTCAAAAATATTACGTATTCAAACAAACCTAATGGGACATTTAGGGGTGGCAGCGAACTGAAACGGCAAAGGCCGAAGCTTTTAAGTGTATAATATTTAATTGTGACGCCCTAGGCGCATAATCTCGCCCGGGATAATAGGTTTCTGTTTCGGGACAACCCTCGCAGGCGACACTTGCGAGTGTGATGCCCTGCAGCCAGTCTCCACTGAGACAAATCGGATTATAATTGAGTTTTTATAACTGACAAATGTTTTTCAAACAGAGTGTTTCACTTCCAGTGACTCATTTGCTTTGAATGTTTTTAAACCTCTAAAAACAGCCAATGTTACGTCGTTTCAGAGCAACGAGAGCTAAGCCCAAACCAGTGGGCATCAAAAAGAAAAAATCCAAAATGAGATAAAAATAGGTCATAAATTTGGACACTCAAATCATAAATTGCAAACGAATGCCGGGATAAAAATTGAATTCCCTGTTGAGAAAATGTTCCATCAAAGTAAGCAAAAAACGCGATTCCGTTTATATCTTTTATATCTCGTAAATTGCAGGAGGCGGCAAGCGTTGCATGAAATTGAATAAGCATATTTCGTAAAATGTCGACGTTTTCGGAGACAATTGCCTTACCTCACCTACTCTTGCCTCTTCACGAACTTTGTCAATTTTCTTAAAATCTTATTACTGTGTCTTCTGTTCTTCAGACGCGTTTCAAGTTTTTATTCAAATTATATTCTAGCGTCTGTCTGCTTGAGCGTACCTAGCTTAGAATTTCTATATAACATCAACATTTTCTAGTTCGATGAGAAGCAAATACAGAGGCACCTTACGTTTAAGTAATGTTTTAACAATATCGTAAATCACAGCGAACCCTTCTAAACGCAAATTACTTAATAATGACGAATATTGCAAATGACAGATACGTTTTTACTGCGAAGTATGTCGAGTATTAATTTGGCAAGTGGAGCACTCCCACGAGTCCGTTTGATCCGGGCTGCGCGGAACACTAATGACATTTTCCGGGACGGCTCACTTGTATTCCAGACTGAATATGAACTTTAATTTGAACTGTGGGTGTACGTGTACAATGTACATGAACGTTTTGTCATAAAATAATACGTTTTTGCAAATTAGATCTCGCCCTGTGGCTAACACAGAAATTATAAGTGCTACAAATTGACATAATCGTTAAATCTCTCGTACAAAAAAGTGACAATTATGTAGAATTGTAGTGCTTGTAACGTTTGTGGTACAGGGGCCTGAAAGTTGTACAGTAGCCATTATTATCTTAACGATTAACTATAGCAATGAAATAGAATGTGATTGAATTGATTGAATTTAAATAAAAAGTATTTTTTTGTCACCAGAATCTCTCGCTCAGGAGCTGGAAATGGAGCGCAAGTCGCGCCAGCAGGCCATGGAGCGCGACGTCAAAAGCCCCCTGTCAGAGCGTGCCAGCTATTACAAGAACTCAGTTCTTTTCAGTTCTGCCACTTAGCTACCAGACGTCGGGGCCGCCGACCACCCCAGACCACAAGAGCAGGACTACGATAAGCCTGACGAAAGGAAACCCATCATCAGCGTCAAACCCGAATTCAGGGAAAAATAGGATCCAAAGATTTACTGACACTCGACGGTCCCCAGTGATTCCAACGAACGAACGCCTTCGGCTCGACTTCGACACGTTCATGTACATTAATGTTCATCCAATTGTTTATTATAGTCAAGTTTTTCGTATAAAGATCTCGATGAAGTAAGTCATACTTCCCTATCTTGAGATTAAAAGCACTACAGTAATGTAAATATTGTTATTAAATTTAGGTAGATTTCGTGGCGAAGTCTCATGAACTCTTCTTCCATAGTAAAATTTGTAAATATTGCTTTATAAATAAATATGTAAGTCTTACTGTTTATCGACGATTCACATAATTTATTCGTCAAAACATTTAATCTTTAACGAGAGTACCTTTTAACTATGCCATATTTAAAAATTAAGAATCGATCAGTTTCTTTACTTTTTTGATAATTTTTTCTTCGTACACAAATAACAGTGCGTTCATGATATGTTCATAAAATGATCGAGTACCTACGAGTATCCACATATCCTTAGATTTGGTCAGTTAAGCATAATCTTGGTTTATCTATTACATAACTGATCACGAAAACGGTAGGAATTGATCAAAGACTGTTTTTGGAAACTTTTTCATGCTCTACCTACATGTTAGCTCAAACCAGCTTGTAATAATATCAGGTGTATTATTTGAGTTCCTAAGGCACATTATGTTCAGAGAAACTAAATTATATTTAAGAAGGTACCTGTACATTTATTCGTAATACGAACTCATTGACCATAATGAAAATAATAGGATTATATTGTGATCTTCTATCATGTAATTTATTCAATTTTAGTGCAATGATTAGATGTAACTTTAACTATATATCTGCATTACCTTGCGATAGATTCGTTACGTTAGCTGTTTACGACTACGTTTTACACGAACCTTATGGACTGAACACAAATGCAGTTTTGCGTACAATGTAACTTAAGTGTTTACTTTAAAGTTTGGTGACGTAGAAGCTGTATAAATAATTGTAATCGCTTTATCTCATATCCATAACGCGGAGTCGATGTATGGGTAGTTATCTTTACAGTAAGTGCGGTAGTTTTAACATTATATATAAAGTATAAATGATAGCGTTATTTATATGCTTAGTTTACGGAACGACTTTGAATGTCTACTGTAATTTCAATAAGAATTAGAGATGGCATCTGGCGTGATCTCGGCGCTCGGCTATTAGAACGTTAAAGTGGTAGAAACAAAGTAATGGATACTTTTCTACGCGCGAGCCGTAGCGTGCGCTCGCTTCGCTTTAGAAGCTCTGATGTTTTTGATAATTGGATCGGAATAGTCCGGCGCCGACGCATCGCGCGCACGCCCGATGCGACGTTTCATCAGTAATGGGTAATGAATAAAACTTAGTTGTTACTATAAATGTTTAGCTGAGCATGTGTGGTTGTATGAAAAGCGTGAATGTGGTACTTTTGTATCAGTTACTTCCCATTTCCACAATATAATGTAGAGATGACAATACTAACATAGAACAAATTATTAGTAAATTTGCTCGATCTGTATACAATTCCGGTATTGTCCATTGATATTTTATTCCGACAGGTGATGAGGCTTTATAAAGGTATACCTCAACAAACTTCGGTTGTCGAATGCAATTTTGAGAGCAAGTGTTATTATTTATTATTTCTATTATAATTATTTTACTTAAAAATTGTGTGTGTGCCTTGTATCGTAGATGAAAATATCAAGATTAAAAAGTAAAATATCATTTTGTGTTTACTAATTACCTGTTACCATTGTGTGCCCCATCCCTTGTGTTGTACTGGAAATTTAATAAAAACTTGGCTTGTTGTTTACTCAAAACATTAAATAAGTCAGCTACAACCTGACTTGTACTGAGTATTGAAAATTGACCTACTTTAAACAAGATGGAGTTTAGAAATCATGCAGGTTTATCATAAACAGACCTAACCTAAGAAAAGACCTAAGAATAAACCAAAAAGTCAGAACAACTTTCAAACTTTGATTTTACTCTACTTTAGTAATACGAGAAAGATGCTGACTATGTAGCTTCAAAATATTAACAATATCTGTAGCTCACTTAATACTGTAGCACTTTTAATAGAGTCCCGTTCGCGATCCTGAACATTGTAAGCCATAATGTAATGTTTGTCATAATGATCATTTGTTATAACTCTTTTTCACTAATGGCATAAATTTCAGGAACTTTGAAGAACTCTATATTTAGGTTAGGTTAGATTTATTTTATAACAATTGTGAATTATTTATAGTTTTAAAGAAAAAAAAGTTAATGCAAATTATCATTATGGCAAACATTACGTTATGACTTTTAATAGGTATGGATTCCAATATAGACCCCTTTTAATGTCAATAACCCTAGTTTCCATATCAATGAGCCACAGGGACAAGCCTCCTTTACACTATACTCTATTAATTAAACCAAGATACTAAAATGAAGTTTCATGTGTTACCTGCTTTTTAAATTTCATAAATAGTGATGTGCCACAACCGGTAATCACCGAAACGTTTCGGTAAGTGCCTATGTTATACGCGTAAAATATTAAGATATTAACGGATCTGTGACGCACTAACACACGTAGGGCATTTAAGACATTCTAAAAAAGGTAAAATGGGTCTAATGAAAATGCCACCGTTTCGACATTTTGTAGATGTTGATGTTTAAATTTCATTTGATTCTAAGCAAGTTCTGCATGGTTTTTGAAAGTAGAATATTGAATGATAACATTTTATTTTTGTTTCCGTAAAATATTATGTTTTACCGATTATTTGCAATAATGTCGAAAATCGAAATCAGAGAGCAGCACTTTTCGTATTATGCTGGTCACATTATTTTCAAAATTTGACATTTCATACTGTCACTTTAGTATCTTGGTTTAATAAAAATAGAGTATAGCAAGATAAAACGTGGAATTAAAATGCAATACCAGTGATAGAATCACAATTTAAGTAACCGTAAGTACCTATGTAAACCTTAAAACATTATCAACTTTCCGCTTCCCGCCGTCTGCGTCTGTACGCTCCGGTCTTTTAAACTAATGATTTAAATGCGGTATTCACTATCAGTTACATAATATTTCACGGAAGGTTATACATATATATGATACATATATACGCCCCGGCTTCGTGCGGGTGCAGTTTTTGGGAAATGGAGCAGTTTTTGAAAAATGTGAAGACCTTTTTTGAAAATTGTAACCGAGCAAAGTCGGGTGGGCCATAATCACTGGGATTATTTTGAAATAACTACCATATGTTACGCGGCCATTGACTAAGATCTAGCACGATCTATCAATTGCAACTAATGCCAGCCTGCACTATTTTTCTTACATATACATAAACTTAGTGTTAAGCAACGGAAATTGAAGCGGTTGAAGTGCTGAAACTTTCCATAACAGATAAGTATTTATTATAGTGGTATGTATTTTATCTAAGAGTGGTAAGTAAGGAATTACGAATGCGACTGTTCGAAACCCAAAGTCGAAGACTTTCTGATGCGAGATTCGTAATTCCCACACCGCCCATAAAACATGCAATGTTTTTCATGACATTTGCGAGAAAACAAGGAGGAACGAAATAAAGGAAGGAAACAAGGCTGTAAGGACTCAGTTTCCATTGCCTCTCAATCCCAAAGCAGATTAAAAAAATAAAGGCGATACGTTTCTTTACGTGTAGGGAAGATAAGCAGAAGAAAATTCAACATTTTATTTTAGCACTTTTTCCGCATGGTTAACTCATATACTCATGCAAAATTATAGCTTTCTAGTACTAACAGCCTTTAAGTTAAACCGCGGACAGACGGACGGAAGAAAGGGTATTGCGAAATTACAAGGGTTCCCTGTAGGAAAGTATAAAAAGGAGATTAATCCTTAAATAATGATCCAGCCTAAAGGTGAATGAAATCGTATTTTTAGAAAAGACGGAAATAATTTGACCCAAGCAGTTCAGGTTCTATTTTTAATATGATTTTGACGAATAAGCGCCCTTCGTAAACAGTCTCATGTTCATATTTTGACGGATTCTCTATTTTGGAATCAAATAATTTACTCGATAATATCGAGGTTGTTATTAGTGTTGAGAACTTTAGTGTATTTTTTCGGCAATATTTATAAGTTTATGAAGACCACGAACCAAAGATCGTTGCCGTCTCATCTGCAGCCTAAATATCTACCTACTTTCACAACTGTGCACTGCCCTCCTCTCAGAAAAAGAGAGCTTGGGCTGTAGTTGACATACAGTCCCAGTGAACTAAGTATTGCTCACCCGTATACCTAGTTCGATTTTGTTACGGAAACAATAGGTAGTGATAATTACTTCCTAGTTTTTTTTTATAGTGATAGGGAGGCAAATGAGCATACGGGTCATCTGATGGGAAATAATCACCGCTGCCCATGAGTACCAACTACTCAAGGAGAGTCATTGGTCCGTTGCCGGCCTCTTAAGAAAGTATTTGAAGGGGTAGAGTTGGGCCTCCGGATCACCCACTCACCGTAAGAAACACAGTAGCAAAACTACTATTTCACGCCGGTATTCTGTGGGAGTGTGGTACTAACCCGGTCGAGCCGGCCCATTCGTACTGCAGCCAGCAAGTGGTTACAGTAAGGCTCTACCACCTTGATAGGTAGTTCCTAGATAAATAAAATAAAACAAGAATATACCCCTAGTGTTGCAGATGTTTATGAGCGGGGTAATCTCTTACCATCAGGAGACCCACTTGCTCGTTTGTCATCCAGTAGAATAAAAAAAAAATGTAATTAACGAAATTTTCTTTTATGAAAACCAAAGACATTCCTCTTGACAAACAAATATTATCATTATCAGTAGGTACGTCTATAAAACTCAAAAATTCACCCAAGAAAATTACTAAAAGCAGTTTAATCGCAAGAACCAATAAAACAACCATATCATAAAGCTGCACAGTAACCACCCCATTTTATACAGAAGTTGGACTCGCGCTCTATCGCAATTTTAAATCCTGTGAAATCGGAAAAGTTCATATTTATTGCTAATAGATTCTAGCTCGATGAACACCAGGTTATTTGGGATGCAATTTTATTTTGTCCATATGAATGATTTTTATTTTGCCCCCCGGGTCGGTCGGCCGGTGATGCGATCATGCCCTCTTCGATTTCGGACATCGTGCATCCCCTTATTGACATCCCCGTACGCGGAGAATCGTTCGGCAAATCGTTTTGCCCGCTTAGTTAGATTTAGAAATGGAAAGCCACAATTAAAAAGCCCAGAGGCTTTAAAATATAGGAATATAATGGATTTTGGTAGCGTAGTTTTGACCGTAAGTTGAGCATTGTTTTATTGACTGAGGAAGGTACAATTTAGAACCATTTGCTACTATTTTAGAACAACATTTGGAAAGCTTTATTAATTTATAATAGGTAAAACACACTACGGACGTACAAGTGGACGGAGAAACATTCTACTTACTGAACGGATAGCTGGAGAGACTTACCTAGCAGCGGAACATAATATTCTTCGCAGCAGATTTCCCTTGAAAGAGATGAAATTGGAGAAAAACATTATTCGAAACTAACTAACAATATAATACCTAGGCAGAACTTTGTCATCTAATTGGCGCTTTAATAAACAAGTTAAAATATTCAAAATATAGCAGAAAAGGTATCTAAAATACCGTAGAGGAATCTAGTTTATGTTTCATTTTTATGAGTGAGAAGCCAGTGTAGTAAATTGTACGGGACTGTAATCTTTAAATGAAACGAAAAAAATGCAGCCTTTAAGTGAGCCTAGCCGAGAGCCTAGTTGTTTTTCACTGCTAGACACAAATTGATTTGGGAAGGGACACTGATAAATCTAAATTGATATAAAACAAAAATGCAAACATGTATATATATGTAGGTAGAGCCATTCCTGATATTACAATGTCTTTAATGGCTAATTTTGACAAAATCACGGGTCTTCGTGGATGGCACTAGGTATACAAAACCCTAAAAACGAGGCATATGGCTAATAAGCCATACATTTATTTTCCCAGCTAAGTCTGCAATGAAGTTCACTGCGGAAAATGGGTAACGAGGAGGTGGAGATTTAAATAGGATTACATTTATGAGTACCGTAATCTAGTAAAACGAAGAAACGTGTGACTGGCGAAAAAATAATGTCATCGATTTTAAACAAAAATAGGCACACGGAATTACATTTCCATTTGTCTTTTTATTAGTAACGTGCACAGAGCTCATTTAAAGTTTGATATCTCAACAAACTAAGTACTATCCCTACTACTAACCCGTGAATATAATTATTCACGGGTTAGTACACTAGATCCAATAAATCTATATAACCAATCTCCAATGAAATACCTTTACTAACGCCCCAGCAAACTAGAGTACAACGAACATACCTAACTAACCGAAATACGCAGCATAATGAATCTATAAATTACATAATGTGTATTCTATTACGGTATCGTTTCAGACGTCTCGTAGTTAATACTCGTCGTACGACGGAGTTAATATTGCGCGCATAAATATTGTCGCACACGACAGCGTCTTGCCGCCTCTAGTCTCTATTGAAGTATGGCGCTGGTACAGGGTGATCCGCTAGAACAACAGGTAACCTCTGCAGTGGAATGTGCCGGAATCAGATGCAGCTCCACGATCTATGCTACTGGTAATCCGATGTGCTGCAGTTGCAGTTAATCTGTATTGAAAATCACGCGTAAAAATGTTTTAACTTTAGAAATTTTGTAAGCAAATGACAGTAGACATATTGAAATCAAATTAAATTTCGGTGATCGTAAGGATACTACATGACACAAAATCTTAATTTTTTTGAATCATAATAACGTAATTGGGTATTTCTCATTTTTGTGCACACCGTGTCACTTCCGTAGATGTAATAACTCTTTCTAGCATTAAAAAAACTTTCATCTTGTGATGAGTTCATTATATTACAAATAATTTGGGAACCCATCATAAATAAATATTTAAATAAATAACATTTAGAACCTTCTATAAGTATTAGAAAGTATAACTATATAGGTAGTCATTCACGATGACGCGTGCCGTGGTTCTTATTACAATGTCATTAATGTCTAATTTTGTCAAAATCACGCGTCTTCGTGGATGGCACTAGGTATATTCAGGCAAGCGTTACTAAAGGACATCCATGAAGTGACAATAATGTACAAAAACGCGTAACTAGAACTAAATAATTAAATAAATATATATACTTGACATCAATTGACCTAGTCCCAAACTAGATACGGATACTAGGCAACGGTTAAACATACTTATATTAAATTATTATTATAAGCCTGTTGAGGTGTCCCACTTCTGGGCAAAGGCCTCCCCCCATGTCCTCCACTCGACCGGGTCTTGTCTTAAGTATGTATTTATCTCTGTATTGTTCTCGGGAACAAACATTCGTATCGGCCGGGGATCTAACTCGGGACCTCAGGCTTCGTAGTTAAGTTCTCTAACCACTCGGCCATTAATTACTATTTTAACGAGTCTATTCGTCTATTTTTTTAAAACATTGTTTTACCGGTCATAATTTATTAAACTTTGTTTAAAACCAAATACACGTTCGCATTAACTATTTTTATTAGCCACAACGTTATAATTATCGTTCAAAATATAAAGTACAACTTGAATAAGTACTCTCAAGGCCGCAAAACATGTTTTAATGAGCATTGCTATAAATGAGCATTATTATAGTTAAAAAAAATGTGTAACTCGAAGTAAACTTGAGAGCATCCTGTGAACACGCACGGCGACGCACGCGCCTGGTGAGGACGCGTAATTTTCGTTCTCTGCTCGCGGATTAGTTTTTCCTCCGTAATTAAATAACTTTGAGTTATGTTGTGTGATGTATGCGTGTTTATTGCGTTCTCACAATGGGGTTAATACCAAATTTACGTTCAAGGTGTAACTGGCTTCAGTTAAAAAGTAAAGGTTATTAAAGAACTAAGCACACATGACTTAAACTCGTCATAGATACCTATGTGTAGTATGCAAGTTGTCATTGAAAAAAAATACACATAAGTATGAAGGGTACACGAAATGAACTAGTCCCATTTATGAAAACAATATTTTTATCCCGAGATATAATATTTTTTCATATAAAGAGCGGTTGTTAGCACGAGACATGTTTATTTTTAAAATCTTTACATTAGCGTCTATTGTAACAAAAAATAAAATAACCAAATTTCGCAACTCAAATTGTACACTCTTTAAAAATTCTAGTTATATATAATACAGTTCATAATGTACAGATCTCCACTTACAATCCAATAATTAAGTAAAGTAGACGTCAGAATGCTGGCTACTATCCCGATAGATGTCATCTTTAATTTCTTAAATCATTCATTAGCAATAGAGGAGCCATCAGTGTTCGAGTACTTGGACGTTTACCGTAGCCGCCGCCAACTAAGAACTTGTATTAAATCCTTACTTAATATTATAAATCTTAAAGTGAGTTTGTTTGTTTGATCCCACGCTTTAACTGCTGAACTGATTGCCATAAAATTTTACACACCTCATTAGAATACTAGAAATAGAGTAGGTACCTTCATCTCGAAAAAAAATGTTTTTCCCAAGGCGCGCTATAAATAAATTCTTCGCAGACTACAAGTAAGTTGTAGACAACAGCTACTGTTATATTAAATAAAGATTTTCGCAAAGCCATCAAAGAGGATAATTCTCTGTTCATTGCGCGACCAAGACGCTTGATGAACTATGGTTACCCTTACCTGGCAGCACGCAATACACAAAAACGCAGTCGCGCGCGGGCCGTTCTATCAGCGAAGGAAAGGTAAAGGTTTGTTTTGTTTCTCGAAGTAAATCTTTATTCATACCAAAGGCGATTGCCAAACAATTGTGAGACACTCAGTTATAAAAACAATGGAACCCTTCCCCGAATAGGGACTCAAAGTAATTTGCATAAATCATTATTAAAATAACTAACTGAATGGATTTTACCCGAAACATTTTAACTTTTGAAGAAAATCGAAATACCAGTTTGTCACGTTACCTACATAATGAATTATCAATATCTGATTGTTACCTACTTGGAATTAGATTATAAACGGCTTAAATTGTATAGTTACGATTCGTGTGTAAAAAAATCAGACAACTTCCATGTAATGTTACAAGTGTAAATATAGATGAAGAGACCTCATATATTGAGTAAAGACATGGTCTATTACATATTACGGGAAACGGGACACTTGACACAAATTGACTTAGTCCCCAAAGTGCGTAAGCAAAGCGGTGTTACGGGCACCGGGCAACAGATGAAGATATTAAAATAGATGGACATTAATACCCAAGACTAGAAGAAACAATCGTATTTTTTCTCCTCCTTGTGTCCATTACGACAGCAATGAGGATTACCTCATTGCTGACAGGGTCGTGACCTCCACGAATCTTTTTTCTGGCAATCGTCTCCACTTGACACGGTCTACGGCAGCGTGTATAGCTTCGTGAACGTTTATATTTCCAGCAGTGGACGAACATAGGCTGATGATGATGATGATTATTATTTGTTACTATTATTATCTTGTTATTGGCATCATTATGTGAACTCGCATATAAAATTGTCAGAAGGCATACTGCATGGCTTAAGCAGAATTGTGACAAGGTAGGTCGACTGTACTATATTATGGGTACTAGGCAACGTATTAATTGAAGATCCATAAATATCTGCTCCGACCGGGAATCGAGCCCGGCCCTCAAACTCCATGGTTAGGTTTTCTAAACACTTGTGCCTGGATAGCCACGATCGGATGATCGTCGCTCGGTCGTGTGCTACTGATGTCATATTGACATCTGCCAAATAATCCATAGCTATATTAATTATGGACTTACGGCTGATTACGACTGTACCACAAGCGCTTCTTTCTGTATTACGTATCCAACGCGCTCACTGTCCTGTATGCGGACGGCAAGAGCTGAGCCTACAGCTACGACCCCATCGGACGCTGCGAGCGCTCCCCGTACCGCCCTGTTGGCTCATTACAGCTGCTGCTCTCACAGAGATAATTCAAAGCAAGCAACCAAGAGGAAGGAGCCCCATGGATAGATCAGATCCGCAGAGCCGCCTG
This sequence comes from Choristoneura fumiferana, assembly GCF_025370935.1. NCBI lineage: Eukaryota > Metazoa > Arthropoda > Insecta > Lepidoptera > Tortricidae > Choristoneura > Choristoneura fumiferana. Next base: position 10,817,797 of record NC_133481.1, on the reverse strand, counting down.
CGTAGAAAAAAGTTGTCGTTCTCGTTCGTATTCTTCATACCTACCTAACATCTGCCTCGACTGGGGATCGAATCCAAGAGCTTTGTAGAAAGGTTCTAGCACCTGACGGATAGCCCAATATACAGTTCAGCCGTTATTGCGTGATTGAGTGAGTAGCAAACATCCAAACATCTTCACAAACTTTCAGTAGGAGTAGTAGGAAAGTAGAATTGGAGGGATTGGTGGGATGGACGGAGCGTCGCTGCATCTATTAACACATAAGAAAGATAATATTGTTTTTCAGTGCTCTTACATTATCATCATCACAGTGGTACCAATAATCATCCAATCAATGAAGGTACGTGGTTACGTATGTTTATTTAGGTAAAAGTCAGTTTTCCCTTCTATTTCAACAACAACAGATACTAATTACTCCCTTACCCCTTACCTTATAAACCTGAGAGCAATCTTAAGGTTTGCTTAACAATAACTCAACTATTTCCATTGCAACCGTTAACTAACAAGTGAAGACAGCGGGTCCAAGTCGCAAATTTGAATTAAGAAGGGCACCGAAACAAACTTACTTCGCTTTTAAGCCTTAAGCTCGACTTGTATAAATCCAATTGGACTTTGTGATGGAAACTTTTGTTATGTTTAACATCTTGTTATTCCAGTGTCTATAGTTATTGAGTTTGATTACACATTGGCTGCAGCTAAAAATCAGCGCTGTGGTTCCGTACCTCAGCATTGCTGAGCTGCCAGCCCTTTCGGCTAGCTGTAAGTTTACTTAAACATTAAGTTATATACCTGATGTATGTTACCTACAAGTTAATGTATATTGCCGAATAAACATTTTCTTTCTTCTTTCTTTCTACTAATATGTAACCGTAAAGACTGTACTCGCAGTGTACCTAAAAACTGGAGCCCGAAATCAGAGATAGAAGTACCATAGAAGAAGGATGTAAGTTTTCTAATAGACTCAGGTATCTATCAGGTAGATATCTTCTTCAACGGTGTGAATATTAGCTGACATACATCTATGTTTTCGGAATACATATATATACCTTAAAAATATAATATAACTTGCGTTATGGTGAAATCTTTTTTATTTCCATGGTTATTTTTACATGGTATTCAAGAAGGAGTAGAAACTTATTTATGTATGTTATGAGCCTTTCATTATTTGCATCTGTATTAGGCCTTTCAAACAAAAAGTTCAAACCGCAAGGAAGCAATTTGTTAACAATAAATTGTCTTCATTTTCCGTTTGCCAATTTTATTTAGTTTACCTATAAGCTTTCCAATCTAGCTCTTACCTATCGTCGCAATTTGAATCACAAAACATATTTTCAAATAGAAACTCGTATTTCCAACGTTATTCGTGATCAATAAAATGGCGGCGTCCCGATGAAGGCAGAGACAATAATAAATTGTAATTACAATTTAAAATGAGCGGGCGTCGCCGTGGGAGGGGCCTGCTCACACGCCACCTTCGACCATGTGTGCAGTTTTTGCTGCATTTGCAGGTAATTACTGCAACGTTAGTGTTGTTACAATCGAGAGCATTGAAGACTGGTGTGTTCTTTAAGGACATTGAGCCGTTTTGATTGTCGATACTACAGTTTTGCTTGCCTGCTCGGAGGTCAGAACGAGAAAAAATACGACCTTTTTTGTTCAGATACATATTTGCTGTCTGTAGCATATCTTGGTATGATAGTCTCTTATATGTATATAATGTACCTACGAATATATCTATTTCAATTATCATCGCTCGTTTCTATTCGAAACTATTTTTTACGGATATACCTACGTATAAAGAAATATTTTTGAATTCGTTGCATTATTTAAGTACTATTTTTACGATTTCTTCTGACTTTTCCAAACAATTATTTTAGCATATAGTGTGGGAGGACACCTTGACTCTAGCAAAAAATTTCTCTTTAAAGCTAGCTTAATATTTTGCAAATTGATCCTTCAATCGAAAAAGACCTATTCAAAAATACTCCACACTTTTGGGTTTACACGAGAAAAAAATTTATCCCCCTCTTTACGCGTTATGGGAGGTGGTAACTTTAAATATATTATATTTTATTTATTCAATTTAGGTATGTTACCACTTCGTCGGCGTGGTTAACACATATTACTCACGCAAAGTTACAGTGTTCTAGCACTAAGAGTCTCTAAGCTAAGCCGTTGACGGACGGACGGTCAAGGTAAAACTATGAGGGTTCCTTGTAGGACTACGGAACCCTAAAAAGCATAGGAATGTGCTTGAATCTGCGGATACAGTAATTGATAATTAAGGTATTACAAGATTGCATATTATTAAATCATAAATGTAGCAGAATGCTACTTATAGTTAAAGTAATAAAGAAAACATTTCCACTCTTCTTCAAAGTTGAGTATTTAAATAATTAGTTTCCTAATTTAATCTTACGAGACATTGCTTGCGTTAGCAGCCGTTGAAATATATATTAATACTTCCATAATAATTTAAAAGATGTTAAAAGCGATCTTTTGTTCCTTAGGTTAAAGATTCGGGACGTATCGAATAGCTATTTACTAAAATTATAAGTTACAAACCTTCACTTGGTTTAGTATTCCAATCCCCAAGTTCATGGTTTTTTATTGTATGAAAGAATACCTCATACCTACTAAGCAGAGTTTAATATAAGCCAAGTGGTTCTGTAGGTTTCTCGTCGCGTATTTTGATATTTTTAATACACAAAAATAAATAATTATTAATTATGTTCATAACACCAATTATTCGTACTTATTAGACGGGTTCCTGGATTTCAATGACGAACGGTAGCATTCATTACCTTATTTTAACAATGTAGTGCCTAAACTATTGGACCTAGAATGGATTACAATTTAAATTACTATTAAAAGAGAATCATACATAATCATCTTTACAAACATCAACTGAAACTACGATTATAAAACCACACCGAACGGACGCTAGCCTTTTGCATTCTGACTTGTACTATTTCAGACTAACCTAAATTAAAAAATAATGCATTTACTGAAAGACTAGAAAACGGCAGTAGTTCTGGCCATCCAGGCCTCAATCCAACTTGTCAGAAGCCTTCCGATCCGCAATTAAATAAGATTGTAAATCTTATTTAAAATATATATAAATATAGCTCGTTGAGTTTCTTGATGGATTCTTCTCAACAGAGGTTTTTCCGAACCAGTGCTAGATTTTATTGACATCATAAGTGCTTGTTATAGCCTAAATTAAATAAAGGTATTTTGACTTTGACTTTCTAATGCTCTTTCCACCGAACGATCGCCACTCAAGAATCATTTATCCCACATGAAATGCGCCACGATCATTGGACCCTAAAGTAATGACGACGTTGATTCCCAAAGATCATAATCGGAAAGGTTCGAATTTGAGCCAGAACAAAAAGGATATACCTGCATATTAATGATTATTATGGATGTAAATGTTTTACACTGAACTCTGTTATTTTATTTAAAGACTTGATAGGTAATTTAGAGACTATCGAAAATTATTTTGAAACTTCAACTTCAACATTGTTTTGTTGATCTCGAAGTCTGATAAAAGGCACATTTACAGTGCATGTCTACTGCCACGTCTGAAACACAGTAATTATTAATAATAATAATAACCTAAGAAAGGCACTGTACGTTAATACCTAGACTTATCGACGGTTGAGAAACTATACAACCCACGTATTTACTTATAGTTGTTGCGCTTAGTTAAATAAATAGCAAAATTATTAGCTAATGAATAGAGAGGGCCGGCAAAATTTATACGCGTGGGCCACATTCACCTAGAAACATAATTAACAAACAGTTCTCATAATAAGTGGATAAATACTGAACAATATCAAACAATAAAGTCGGAACTCTTTGAAGCCTTTGTGCCCTAACAAGGAACGCCACAAACACAAAAGCTGGATAATTAGCCCTGCAAATAACCAATCGCTTCTGGAACACATTCAGAGGAAAAATTTCCCTGTTATATTACTTATTTTATACATCGGCGATAGGTGCTTTATTACAACAGCAGAACCATTTAGAGCTAAACACGCTAACACCTGGAGTGGCTTAAAGCACAGTTTAGACCAGGGATGGGGAAACTGCGGCCCGCGGGCCATCTCCGGCCCGCGAAGGCTTGAAATCCGGCCCGCGATCCAAGAGAAGATTTCTTATTGTTACAAAATTTAACTCTCATTGGCAATGGCCAAATTAGTGTTTCAGAAAATACATATCAATATTTTTATTTCAGTAAATAACATACCCAAAAATGCAACCATTTGGCCCGCCGTATATTTCGTTAGTATTTATACATTGGGATGCGAAGGAAAAAGTTTCCCCATCCCTGGTTTAGACCTACAAGACAAGTCGTGCAAGTTGCATTACATTACGGCGCTCGATTGACCACTATAACTCGTTATCTTTACGGAATCGCAATGTAATGTAGATATTTAATGCAACTTGCACTTGTTTATCCAGGTCTAAACCGGGCTTAAGTTTTATATAAGGACTTCTATTAAATATACCTGTTGTCAAAAATCAGCGATTAATCTTCGCAAAATAACGAGTACGAGTCACTAAAACCAAACTCTGGCGCGGACCGGACATCGATAGCGAGCGATAAGTATATGTCATCATCCCAGCCTATATACGTCCCACTGCTGGCCACAGGCCTCCTCTTAGAACAAGAGGGCTTGGGCCATAGTTCCCACGCGGGCCCAGTGCGGATTGGGAACTTCGCACGCACCATTGAATCGCTTCGCAGGTTTGTGCAGGTTTGCTCGCGATGTTTTCTTCACCGCAAAGCTCGTGGTAAATTTCAATTGTCCGCACATGAATTTCGAAAAACTCAGAGGTGCGAGCTGGGGTTCGAACCCACGACACTCTGCTTGAGAGGCGATAGGTCAAACCACTAGGCCACCACGGCTTCAAAAGTAAGTGTAGTTCCCTACAAATTGAATTATAAAATATCCTAAGCAGTAGGTAGACGCACTTTTCGGGCACACAATACCGGTTTGTTTGGCCTGCCCGTTCTGTTTGTCGTGTGGCCACTACATACAGCGCTGAAATACTAAACTAATACAGAGTGTAAATGTAATATAGGCATATACTTAATGTTAGGCTATTAAACACATTTAATATTATGAAAAATTCTAATTTCGCTATTTGTACCACCCGTTTGTAATTGATAATAATGTGCTGGGAATTACAATAAAACTATGTCGGTGACAACCTGCATTTTCCAGTCATCAGGTGACAATCTCAGACACAAAAATGCTCGTTGTGTACAGAAGACGACACACTTCTTACACCTTACATGCAAAGAAGTGAATTTAACGTCTCTTTGGTAATAAATTACATACACTTTACCCGAACCACGCCGGCCAATGCTTGAGAAGTTTGTATCTATAAATCAAATCTTGAGCCTTTTCACGAGCTTTTATTTCAATTCATTTCGAAAAAGTGTTTGATTGTTGGATTCATACGAGTATCTGGCAAGTGGTGAATCTTAGCTAGCTTCCAGTGCCCAAATTGACGTGATTCTTGATACATGTACAGAGGTCCAGCTACGGTAGGAGACCCCATACATCCCTGTATTTCGTGTATAATCTTTCTGCCAAGTTTCTTGCGGCGCATTCTTCTTGGCAATGATGGTCTTTCCGAAAGCGCTGGTAGTTTAAAAAAATGACGTGTAAAAGTGCCCATTGCGGCCTATTTACTGAATAAATCATTTGAATTTTGAATTTTTTGAATTTGGTAAAGAGTAGAGCTTTTTCTCTAAGCCTTTAAAATAAAAACAAAAATTAATGAAAAACTTATCATAAAAAAATTACCGTCTAATTCACATTTCGTTATTATTATTATCTGTGCTATGATTCATCAGATTTAAAAATACCCCTTTGAAATATTACACGCTGTATACTCAATATCTAAATTTTGAAACTGCACTGAAAGCTGGTTCAAAGTACTACAATGCTAATGCAGGTAGCCCGCGGGGCAGTCGCTTTGAATTTTCAATTACGTGTGACTTTTGTGTAATGGAATGAATTTATAATTTGTTATTCCTGTGTTCAAACATTTGGGTTTGACATTAATTTTGGTTTAATGGAATAAGATCGTAAATTGAGAAAAGTGTTGCATCTGCTGACAGTAGATACGTAATAAATAATCAACTATCTGGTATTTCAAGTACCTCTAGATCAAGTACCAAATCATCACTTATCTGGAGAACAGTATTTATGCTTAATTATTCCAAGGAGATTTATTTGGATAATACGAGTAGGTAAGTAAGTAAATTTAAAAAATCGTGATATTTCGCATAAAATTCAACAGCAACCCACCCAAGCCACCTTAAGAATAATTTGAAACATTTAAAATACGTAGGTACTTTTTACGACTTTTTAATTGAAATTTTTAATATCTTAAGAATAACTAAACCGATTTGAATGAAAAGTTAATATTTTTTTATAGACACAAGGATAGGACAATTGACACCAATTAACCTAGTCCCAATATATGCAAAGCTTTGAGTACTAGGCAACGGATAAATATGTAGATACTTAAATAAGTATAGGTACATAGTACCTACATTCAAAGCTTGAGCACAGACATTCTTATTTTTCTCACAATATTTACCTCAATATTAACCGGGATAGTGGTTGGACGGTCCGAATTGGAAAACGGTGTTTACTCGTGCTGCGTCATCGGTGTGTGTGAACGTTCCTTTACAGAGCGATGTTGATAGCCCGAAACATGTCGGGCTAAACTCGATTTAAGACGTGAAGTTATACGGGTCAACATATTTAATATGAGTGAGTCTCACGTAGTTTCATGTTCAAAATATTTACCTCAATGAGGATCAAATAGAAACTAGAGAATTTTTGCAGCAGTCGTCAATTTATCTAACCATTAGATTTAATTAGCTTTTTGGAAATGGAAACCGCGTTCGGAAACTATGATTCCACAGAGAAGCATAGATATCTAGGTAGCAAACTGAAAATGAAACTACCGCTACTGCCATCTATTAGGCCGCTAGAACAACTCCTCAACATGGCCCGCCATGACATTTTTAAGTGAAATAATAAAAAAAAGCAAAACAAGTCGGCACTCGAGGGCCAATTGCATCGGTGTGGCGGAGTCGCGTGCGGCGTGCCATTAGCCCGCCCTTCTGGGCTGAGCGCCAGGAACTTATTACGTGTCCTTATTGCTAACACGGGCCTACTCTCACAATACCAGGGTTTAGGACTTACTTCACACGTGGCGCCAGGGCGGATTATAAATATAATAAATAAATAAATAATAAATATCATGGGACAGTTATAATTGACACCAATTGACCTAGTCCCAAACTAAGCAAAGCTTGTATGGACTTTAGGCAACGGATAAACACCGAGAACAAATATTCGTATTATTCATACAAATAGCTGTATCGAACCCGGGACCTCAAGCTTCGTAATCAGGTTTTCTTAACACTTGGCTATCCGGATTAGAAACTTCACACACACCGCTCAACTGCTTTTTCGATGCAGGATGTTGGCACGATGTTTTCCTTCACTGAACAGCTCGTGGTAATTTTCAAATATAATTTTACACATAAATTCCCAAAATCTCAGAGGTCCAAGCCCAAGCTTGAACGCACGACCCTCTGCTTGAGACGCAAAAGTCAAAACTTTTAAATCAAAAACCACTAGGCAGCCACGATTGTGTCTGTCTCTCATTTATTACTAACATACTTAATACCTACTTATGTCAACTTGTTAATAAAAACGGTTAATGGACTTAAAAATAAAATGCACAAACGACAGCTGACTTGCTAGCCTATTAACCAAACTATTTCTCACAGTCACAATCAAATTCATAAAAAAAGCATTAATTTTGTCACAATGCGTTTTCGATTAGGTATGGTCAAAATCATAAATAAATAAAAATAAAATAATAAATGTCATGGGACATTTGACACCAATTGACCTAGTCCCATACTAAGCCAAGCTTGTGCTATGAATACTAGGCAACGGATAAACATACTTATGTAGATAAATACATACTTAAACACATATTAAACGTCCAAAACCCGAGAACAAACATTCGTATTATTCATACAAATATCTGATCTGCCCCTGCCGGGAATCGAACCCGGGACCTCAAGCTTCGTAGTCAGGTTCTCTAACCACTTGACCATCCGGTCGTCATACATAAATATATATATATACGTTTCCAAGACTTCAAAAATATCTATACACCTATATGCCACTAAACATAAGGTCGATGTATACATGTATATTTTGATGCTATGGCTGTATATATACTTTCGTATTCGACTGTTTAAAGCTGAATACCTACTAAAAGAATGCATTCATGGTGGTCGGTATATGGTGCTCTACAACAAAACATAGTATCGTTTGTATCGTCTCTCTCTGGATAAAAACTAAAACAATATTATTATTTTTACCCAGAAATCTACCCAATACTGAGGCCCTCTTATCTAACACATCTGTAAATTCTGTAATTACAATCGTTTTCACCACTTCTTTCTGTCACACGGTATAAGAAGAGGGAGAAAGAGTTGGCGAATGCAATCGCGAACGTATCTCTATTTAGGGCTGATAATGCATAGAATATTTAAAACGAAAAACATGGTGATTTGATTGGGTTTTCAACACAATATAGAATGCATAAGAGACAGTTTTTTTTTGCATTTAATAACGAAAGCAATTTCCGGTACTGGCAATAGCAATAGCGATAGCAATATACGTATGGATTAGTAATTCAGCTTACCGATGGCCAGTGCGATGGCGACATGTCGTCGTCTTATCTAGAAACCTATTTATTATATAAAATATATTTCGTTACAAGGGTCCATAATAAATACAAAACTCTATTACAGTGACATTAAATGTATACCGGTCACTAGTTCTAGTTTAGAGTCAATTATTTACTTAATGTCTGCCTACACATATAATATATCTTTCGGGCTGCGTAGAAAAAAATATATCAAGCGATATTTCCTAACTAAATAAATAAACTACTAAATGTCTATCCTACCTATTGTGCTAATAAATAATGTTATATTGTATAAATAGTAATAATTAATAATGATAATAATAAAATAATAATGAATTGTATTAAAGCTCCTTAACTCCAATAATCTTTAATACTTGAATTAAGATTAGAAGTTAAGCAATGTAATTTTAACATAAATAATTTTCAGAGAAATCATCATCCCAGCCTATATACGTCCCACTGCTGGGCACAGGCCTCCTCTCAGAACAAGAGGGCTTGGGCACGCGGGCCCAGTGCGGATTGGGAACTTCACACACACCATTGAATTGCTTCGCAGGTTTGTGCAGGTTTCCTCACGATGTTTTCCTTCACCAAAAAAAGACGCTGTCTGAAAAAACACTTTTGAGATATTTACCATGTGATGTAGAATGTCTTAAGCTACCCAATAGTATTAATAACTCAAAAGTGTTTTTTTTTAATAGCGCCTTTTGTTTTAGGAGTGCAGAAAAATGACTACCAAATAAAGTATTCTTCGTCTAAAAGCTTTGGACCATTATTTCTCAGTGAGAGTCGTATCCCTTCATATTAAACTTTTCGACTCCTGCGCAGCGAATTGATTGGCGCAATTTCTCAGCAATTACTTGTCGATCGCCACCAAAGAGTTCCAGGTATAATCGCATAAATAAGCAACGTGAAGCACTTTATATTTATTATTTTGGGAATTCAAAGATAAACGATTATGTTTTATTACGACTCTAATACAGGCTTCCAGCAACTCCCTGAATTTATTATTAAAATTGGAATGTGGATTGAAAAATGAAATAAAATTCAAAGCCAAAAACCACCAATAAATAACTTATTAGTTATTAAAAAAACTCAATGTAGTGTTAAACTTTTAATAGCGTCTAATATTATGAACTGTCAAGCTTGATTTACCTAATGATTAAATCTAAATTTAAATTTTCAAGCAGTGGCCATCAGACGTAAATTATAAAATAAGTTTTGGTTAATAAAATCAGTTTTAATACAAAAATTTTTGCTGACTGTACTTGCATTGTCATCCAAGCCATACGTGTACAACAAATTTCAAGTAAATCTGACCATTGAAAGTAGATCTAAATGAACAAGACTTGCAAGATTTGAAACAAACAAATAAATATACGAGGTGAAGTCATAATTTACTAATTAGGAACCAAAATTATGCTAATATTGCAAAACTGATTTTGTAAGACATCACCTAACTTTTAGCTACTAGTAGGCCTTAGTTTTGTAGTCACTAAAGTTATGTTAAAAACAACATTTTTTTTGTTTCTGTTAGCAAATCTTTTTTTTTTTCAGTGTAAATCTTTTTAATCATGCAAATAGTGTCGTCCATTTTTATACTATGATGAAATTTACTTACTACCAATTTAATTTATATTTGTATCTTTTTCATAAACGTAATAAATTAGGCTTCTATTGGCTACGAATTTTATACTGAATTATCAGTTTCCCCTGTCACACTCATGAATTAGAGAGGGCTTACAGTAGTCAACCAATAACCAAGCTTCTCTTTTCAAAAAAGACATTACCTACTACACCGCTACATTTCAATTCCTTGTGGTACTCCATCATTTCAGCAACTATTGCACACACTAAGTACAGTTAAGTTTAATGTGTGCGCGTAAGACATGATATGACTATAACTCCATTACAAAGATGGGGGGTGGGGGGATTACGGAACTTCGTTAGTCTCGCGAAGGTGTCTAACTCAGGTCTGAGACAAGGATTATCGCTTTCCCCTTTAACGTCGCATTTCGTAAGTTCGGTGTGACGACCAAGCCGGGGAATACACGTGCGATAGTTTAATACATTTGTGATATAAGGGGCTGTTTCACCATCCATTGATTAGTGTTAACTGACGGTTAAATGTGATGCCGTCTCTATTTGTTTTGTTCGAATAGACGGAGACGGCATCACATTTAACCATCAGTTAACACTATTCAATGGATGGTGAAACAGCCCCTAAGTTGCTGTTTTAAAAAGAACAAAAAGTCTTAAGACAGCGTAATGTATTTTTCGAAACGAATTGTAATCTACTGCGGATCCTTTTCACAGAAATAGTTATTTGTGTCACAAGGGAGCAAAATGGTGTATTTACGGCGAGGGCGTAAATTGAATCCAGAATGTAGTGAAGGATTCTACAATAGAGTCCTGAGCGTAGCGAGGGATTCTAAAGTAGAATCCTAAGCGTAATGAGGGATTCAAGTGTTAACGCCCAAGATGAAAATAATTTTTCTCCCGAGTGGCTCATACAACTTTTCACACCGAGCATTAAGAAACTTGAAAAAAATAAATCTAAATATTATTAAAGAACAACTAGCATCAAAAATGGCGTGGCTTTACAATTATCAACTTCAAAAAATGGCATTTGCAATAAAACACTTAGAAAAGCCTTGAACAGAAAAGTTGCACTTTGCTCCCTCTCGTCAGGGAGGAAAAGTTACTTTTCTGAAGGAGAGGTGTGAAAAAATAATTGTGACATCACATTGGTTGGCAAGGAAAATCGCTTTGGAAATTACTGTGAGAGCGTTGTACAGTCACCAGCACCAATATCTGACACAACAAGCGTGCATAATATAATAGGCCGGGAATTAAATGGTTTGATTCGTCACTGGTAACAATAATTTTGCAATCACAACTCACGAACTAACACACGAGCGTTACAAAGTTACAATAACGTTTGTAATAACGTTAGGAGGTAAGTGGGGATAATCATGATTAATTATAGTTATTCACAAAAACTGTGCCAGATTTTAAATAGGTATGAATAAAACACTAAGCTCTAAATATATTTTCAAACTCTATTTAAAAACATTAAAAATCCCCACCCCACTATCATCAAAATAGTGAAATACCAGGGCATTTTCACTAAAACCCATCGTGCCGCAGCAAAACGGAGTGTAGGGTAAACGCAGTTCACAAAGGCAGTTTCGTACACAAAAGGTAATCAAGAGGGAGCAGCAAGTTGCGGGATGCAATCACAACTCGCACAAGAGCATCTAACTTGAAACTGCTAGTTGCTACCTGATTTACTTCGAACTATTAGAAATGACTAATTGATTTACCGCTAAAAAACACAAAATGCCTACAACCAAATTAACAGAGATCAATCAAAAAATACATTGACGTATTATGTTGTTACCTGCCTCCGCACTATAGTATACTTGTAAGCTTGTGTCTTGGAACTCAGAGCAAATTAATTACTAAGCAATAGTTACGAGCATTACGAGGTCACAAATTAAAAAATATATATATTTAAAATACATACATACATACGCTCGAAAAACATAACCCTCCTTTGAGGAGTCAGGTAAAAATAGCCTTAGATAGTAACTGGTAGTTATCCCACCGAATACTGGCAGATTATTGGCCAAGACGTTCGCCTACATGCCGTGTACAAGTATAGGCTAACTTCGACATTGGCTGAATCATCAAAAAATTGATGGAGCCACTTTTTTATAAATTTCAATTGTAGATAGCCTTGGAACAAAATTCCAGCATTCCAGCATTTACAAGTAAGTACGGTATGATTTTAATTGCATTCTCCTCATTCGGAAATGTAATCCATACTAATATTATAAATGTGAAAGTGTGTGTTTGTATATTTGTCCGTCTTTCACGTCGGAAGCGAGCGACGGATCGACGTGATTTTAGGCATAGAGATAATTTATGGGCCAGAGAGTAACATAGGCTACTTTTTATCCCGAGGGAACAGCTCGCGATAACCGAATTCCACGCGGGCGAAACCGCGTGCAAAAGCTAGTAACTACATATCTGGAATATTACAGCCAGCGGTTGAATAAATTCAAATGAATCCTTGTATTTATTTTGAAAAAAATTAAATCAAATGCGACATATGTTTCAGTTACATTCAGCTGATGTCAATGATTTTACTCTTATTATTATGTCATAGGTATTCAAATACTTACTCACAAAATAACCGAAAAACATGTTCCGAACGCAGCGGTGCCACGCGCTTTATGTCTTTTTTTTGCGTCCGTTACGATTGGGATACGTTTGTACTTCGACATCATGTGAGAAGAGACAATTGTCGCCTTTTTGTGCTTCATTACTCCTTGCTTCTACTTGTTGACCTCTTTTAACGTTTACATATAATTATATTAGTAGCCGATGTTTAAAGTGTAACGCGTCAAAGTCATGACGCCATCCTGAATGAAAAATTTCTCTGAAATATCTTTTTAGGGGCACAAGGTGCCTTGTAGAACTTATAATCGTGAAGTTATTACGTAGGTATGATTAAAATAATGTTTTTTTTTTCATTAATTCACGGTTTAATATTAAATGCACCACATATTCACAAGTCTGTACAGATAAACCAAATTTCCCGTCACAATAATCTATAGCTCTTGGTCTGCACATAAATCCATTTTCATATAAAACTTGTCTACATGAACATTTCCAATTTAACTTTGTGCATGGACTTTTCAATTTCGAAAACCTGCCTTTAAACTACTGCCGCATTCACAGACATTAATTTGCTCTTTTATAGGTACCTATTTATCATCGTCATCGAAGTCTAAAAGAATGATCTTTTGTATTTTTTTCCAGTTTTAGAATAGTCATTTATTAGTTGCTTTTTTTTATTCTTACCTATTCTATTATTAGTTGTACTCGATACCTATGCGTGAATTGTAAAGTATTCTTTTTGACACGGAATAAGGAACGATTTAAAATTAGCTCGTTAAAAAAATAACTAAGTTAGTCAAACAGATACAAAATTCCAATCTATTGCCAATAAGACAATAATAAATAACTAAGGCGTATTACAAAATTAATGATTATGGCATGGACAGGGATGCTTGGGAATAATTCCGATCCGCATTAGCGCTCTTTTACTTCAAATAGCGAATCTGTTATGTTAAACATGTAATTGTGTTACATATTTGTGATATAAGACATTAAAATAACTTTGTAGATCTATTTAAAAGACATATACTTTACATCATTGAGTTTCTTGCCGAGTTCTCTCAACAGAGGTTTTTCGAGCCAGTGGTAGGTTTTTAGATATTATTATAAGTGCTTGTCATAGGTAAAGATATTTGGACTTTGACTTGTATTTCAAAGAATTTTGAGTAGGGCAAGCCTTAGCTTAGCTTTGATACTTGGTGATTCGGTGATATTGCGTTATTATCTTACGTTGAGCTCACAATGCTTGCATTTCACTGCAAGCATAGCTGCCAACCCCATTGCAAGCATCAAAACTGACAACTGCCGTCGATTTTATATCATGCATTTCCTCATAGTGAGATCTGTGTATGATAATAAAGCAGTATCACAAAATTACGAATAACAAAATGTTACTTAACCGATCAAGATGAACTCATTGACTGTTTAGGCTGCAAATGCTATTAACATCAATTCCCTATTTAATTTAACAAATCAAATGAACTACACCCGATCTCCCTAGTAAATAACTCATCCTAGCTAAACAACCCCACGGAACATCTCACCGCATCCTGTTTAAAGATGTTTCTAGAATTATTAACTAAGATTTGACGTACAAATTCAAAGTTTCATTTATAAGGGATGGGACGTGTTCCGGTCCGAAACCCCTGGGATGTGCTATTGTTTCTCTGGCGTCTGTACCACCACTGTTACTTGCACCTCTAATTTCGACACAGAGTAAAATAATAACATACAACATGTAATCCCGACTTGCAGTTACAAAGTAGCTCTGATACAAATTACGTTTGCTTGTGGACATCGGAAGAGTAAAATTTGTAATCAATGAACATGAACAATTGGCTTCGTGTCTATAATTGATTGAGATGGTTCGCATTAATTGACGGCGTTGCACAAGTTTTTGATACAGTTTTGTATAATCACATTATTTCCAATTATATGTGCTCTTTGTTGTGCTAAACTAAATAAAATGACCATGATGATGATGATGAATGGTTTAATAAAATGAACCTTTAGTTATGTTTTTTAACGAAACTGAGGGCCGGGCTTGCGGTGATACAAAGATAAACATAGTTTGCAGCAACATTTTGGGGGCAACCGCAGCATGAAAGGGTCAATCTTTCGGAAGATTTGCTCAAAGCATAACTCAAAACAAGGGACTGCTGTGATTTCTTGCTTCTCGGAAAACTTAATGAGAATAAAGTTAGCCACTGACCACGATTTATGTCATATTTTTTAAGATATGTTAAACATTGTGAAACATGAGCTTAAACCGTCGCAATATAATGAACTCTACCTACTTTATTGCTCATCCCTTGAAGTTTATCTCTTATTATCATGCCGCTCTTACTGCATGGTTCACTCCCGATCAAGAAAGTAGTTCCCTTTACTCAAGGAATAGGCTTCAAGTCTCTAGGTCAAGTCGCTATCCATTGTCCGTCATTCAGTCCCATTATTGTTCTACTTCGGGTATAGATTTCCAACATCCTGACTAAACTATGTATTTATGAGGTGGATTAAGATATTTTTGTACTTGGCAAAAACATTTCTTTTACTGACTCATTTATTAACATTTCTGTTTTCAAACGTTATCTAATAATAGTAATAATATCATGGGACACCTGACAACAATTGACCTAGTCCCAAACTAAGCAAAGCTTGTACAATGGATACTACAGGCAACGGATAAACATACTTATATAGATAAATACATACTTAAATACATATTAAACATCCAAGACCCGAGAATAAACATTCGTATTATTCATACAAATATCTGCCCCGGCCGGGATCGAACCCGGGACCTCAAGCTTCGTAGTCAGGTTCTCTAACCACTTGGCCATCCGGTCGTCTAAGTTATGTACCTACAAATAAAAACGAAAATCATCGGAGATAGACTTGAAATTTGGCAGACAAATTCTATACACTAAAAAGGAATTTTCCGAAATTATAAAAAAAAAAATAGGATAGAGAGCTAATGATTATTTTATTATTCCATCAGAGCGCTGTTACGTCATTAAGCTTAAAGTTGAAAATCTATGATAACTACATACAATTAATACAGAATTTAATGGCAGCCAGGTAAATAATGAGTCAAAATCGATGGTAGTTACCGAGTCAGTTCGGGCGTGGAGCTTCCGCTCGCCCGATTTTAATGTTTCACCCACTCATAGTATATTAAAGATCGCTATCTCAGGAAGGTGCACTATTAGCTCCGCTTCGTTCCGATTAAACCCTTTCGTTTCAGTCTTATCAAATGCAGACAGTGTACCTATTGATATTAATTTAGTACGTCAGAGGCTTGCTTGGATTAAAAATTCAATAATAATTTGATCCGGTATCTTAAGATAGGCTTTACTAAAGGTGTAACTTGTTACATAGTTATCCTTATACCATTAATCTTCGGTAGAAGAACCAAAAATTTCTCGCAGCCGTAACACATGTATGTGTCTTTATCTAAACGAATTGTAAGGGGTTGAGTACCGAACTCTAAATATCTTAGGAGATGGAATCTGCAACTAGTCTCTACGTTCAGTAAAAGTGTTAAATGCTTACACCGTCAAAAAAAATAGTTGGAGATGTATGTATAAAGTCTCCCAAAATCAAAATTGTATCATCCTAAAATATACATTCAGGATAATCAACATTACTTAGCGTTCTTTAAACCAACCCCCGTTAGACATGTTGCCGATGTTATTTCCTTTCACGTGATAGAAATCCGTTTAGATCAAGAAAATCTGCATCATACACAGCGACTTGATTAGTTTGCTAACTGGAAAGTATGTCGTCCAGTGAGTTTTTGCCAGCGGCGGCTTGGCGTCGTATCGCCGAGCAATCGAATTATCGTTGCCACCACCCGAGCAGTAAATTAAGAATTAACACGGAAACTGATTATTTAAAAACATGCATCAGGATAACCCTTCTAATGGAGTTTCTCGGTTGCACAGAGCTGAGCTGGAAAATCAATGGGCTACGCGCGATTTACGCCCCTCTTGCTTGGATGGCGGAAGCTGTCTGATTGTTATATGAACATGACGCAAGATTGGCTATATGAATTCTCTTTTAATAGTTGAATTTTAACTTAGGCGTTTTTTCGACTGTAATAACAGTAAGATTGGTTTTTTGGAATCTTTTTGTATTTTTTATATCAATTCCAAATTTTTACTTTACGGTCATCCCGTAAAACCTAAATTGAAAATACAAACTGAAATATAGATGCACAGAAAAACCAGAAAAATAAGACCATCACTGGGAATCGAACCCAGGTCCTCGGTATTCCGTACCGCGTGCTATACCGCTACACCACTGATGGTCAACGGTACCGACACGAATTCACGAACAAACCCCTATGCATCTCATATCTCAGCTTGTTTGTTTCTTATTTAGCCACTTAAGCAGTGACGCTAGCGACATCTATGCCGTAGCCCTCATCGAGAAACTTTTTCGGCACTCCATTGGAACTAACCGCTCACCCGGACAAGACATAACAGTAATAACAGTGTTTAAGATGACACGTGGCCACTTACTGGAAAACGCAATCTAATTTTAATTGATTTTAGATAGGTAGTTTGGCTTGGTTTGGCTTACTGAGTGAATACTAAACGTAATTTATTTATTTTTAAAAAATAGCTTTAACAGTTACCTATAAAGTAAAAACCACTTTGAGAAAGCGGCTAATAGGTGAATACAGTTGGGCTGGGCTGGTTTCGGGAAACTTTGGCATATCTTGTCGTCGGACATCAGTGCCTAAAAACGAAAGTCTTCAACCAGTGCGTCCTACTAGTTTTAACCTACGGAGCCGAAACGTGGACCTTGACTGCGGGACTAATCCACAAATTCAGGGTCACTCAGCGGGCTATGGAGAGAGCAATGCTAGGGGTTTCTTTGGAGGATAAAATCCGAAATCACATTATTCGATAAAGAACGAAAGTCACCGACGTTGCTCAGAGAATTAGTTCGTTGAAGTGGCGTTGGGCTGGCCACGTCTGTCGTAGGACCGATGAACGGTAGAGCAGACGAGTCCTCGAATGGAGACCATGGACGGGAAACTGTTCTATGTTTTCAACAAAAATCCTTCATATCTCGCAAAATATTGATACTATGAGTATGGGTATGGTCTCATTCAATTCAGCGCAAAAAATACATAGAAAATGACACCTCACTCGCTTAGTTTGTAAAATTTGCATTTTTTGGGAGAGGGTAGGACGCCTAAATTTTGGTAGGACTCGGCAGATCCTCATTTCTAGTGCCAAGATAAAAGTTATAAACAAAGTTTTATTGATGTACATGTTATGCCGCCAAACCGTCCTATTTAGTCTTGTTTACCTGTGCTATAATAGCGCACATTTGTGATTACTATATAAATATAAATGTAATTGGTTGGTATAAATGAAATGTAATTTACTTAGTAAAAAATAAGTATTTTGACACAACGATTTGTGCAAAAGATTATTCATGATCTGAAATATTAAGCTTAACTCGAAATCCATTTTGGTAAAAAATGGTTATGGCACAAACGTATTCTCACTATAGACGACTCAGAAAAAATGCGTTTGTAAAAATTATCTAAAAAATCCATGTGCTAGATAACAAAGTCATCTCAAGTCAATCAAATCCTATATTTTTCCTAAAAACAGAAGCTTTCATAAATAGTTTTCAAATCTAGCTTGATATTGGTCCCGCCTACAATTCGTGAGGTCGTGAAGAACAATGATTACATTTAATGATTGTTATGTTTCGTTAATGATCATCATCTGCCCGGAGCGTGGCATTACCTCTTTAATTTATGTTCGCGGAATCTCCACTGATATTAACTTAATGTTTACCTACGAATGTGAACTTTACGTTAAGGTGTAGTGTGAAACGACATAAGTAATTTAAGAACATATATTTTCATTTTCGTATAGTTTTATAATAGGTAAACTTTGTTTGAGTGTGTCTAGGGGGTAAGTCTTTGGAACTACTGAAACGATTCTGAAAATTGTTTCACTTAGAGGTATCTTTAGTTTTACTAAATTCACATTACTGCAAATTGGAAGCGGAACGCAGATGAAGTTGCGGCAATAGCTATCCTTACCAATATAATAAATGCGAAAGTAACTCTGTCAGTCTGTTACCTCTTCACGCTTAGCCGCTCAATTGATTCAGAGAAAATTTTGTATGGAGATAGTTTGAGCCTCTGAGTAGGATATAGGATCATTTTCATCGCGGAAAACTGCATAATTCCCGCAAAATAGCGATAAACGAATCCTTCGCAGTCTACTCGAGAATATTCTTATGTTTTCGTCTGTTAAACATGTTTTTAGTTAAATTTGTACGTGGTAATATATTGACGGCTCCTTAATAACATATATGCACACAAAACCAACCAAACAAATAACAAGACCAAGAGAAACATCGTAAATCGGTTTCATATAAACAGGCTAAGTAGTTTTTGATATCGCCCCGATAGCAAATTAGGATGAAATGCTCAGCAAAAAATAAACGTACCTATGAACGTTAGCGTTCCTTTATCAATTAAATTCTTATTTCGCAACCAACAATTTTGTAAAACCGATTTATGGTTACTATCTCAGATTTTAATTTCTTGTGGGTATAGGTACAATCTGTAAACTATTAGCCAGACTTAAAGAAGATTTCAAAAATCAGAGGGGTTTTCTGTGTTTTAATTTATTTTGATTATTCTTTTCTCTTAATTTATTGTATGTTTTATTAATATAGCACAGGGACTAAACATTGATTACGGATTGCATCTGTTTCTTGTAAACTCGCCCTTGAATTGGGTACCTACGAGACAGGTAGTGCCTAGTGTAGGAGCCACTATGACCACGATTTATAAAAATATTATGTTTTCAGTGTAACATACCTTGATGAATAAATCTATTTTGATTTTTTATTTGAATTTAGTAGCTGAATTTTATTGTGTAACTGCCAAGCAAGTGCTCGTACGTTTTTTTTTAAGTTTTCTGGATACAAGGAACGTAGGTATTAACTGTTCTAAAATTGTATGACTGAGGCTTTCCAATTTATTTATTTGTACTTGCACAAAAAATAACTGTATTAATGATAAGACACACACTTGTTTCAAGTGCAATTCTATCAATATTACATATATTACGGAACGAATTAATAACCTCCTTTTTAAAAACTGGTACATGAAGAAAATATAACAATAATATTGTAATTATTTTGTCTTGTAGTACTTACATAGTTTACATTAAATTATAGAATAAGACATCATGAAAGTACCCTGATGATGTAGGTGTACTAGCTTCACCTTACAAAAATTCTACAGGCGTATTAAATCACCTCGCGAATGAACTGAAAGGGAGATGAAAAAACTCTCCGGTCGGAAAATCGTGTTCGCAAAATGATATCGTGACAAACATCCATGCCTCAAGCGACCTCAGTAAATCAGTAGGGAATGAAAACCAATTATGACAACAAAAAACGCAGGGTAAGTACGAGTAGCGTTAACCTCTACTAGGAACTGTTTAAGCTTTCGGCTGGGAAATATTAGTAAAACAGTTAACAAACATTAGCAAGCAATACAAGTACAGTGCAATACAAATATGTTCTTTTCATTACTCATTCTCTTAAAAATCAGCTGCATAAAGTAACTTTTTATGTTCTAATTCATAAAATAAAATCTTCGTCTAAGACCAAAGCAATCAGTCGCAAACTGCCACAACAATGACACTGCCACAATAATAAACGTTTAATTTTCAGTTTTTTTTTAATTCGTATTTTATATATATTAATAAATAGAACCTAATCGTAATAAATTATTATAGAAATAGCAATGAGCGGAAAAAAGGTCATTTTCTAATGAACATTTATTCAAGAGAAATTCTGAGCGTATAACTTGTCCGTAAAACCCATTTCACCCTCGATTTAACTACCAACTCTCGCCTACGTTTCGCGAGCTCCTGAGACTCAGCAATCCATATACTATGTATTAGATTTGAATTTGTGTTTATACGAGTATTATACATTTTTGTACCGATTTGTGGTGTGCAATAAAGAATATTGCATTGTATTGTATTGTATTATATTGTAGTAAATACCACAAAGCACTTCAGTGACTTAATAAAAAACCGGATTAAAGCGGTCTCACGTGTACCAAATACTTCAATAAAATAATATTTTTAATTTTAATCGTTGTTTTTACTAAAGTACTGATTAACGCAATAAACCCCAAAAATACTTTTTTGGCACCACCTGCACTCCGTATATTTATAATTTGCAATCTATTAGTACTCACGCAAAACATAAATTGAGCTTGATTCCAGACTCGATTTTGACGAAAGAATATTCGACGTGGAAAAAACACAAATAATAAAATTATTGAATTTTGCAATTTAATATTGGCGCGCTCGCAGTTGCCCATAATTACCAATGCGGCTCCAATTCATCATTCTTTATTACAAGCACAAAATTCCATGTAAATTTCATGGACGACCGACGAACAACGCAAATGAGTTTCGATATATCGCAAAGATCTTCCAATTTATGCCGTTCATTTTACGATTATTAACGTGTTACTTTTGTACTTTACTCGACTTGGATATGCACTTAGAACGATTTCTACAGAAGTAAACTGTTTCACATACATCATCGCTATCTTAAAGAAACCAAGACTTTTAAAAGACCTCTTTCTTATGTGCCTATTTGACGAGTATTGGATAATTGACTCTACCAATAACTGAACCTCCGTTAATTGAAAATGTTATAACATTGAGTTTTTTTAGACTTAAATTAATTAAAATGTTTGGTAATTTTATCCTCATAATGCTACGTGTAGAGTCTACCATAAGACACCAATGTTGTTACGTCATTAGAAAAAATCTCGTATCTCAAATCAATAGGTGCGTCAACAAAATTGCCTCTTGAAATCCCCTAATATTATAAATGTTTGTAAGTTTGTTTGTTACCTCTTCACGTCTGAACGCGGAACCGATTTAAATGAAATTAAGTATACCTACAGTAGTCTGGGTCCCGGAGAAGTACATAGGATAGTTTTTACCCCGGAAAATTGCATCGTTCCCGCGGGATAGCGATAAACGTACCTATTCTTCCCGAACGGAGTCGCGGGCAACAGCTATTAATGACATAAAGTTCACTCACAAAGATTATAGATTTTGAGATAAGTGCTCTTTTAACGTAGTGATGATGAGGCTCAGTAAATGCGTACATTAGGTACCTAATACACGTTTTAAGTTCGTCGCTAACGAAACTCTCTTAAAACCAATAATCAAACAGCATACATAAATAACAAAGAATAGTAACGAAAACATTGTACCTAATACGTCGCTCGCCCTTTTTTACCCGACGAAATGACTTTCAAAATCATTGTTAAGGCATAAACAACGGACAGCCCCCGCGCACTGAAAATGTCATTAATGCCTGAGTGAAATTCGGGGTCTAATCTCGTCACTGCAAAGCTTATTACATTTATACGACGGAGTAATCTTGGAATAAAGTTTGAATGGAAAGTGTCGAATCACTGAGGATTGTAACCCTTGCCTCTGAAAGAAGTGAAGTTGCGCTGTATAAACACAGCTAGACGCTGTTAACAACTCGCGAGGTTTATCTTCAAATACCGTCGATAAAAATGCTATGAGTTTGACTGCTTACTTTAAAATAACTTTGGAAGTGGTTTAAGAGTTTTATGATTTAAATTCGGGTTTTGTTCCGCGTACCTTGATTTTAGAGACGATCGATATTTCGGCACAGTTGCATGCGCCATGATCACGAGACGACTGACCCCGAACCCGGAACCCGAATTTAAATCATAAAATTTGTTAGTTCATGGCCGCGATAGTCTAAAACATTGTGGTTTAAGAATTCTAAATAACCCTTTTTACCCAAGACGTTCATATAGTACGGCGAGGGTGGATAGACACGTCGAGGGAAAAATGGTTTTGATGCACGAGTTTTACACTCATCTTTTCATTTAGATTTCGAGGAAATGAAATAGCAACAGTGGAAACAATTGTTCACATTCTATGTACCTTTTGTTTTTCATGCATTATTATATAATTATATTTTTTTAGTTTTATTGATTTATTTTGATAGATTTGATTGATTTTTAGTTTTATATAAATTAAAATTTATTAAAAATATATGTAGAAACTTTTTTGATTGTGGCTGTTGACACCTGATTGATTACCTTTGTCTTAGACGAAGATATTAAATACTTTATGCAATAGAGCATAAAAAAAATAATTTTATGTCGCCTAGATCCAGCATAAACACGTACTTTACGAGCATGAGATGTAAAAAATGCGTTTTTTTATTTTTCCTACCCAAAAACCTTTTCGTTGTTCAAAAATGCACAAGTCTCTAACATTCCTAGGGCGATTTGTGTATAATAAATAAAATGCAGTCTCAACACGGAAAAAAACGATAATTATTATGATGGTAAGAGCCCATAGACACCTGCAACACCAGGGGGATTGCAGATGCGTTGCCAACCTAGAAGCCTAAGATGGAATACCTCATGTGGCAGTAATTTTACCGGCTGTTACGGAATACTTATTACTACTCAATAAGTAACAAAAAAAATACTTTTTTGGTATCGTAAATACATCTTAATGACTTGATATGCATACCAAATAAATGTCTAGTTATTGAATCTACACTAGTGAGTTACAAGGCAAGTGAAATTAAAGCTTGTGTAAAAATGATTTTATTTTGTTCGCTTCATGCGCCTACCTACCTCCGTCGCGGAGGTCTACGTCAATGCATAAGTAGCGTATTTCTGCATGAAAATTCATGCACATGTCGTACAAACGTTGCTATCTTGCAGAAGTAGTACTGTAGTTAGGTAAAAAGTTTTAGGTCATTTGGCGCAGTTACCTCAATATCAAAATATTAAATGGACAATTTCACATCTTTTTGTATATTTTCAGATTTATTTTGTTATAACATGTAGGTAGGTATCTATCATCAACGCATCTTTACATCCGGGTACGATGGGTTGAAATTAGGGCTACCTATTCCACTGGAAAAAAAATGACAATGGTATACTTATCAGGTAACAAAGAAGAAACAATGACCATCATGTATCTTGTGTCCTTAAAACAAACTTAAGTTTTTGTATACAAATCCATTTCCATTCAATTTGTTTTGCTGACTACTTATGTAACTACAATAACTATTCAAACTATAAACTACATTCTACCAAATTTCCAGTCAATCGATTACTAGAATTGTGTGTATGACTTTGACAAAATTTTAACGTAACCAACATACACATTTAGAAACACTAACCTTTACCCGCGGCTTCGCACGCGTAAACAATTTAGGTGTTGCAGTTGAATTGAAATTCTGGAATGCCACGAAAATTCCCGTTGGAATTCCTAAATAATACGTTGTGGATTTCATTAACGTTGTATAAAAGCGCCGATGCGATAATCCTAATAATTTTAATCCTAACGGTTAAAACTTTGGGGTTTTATCCCGTTCCTGTTGATATCGGGACAAAAACAAAACCGAAATGTTATTTCTTTAGAAACTGCTTTGGCTTATGTATCAGCTATGTTATATTCATATTCAACTGTGTAATATATGCTGTTTGTTTTCCAAATAAATAAATTAATTAATTAAACTAGCTAATTTGTTATTCCAGTTTCCGGCTATCTACAATACAATATAAAAAAATCTACGTACAATAATGTCATCTAACGAACGTACATGTTACTAAAACCAAACGACTCCTCGGATGCTTAGGGAATGACAAGTTTATTGTGGTGACAGTCAAGTCAAAATACAGGCTGACAAAAAAATCCCAACGGCGCGATTCAGGTTTTCATCAAACGAGATTGTGTTATCTGTTGCGATATAAACAAAGTAAAAACACGATTTAACAGAGCGTGTTTATAAATATGTAAGTAGCCCTTACAATGGTAATGCGAGATATAATGATATCTGATATCTCGCATTTCAATTGTAATTTCAAAATTTGACAAAAAATGACGGAATTCCGAAAAATAACTTGCATTGAGTTTTTCATAAACGTTCCTTAAAACCACCCGTGCTAAGTTTAATAACTCTAAGCCCAGCGGATGTTATTTCGAGATTTTATTTCGATCTCGTGAGCCTACAAAGAATAAATAAAAAGTAGACAAGTTTTAGACGTTTATCTATCTAGGTACATCCCCTAATTTTGTTCAAATCCGTTCAGTCGTTTTAGTGTGAAGGAGTAACAAACATACACGCACACACACACACACATAGGTACTCACAATCTTTCGCATATATAAATATAATATTAGTAGGATAATTGGCAACCCTAGTCCGAAACGTTAAAATGTCAGAGGATCCCCGGGCCGCCATCAACCTGCCAAACCGCAGCGTCACTGCATCGCAATAACCAATTGTGTGCTATTACAAACGCCACAAAGCTGCGAGCTTTCTGACGTACCCATCTAGATATACGATATTATAGATATGATGATTGACATGACGTTTTTTTCCAGAGCGGAAAGTTATATCTGAAATGTGATCGATATCGCGATTCACGTGCGAGGGCGGATCCAGCTTTCAGCTTTTTTCTAGGTGAGAGGGGGGGGGGGGGGGTGCGCATGATCAAATTCTTGTCTTTTTACATATAATATATTGAAACTTATTAATTGAAATTTATTATTATTATTTATTAATTTGACTTTTCCTAGACCCAACCCAGGGCTCGGGTGGGGCATGGGCCCAATCCCCAACTATGGATTCACCCTTGATTACGTGGATTTTCAATTAGCACAAAGGCAAGAGTTTTCCATCAAACGGAAATCTACGGCGGTTAGCTTTTCAGTTATGCTCATAAGTATAAACATTTTTTGGACATAGGAAGCTAGGAATAAGAAGTCATTGAACTTATTTCTTTTGAAAAATAAATTCTTTAACCTGATTTTTTGTCTGAATGTGGTTAAATTAAAAATAAGTCAGACGCTGGTCTTGCACTTTATCAATAAACATTAGGTAGTTATACAGCTTTCATTATTTTTTATGGTCACAAGGAAACGCAAAAAAAACTGTCTCTCACCAGCGCGATTACCAAATAATACTCGATAGTAATTTCAAAATTGAGCTTTTATTTAAAGATTTGACGTTTTACTATTTTTGCATCTACTTTAAACGGACTCGCTCTTAATTGCGTTTTTGTTGCTTCGACTGTGATGTGACTAAGTTTTTGTGCAAACATACCAGTGACAATGGAAACGGGGCTTTTGTGTTTTTTACATTGATTGATGATTTTATTTCCTATTGAGTTCACTTTTTCCTTGCACTGTGGGTAAAACAATTAATTTTTAATCTAACGTTTTCGGTTTTCTTTTAAATTAATCGCTGAAAAATAATATGTAAAAAGTAAAAATTCACAGTTAATAGGTACCTACTTTTAAAAAGTTTTTAGAGCACTTGAATCATTTAATGAAACCCGTCAAAGTCCTTCACTTACTTTTATCTTTTTTTCTTCTTCTACGTCGAAACGAGAGATACTTACCTACTTAGGTACCTACTGATTTCTTTCGTTTTAGTACATATTTATGTACATTGTGCTACCAAATCATATTTTCTAAAAATTTACATGTTTTACCAAAGCTATAACGGATACTAATACGTATCCCTATTAACCAAAAGTCGTTCATGACAGTTCCCTCCAGAAAAAGCTAGAGGTTTATAGATGCAGTATGCGGATGTGACAGCAGCGATTTAAATATGGCGGCGGCGTCATCCCGTCGGTGACGCGGCGGCCATTTATCACCCTCTAAGCCTCCGTCGATATTATGATCAGTGCCATTCGCTAGCTCTATTGCATGTCATGTTGGCCATAGCATGGATAGAAATCGCCAAACGTTAGTAGGTAAGCCCTGAAATACACCTGAAAGTAGCTTGCACATTTTCGTACAAGTAGCTCGCACGCTTGTGTTATAATTGTATGAAGTTTGACGTACGTGCGCCAGCTACAGGCACAAAAATGTTCAAGCTACAGGAATATGTATGCCGGGCCTTATCCTAATAAGAAAAAGTGAAGAGTAGCCTTTTCACACAAACTTTCATATCGTTTTTCCACCAACTAAATGACCAAATTTATACTACTAACTATAAAAAACGAACGTGAATGACTTGTTTAAATTCCCTAGTAATAAAAAGCTAGACAATTTTTATTCTTCTGCAGTATACTTAAACATAGTTTTTGATATATGATTACTAATATTTCTGAAGTAACGAAGCATCTATAATAAAATACTGAGATTAAATTACTTGCAAACTGTCATTTTACCGTGTCGAAAATTGAGATAAAGCGTATAAAATCTTAAAACAAGTCATTTTCATAGCCATTCGTCTTGCTATTAGCTCGACACGTAATAAGCCGTCGGCTCGCCCGCCCAGTTCACTTTGTATTCTTTCAGTCGCCACTCGCCACCTGGTCTAGCGGCTTTTTAAAATTTACCTTTGCCTTTATAAGTTATTGAACATTTAGTATTTGAAATTGTGGGCAGTAAATTAAAATGATTACAGATATTTTTAAATGCTTATTATCTATTTTTATTATTCTTAATTGTCAATAAATTCAATAAATAATAGAAGTTACTTTGGGTTCTCTATTGGATGGCATAAAATTATTTGTAGTATTATTGTTACGCATAATTGCTTTTAGCCGAATTAGCGATGTGCATACTCACTCATCATTGCGCATATTTTATTTAAGCATACAATTTAAAAGCATAAATGCAGAAAGCATCATCTTCATGAAGACTAACGTCAAATAGCATAAATACAAAAAGTCACAATAATAAATTTGCAAACAAACAATTCATTACAAAGTGCATACCTAACCACAATCAAGAGCCTGATGCACTACGAGAAAAGGTTAGTTTTGTGTTTTGTGTTTTAGGAACTTCTAGCTTCGCGCCTGGATATCATACTAACCTAACCTAATGTACCTAACGTGATCTAACCTAACCTAATATTTTATTGTTTATTTATAACAAATAATCAATAGCTCAAACAATAATATGCATAATGTGTATTAGTCTAATACAAATTAGTCCAACTGAAATTATTCTAATAACTTTATATGCCAAAAAAGTAGTAGGCCAAAGTATTACTATGCGACAGTACTATTACGCCAATGCAAATTATGCTAAATTAATTATGCGAAACAATAATAGTCTAAAAAAAATGTGCGATTGAAGGGGATCCTGTTACTTTGTAGCTACCTTGGAAATGAAACTACATTTTTTTTTTTAATCTTTACTAAATATTATAAATTACTAGCCGTTACCTCCCGCCGGTAACTCCGTCCGCGTAGAATTCGTTTATCGCTATCCCGCGGGAACTATGCAATTTCCCGGGATAAAAACGCGAGTGTTGATTTTCAATCCCGAGTAAGCGAAGGATTCTGCAATTGTATCACGAGCGACAGCGAGTGATTCTAGGTTAGAATCCTGAGATCAGCGAGGGATTCAAACACACGAGATGCAAAAAAACTTTGGTCTCATGTGACACATACAACTTTTCGCCTGAGCAGCGAGAACATTTAAATTAAAGGTTAAAATAAAACCACATATATTTAGAAGACAAAAAAATATGTAATATCTTTAAAATATAATCCGATTGTTAAGAAATAAATATAGTGCTTACTTAATCATATTTAAAACTAAGTATTTCTCAAAAATGATTCATACAGACAGTCGCCATTATTCTTTAAGAATGCCAGACAACGATCAAAAGTCTCCGGTAAGTAGACAGATTTTGAATATGAAACGAAAAAGTATCCAGTAGGTACGATACAAATGTCATACCTACTCGTAACATCATACTTTTTAATACTGCAAAAAACCTCATCTTTGGGTCATTAAAAAGGTGGAACATTAAACGTATATTTTTTTATAAAAATAAACCTTTAAATATGATTTTATTAGGATTTATATTGTTTGAAACATGAATATAAAATTTTTACTTGCAAATTCATTCAATTTGTCAAAGTAGTTTGTAGTCTGAAGTCGGTCGGTGCCTCAGCACGAGCCAGCAGGAGTGGACCTATAGTCATCTACCTCAATTACGCACTTTATATTGTGCTTCAATCACTCCTGCTGGCTCGTGCTGAGGCACCGACCAACTTCAGACTGGTAGAAATTTATTTTCATGGTTTTTTGTAGTCGGTTCAATTTTTTGTTATAAAATTTTTTTCCACTCTTTTTGGTGTAAATAATATACTTTGTCTTACGGAATGAGCAAAATGCGATTTTGCTCACTGATTTTTCATAGCAAAACTTGCCTGTTTGAGCTGCTGAGGTGAAAATACTTTTTATCCCGGAAAATTGCTTAGTATCCCGCGGGATAGCGATAAACGAATTCTTTGTAGACGTAGTTGCAGGCAACAGCTAGCAGGTACAATAGTAGGTAGTAGTCATTTATATGACTTGGTATTTAAAATTGATTATGACTACAACACGATTTTTACTAGCAAAACTAAGCATAAACAGCGCGTCAAGAGCGATAAATGCTTAACACTTAGTAGTACCTACTTACTTTTTCGCATTCACCCATTTGGCAGTCATTGCTATATGTATGATGGACCTAACAAACATACAATGCTATTAAATCTACGAGGTATAAAAATGAGCTTCGATCTTTTGATTCCTTATACAAACGCATCTTACCAGAATTAGCTATGTATCGCTATCGCATCCCCAGGCACTCAACAAGGCGACAATGTAACAAAGAGCGGTATCGAGTGTCGAAGAAGAATGGAACAAAGAATGAGACCGGAAAGAGAGAGAGGTACTCCAAGATGATAGGCGATGAGCCCAATCGCGTATCGGCCGATCAATTGACGGAGTCACGGATCTCCACTTGTTCATGCTAGATACAAATTTTAGCTTTATATTGAAATTTTTGTAGCATATTTTTAAGATTTTAAGGGTCTGTTTCACAACTCATTGACAAATGTTAGTGTTTGTTTTCTCCGAACAAACTGAAACTACTTCACTTTTATCTGTCACATACAATTTATCAATTAATGATGAAAAGGCGCTGTTTTATTTTTGATAAAATCGCAACAATCGTTGGTTTAAATAACGTTATAAATTTCATATTAGTATTTTAAAGGGAAAAAGTTATAAGCGCCTAGTATATTCCTTAAAGCAATGTATAAGTTAAAAGCGAAGAAATTAAGAAAAGTCACAGCACATTTGTATTCTGTCTGAAGCAGAACAATTAAAGTAATAACATGTATATTAAATGATATTGTAACGGATAACTCACGTCTTAAACCGAGTTTAGCTCGACATGTTTCGGGCTATTTCGTAGCCCTTCTTCTCACTCGGCTTAAGACGTGAGTTATCCGTTACAATATCATTTAATATGAGTGAGTCTCACGGTAGTCTCATGTTCAATAATAGCATGTAAGCTAAATAGTACTATCAAATAATAGAATTCAAATATTATAATGTAACAAAGAAACGTTCCAGTTAAAATAAGTGCCAAATTTCAAGTCAATGCGACCACTGGAACTGGGTCAATTTTAGCTTCCGACATTTGACCCATACTTACTAACTAACAAAAAATTAAATAAAAGCTTGTAAAAATACATGAAACTGAATCTGCAGAAAGCATTTCCAGACTCTAATTTTCCTACGAAACATCGTTCAACACTTATAGAACTAAGCAGTACTCAATTATGCACCGTCCCCTTGCCACTTGAAAAAACCCAATCAGCATAACTCGTCACTTTCCTATCGATCCCCAATTTGCGAGCACTTATCAAATCGCTTTATGCATAGAAATAAAGCGGAAGACCAAACGTATTTCGCAGTTATTACAGACCAAAGCAAACCTTATGAACGGGGAGAGACGAAATGTATTTTTGTTTTAGTCGTCTGATTATTTTTGTGAGTGCACAAAGCCGAATCGTTTACTTAGAGTTTAAAATATTCATAGCTTGTACTGGATTGTATTTAAATATTTACATAAGTGTCACGCAGTGCTGGTAACGTTTGCCGATAAACCGAGTGTGAGGGGATGACAGACGCACAAATGTTGAGGCTGCACCAAAATAAAATTGGATTAAGCTTATGCGGGTTTATATTTTACTTTATTTTAAGTGGTTCTTAAATAATCTACTTTTTAAAATATATTTTATTTTATAATGCAGTACTTCTAACTGAACTGTTACTCTCAACTCAAACTTAGAGTAACTGGCAGTAAAATACTAAAATCTTTGGTATGTTGAGTTCAGATTGTTTTTAAAATTATTTTGTTAGCTTCAAGTTTTCCTATAAAAACTCAGCATAATAGTGAGTCAAAGAAAGTAACATAATAACTGTAGTACATGGGCGATCGAGCTATTCTTTTTATTAAAAAAAACCGGAAAACCCCGTTATCACAGCGAATGAGTCCCAAATTTAATCGAAATTGTTGGAAAAATAATACTCAAGATCCCGAAACATACATTTTACATTGATATACAAAATATTTCTAATTTAGGAGAGAATGATAGTATAAACTGTAAAACGGGTAGCTATGTAATTACAGTCGTTAGCTGCCCATTTGATATACAGCTAATTTACCTACCTTAACTTTAAACCAGGTTGTGAAATATTGCTTATTACTTACAAAAATGAAGGATTTTGTCACCCCTATTCGAATATCTATACCAAGACGTTAACTCTCGGTAGCAAGGGCGATACTTTGGGCGTATTCCCAACGGGCCTCGATAGAACATTTAAATAATAATCCTGTGTTTTAAAACTCCTTAATGGTAATGTACATTACGGTTGTGGCTTAATACTGTCAAAAAACAAACAAACATCAAAATCAAAATGGTTTATTAAAAGCAAAAGCAAATTACAAGAAGGGTTTCCGTTAGTTCCACACTAGGCTAAGCCTGTCACTTAATACTGTATATTGCATGTTTTGTAGCAGCCGCCGTGACGTGTGCTTCGGGAGGAAGGGCTAAAGGATTAGCCCGAAACATGACGAGCTAAACTCGATTTAAGGCGCGAGTTATCCGGGTTTATTTTATTATGAGTGAGTCTCATGGTAGTTTCACAGTAATTTTATGATTTAAATTCGGGTTTTGTTCCGCGTACCTTGCTTTTAGAGAAGCTCGATATTTCGGCACAGAAGTAGATACACAGTAGTGAGACAGTTAGTGAGTGTGAGTTTCACAGTAGTGTTGAAAGCATGGGCTTTAGTTAGTTAGTATTTATTTCACGTCTAAATCAACGTGCGACTTTTAAGGAATTTGGTTTATTCCCTTTGTTGTTAAGAAGATAAGGCAAGTGTTCTTCTACGGGGCATTACAAGTGACTAGCTGTTGTTATTAAGAACCAATTTCTAGTTCACAAGCAACTTATTCGTCATTAAAAAAAAACACGTAAAAAATAAACGCGTAAGGCGCACACGGAACGCACTGATACTTCCACTAAACGCCGTGTATTCGTGCCATAAAAAATAATGGATCTGCGAATCGTCGAGATATGTACGGAAATATGGAGTGAGGTGAGCGCTCGAAAAATCGTAATGGCATCGCCGAAATGGGGATTAGAACACGATCGAATCGAAGTGCCTCCGGAATATTGCCTCCGTGTAAACAGCATTTGTTTTACACGATTGCGCACGCAAAACATTGTTTTGGGCTTCGCTTTCTTTGTTGTAAAGAGTTTATGACAGAAGTTTTGATACCGAATGACGCTTTTTAGGACGTGAGATTAGTCAAGCGTTTTAAGGAGTAGCGAAATATTGAAAAAATAAATATAAATGCACATATGTAAAATACGAGTATTTCTACTTGGAATCAAATGGTTTTCGCCACTTCCTTCGGTCAAGTGATACAGGACAAGGGAAGAAAAAGATGGTGAATGCGATCACAAGCGCCTGATGCGCGTTAAACAATACGTGCTCAGGTGTATCATCAATGGCTGGCAACAAATTTGACGTCTCAAGTCTTGTTGTCTCACTCAAGGAATTTGTTGTCTCACTTACTCACTTCCTGATTTTCTGTACAGTAAACATTTTCTTTCATTAACCTTTGTACTGACAATTACAAACATAAAAAAAATGAGCCAAATCGTGCAAGCGCGTAGGCGTTTATAAAATAATGCGCTTACATGCATTCTGCAATTTATATTAATTTGTATAATTTTAATGCTAAGCCTTGATTTAGGGTTGAAATATTGAAGATTTCCTCTTTTTTAAAGGCCACAAAATAAATTAAAAAAATTGTGAATACACAGAATTCATCCAAAGCTCAATTCAGATGACATTTTAACGACCACCTTGCCCGCAGCAACCGTCATAAATTCAGAGAAAGCTAAGAATTAAAACTTATTTACTAATTAACTCTGTGACCCTGCGAACGTTCAGTAAATAACATAAACCGTACTAACCTAATTTCAGGTAATCGTGTTTACCCGGCGCCGGTAAACATATGCCGGTGTAATGGCCGCTTTACCCGCCAGCTCCGTACGTGCTGGCCTGCTTTATGATACATTTTTCAGATTAATGTTCTTTTTTTTAATTATGTGAAATTATTATTATTATTTACGATATTATTCGTTCACATTATCTTCATCAACGTCCTCCACTTCAACAGCTTTACAAAATATACTATTGTTAAAATATTATTTTTAATACTAGCTTTTTTTGCTGACTGTACTTTTTATTGACTAATACTTAATTCTATGTACATATCTGCGCCATATTTAAAGTCAGTTCGGTCACATAGTATATGTCGGCGCAGAATCATCCGGCCGTTGAAAATTACCATCCGGAGGCTCAGACATCACGAATCAAACCGCACTATTAAGTTTTTACCACAACTTGCAAAGTAATGTAATTAAGTAATGTCTTGTCATTTACGAGTCAACAATGGCGACCGTCCCGAAAAAACAACAACCAATCACGACGCATTTCCCGCCATCTCAAAACTGATCTCTGATTGGCTGAGAGCCGATTCCAAGTCAAACTAGTGTTTTATTTATAATATTTTAAATGTTTAATATGGAATAATTTAAATATGTTGGGTTTAACAAGTGAATTAATTTATACAAGTAATTTATCAAATTAAATAACATGATTTATTATATGATTTTAATAAGTTGCAATATAAATTTGAATTAAATAACTTTCATTGGCAACTTCCGCTATCATGGCGTGAAGTCGTTTCCTGTTGAGGAACGATCTTTTAATGTGTTTAATATGACTAGACGATTATTAAATTGATGTAAATAACTTTAAAATATCAATGAAAATTAAAACATGTTCAAAAGCCTCAAATGCTCAAAATGTCAACAAAATAAAATAAATAAGATCTAATTATGTTTGTACTGCGATAGACACCAGCGCCATTTCTTTTATCGCGGAGAAACGCGGAACTAGTGAGAGTAATTAAAAAGTTTTATAGATGGCGCCCATACGGCCATTCTGCAATCAGCGCGCTCCCTGCGCTGCACTTTTTCTATTCATCTATACCCAACTGGAAAATAAACAAAATTAAACATGAACATAACAAATAAAACAAAGTTCTTCACAACTTAAACTTTAATCAAACTATTATTCATAGTAACAGAAGTGTTACAAAGTTAGAACTTTTTTTTTAATGATGATAGATAATATAAACAAATTAGAGTAAAATAGAATAGATCGAAAACGACCAGGTCGCGACGATCAACTAAAAGACATCGTAACATAACAAATCAAATCTTTTAAGCCATCTACTTTGTAACAAAATTATAAGCAGATCTCGGTCAGATCTAATCAGAACAACAATTTCCTTATGACAACGAACCCTGAGTGAGTTGTGTCAAAAAGGAAAAGACACTGATGCTCAATGTTTTGATGCATAACAGGTCTTAAGTTTCAATTTCACCATTGCCATTATTAGCGGCGTTATCATTGTCACAGGCATCATTTTGCATTGCATCTCCATCGTCATCAGTGATATCCCATACGGCATCATTAGTATCATCAAACGGATCAGCTAAGCCCAAAGGAGCTGGCCGTAAAGAGTCGTGGCTAGCAAATTTCTCGGAGCTACCGCGAAGATTAATGTGTTTTACTTTATATCTATCGTTAGGAAGTACCTGAATGACTTCCATTGGACCTTCATATTTAGGTCCTAATTTAGTAGTGTGGCGCTCATGACGGCGCATCAAGACAAAGTCGCCCTGTTTAAATGGATGTATTTGGGCTTTTCCTTTGTCGAACTTGGCTTTATCACTACTTGCTCGCTCGTCCATCCTTTCTTTTGACTGCAATCTTATTTGTTCTATATTATCAGAGGTTTGGACGTCATCTATTTCAAGCAATTTTATACCAGGAGGTGAGCATTTCCTACCTAACAATAATTCCATGGGACTTTTACCTGTTGCTTTTGAGACTGAACAATTTATTGCTAATTGTAGGTCACGTAAAGCAGCATGCCAGGGTTTAGTAGCTTCGACCACAGACATGCTGTCTTTAATAACTTTCATAAGTCGTTCTACCTGCCCGTTAGCTCGACTAGCCCCCTTTGCCACAACATGATGTTCAATACCATTGTTCGCACAAAAATCTTTAAATTCACAGGAAGTCATACTTTTGTCTTGATCAGTAATTAAACGAGTTGGCGTGCCAAAAACTGATATAAACTCATGAAAAGATTTAATTGCAGTGTCAGAAGTACGGTCATTTGTGTAAACCATGTAAACATATTTTGTGAACCCGTCTATGTAAACAAATGCATACTCTGCAGCTTTTCTCACACCATTCATTCGACCTGTGATATCTGCATGAATTGTGTGAAATGGGATTGGAGTTTTATCTATTGGATGTAATGAGATTTGTCTCGAGCCAGAAGGGCCTTTTCTTACACGACAGCTAACGCAGTTTTCTACAAATTTTCGTATAGCCTTAGTCATCTTAGGAAACCAGTACTGCTCTCTAATTTTGCCTACAACTTTTTCCCAACTTAAATGCATGAGGTTGTCATGATAATGTGATATTAAACTCCATCTATAAGACTTAGGAACTATAATGAGTTGATGCGTCTTTCCTTCTATTTGCACTTTTCGCCTGAGAAGCTTATCTTGCAAAATGGCGTAAGTATCGGAAATGGTTTTTGGTATAGAGTCACCTTTTAAGTCTGAGACTATTTTTTGTATTTCTGGGTCTCTCTTTTGTTCAACTAAAAGCCAGTTCTTATCAAGATTAGCTAAATTTATATTCTGAGGTATAATTTTGCTGGATTCAAGTGAGATCACTTCTTGAGCATTAGCTGTTGGGTTGCGACTAAAATAGTCAGCATGAGCTAGTTTATCACCTTTCCGGTACTCTATTTCAAAATCAAAGCTCTGGAGGTATGCCCACCATCTGTGGACTCGAGGTGACAACTCACGCTTGTGACTGGAGGCCTTAAGCGAGTTGCAGTCTGTTACAACTTTAAATTTTCGGCCGTACAAAAAATGGCGAAAGTTCTTTATGGCTTTTACTACTGCTAAGGTCTCCAGCTCATAAGAGTGGTATCGACTCTCGGTGTCAGTCGTTCGCATGCTAAAATACGCTACTACAAATGGGTTACCATCTTTACGTTGGATAAGCACAGCGCCATACCCGATCGCACTTGCGTCCGTGTGAAGTTCTGTAGGTAAATCTGGGTCATATATAGTAAGTAAAGGAGAAGATGTCAATCTATCGATAACTTCTTTCCTAGCCTTTTCGTGGCGATCAGTCCAAGACCAGTTTACACCAGTTTTAGTAAGTTCGTAAAGAGGCGCCATTATTGTTGAAAAATTAGGAACAAATTTTCTAAAATATCCAGCAAGGCCATTAAACTGACGCACTTCTCTGACAGACTTTGGTACAGGAGAGTCTATTAGAGCTTGAATTTTTCGCGGGCTAGGTCGGACAGTTCCATTTTCAATTATGTTTCCCAAATACTCAATGGATGACTTTAAGAAGGAGCATTTTTTTACATTTAAAGAAAAACCTGCATCTGTAAGTTTTTTCAAGACTAACTGTAAGTTGTGTAAGCCCTCTTCTATGGTCTCAGAAATTACACAAACATCATCAAGATAAATTAAAGCAATATTATCTTTTAGGTCACCTAAAGCTTTATTGATTGCTCGCTGATAAACAGAAGGAGCATTGCAAAGGCCAAAAGGAACGCGCAAAAACTCATACTGTCCATCTGGAGTAACAAAGGCAGTCTTTTCAATGGAGTTGTCAGAAATGGGCAGTTGATGAAAGCCGGCTGCCATATCTAAGCATGAAAAATAGCGAGCTTTACCTAACTTATCTATCTGGTCTGAGATCAGTGGCAAAGGGTAGTGGTCTCTAACAGTGTTGGTATTGAGTTCCCTATAATCAACACAAAGTCGATCTGTGCCATCTCTTTTTTTTACCAGCAACATTGGACTACTAAAAGGAGAGCAGCTGTCACGAATGATGCCGTTTTCTTTGAGGTCACTTATAATTTCTTTAACTTTTTCTCTTTCAGCAGGTGCGAGACGATATGGCCGACGTTGAACAATCTTATCAGGATTTTTGAGTCGGATTTGCAATTCACCAGTGTTAACAGTGGATACAGAGTTCCCTGATGTAAAAGATTGTTCATAGTCTGCAATTATTTGTCTTAATGACTCAAGATGTTTGGGGTCCTCTACATCAGTATCAAATTTCATTAAATCTTTTGTAACAGTGTTAATAATAACATCCCGTTCAACTGTAATTTTATCTCCTGAAAGAGTAACAGTGAGACCGGGGATCTGTAAAATATCAGCACCTATGATTACATTGTATTGAACATCGCTATCATTCACAATATAAAACTGTATTTCAACAAAAACGTCATTGACTTTTACTGGTGTAATAAGACTCTGCCTTGATACTACAGGTGACTGACCAATACCACGAAATGCAACATTAACCTCACTCCGCTTGCCAGGTATTGACCTAGCCACCTGCTCTCGCATCAAAGAACAGTCAGCTCCGCTATCAAACAAACATCTAAAACTGGTATCATTGATACAAACATCAATCACACACCGTCCAACATCTTGGCAGTAATTAATACGCTTACTAATATTATCGGTCACATTTAACTTAATTTTTTCATCATTTTGCCGTTTAAAACAATTTGTTACAGAATGACCCTTTCTGTGACAGTAAGAACAATCAGTATAAAGTGACTTCGAACCAGATGAAACAGTTTGATTATTATTATTAGATTTATCCATGCAATCACGAGAATAATGTCCAGTTTTATTACAAGCGAAACAAGTTATCCTACTTAAGTCTGCACTTTGCATGGGTTTAGCACTCGAGTCACTTCGCGGTTTCTTTGATATAATGGGCAAAGGTCCATCATGCCTGCGTTTACGATAAGTTTTTAATGTATTTATCAAACTGGGTAAATCGTTCGGTGTATTACGCAACAGGTCTGCACGAATAAAGTCGGGAAAAATACCTGTCATGATGGCCTCTACCACCTCAGAATCCGAAGCTTCGGGTCTTATCCTCTTGAATAACGTCCACGCTGTAGTTGCATACTCGGCGTAGCTGCTAGCTTGATCAGATGTGTAGTTTCTCCACCTCAGAACATCATCTGCGTAGCGAAACTCGGAACCAAAATGCTTTATTAAATCTTCTTTAATTTCATTCCACGTAGTAGAGTGAAGCGACCATGTATCAGCCCATGTTTTAGCTCGGCCCCTTAATTGCAAAATGGCTTTCATGCGCGCCTCATGCGTAGTTATATTAAGTTCCTTAATTGTGTTATCAACATGGGCACACCAGTCGCGAATATCATGCGATCGTTCATCAGGGTCGAAAGGCGGCAAATAAAAATCATTCAGCTTTCTGTTTGGTTTGCAATTTGTGAAGGCGGCCGCAACAGCACTCGCCGTGGCTTCCTTTGTTAGTGAAGTAACAATAGACAGAACCTGATCCATGGTGAAACTTGAATTCGTAGCATAATTTTGTATCAATCCTTGCGTCAAATTCACGTTAGCACTGTTTTGATTTTGGGGCTGTGATCCCACCGCTGCTGTCGGCGCAGAATCATCCGGCCGTTGAAAATTACCATCCGGAGGCTCAGACATCACGAATCAAACCGCACTATTAAGTTTTTACCACAACTTGCAAAGTAATGTAATTAAGTAATGTCTTGTCATTTACGAGTCAACAATGGCGACCGTCCCGAAAAAACAACAACCAATCACGACGCATTTCCCGCCATCTCAAAACTGATCTCTGATTGGCTGAGAGCCGATTCCAAGTCAAACTAGTGTTTTATTTATAATATTTTAAATGTTTAATATGGAATAATTTAAATATGTTGGATTTAACAAGTGAATTAATTTATACAAGTAATTTATCAAATTAAATAACATGATTTATTATATGATTTTAATAAGTTGCAATATAAATTTGAATTAAATAACTTTCATTGGCAACTTCCGCTATCATGGCGTGAAGTCGTTTCCTGTTGAGGAACGATCTTTTAATGTGTTTAATATGACTAGACGATTATTAAATTGATGTAAATAACTTTAAAATATCAATGAAAATTAAAACATGTTCAAAAGCCTCAAATGCATAAAATGTCAACAAAATAAAATAAATAAGATCTAATTATGTTTGTACTGCGATAGACACCAGCGCCATTTCTTTTATCGCGGAGAAACGCGGAACTAGTGAGAGTAATTAAAAAGTTTTATAGATGGCGCCCATATATATATCACAAGTAGGTTATCATTTCCAGGAATTATAGATAACTGACATAGTGTGCGAACACTGCACTGCAGGTTAAATAAAAACTGTTGTAATAAGTTTTGTTAAAAAAATCATTTATTGTACAAGTTTTCTTTACTGTTTTTATTTTTTGTTGAGTTACTTACAATGTCATCTAAACTAGTATATTATTACATGTACCTGCAGCGACGATCCTGGCCGGACCGCCAGAACTTCACTACCTACTAGATTACCAATTGCATTGTTAGCGGATTTAAATAAATACGCCTAATTTCAGCTGAATCGGATATCAGGAAATGGTCGAAAAATAATTAGTAAATTTTGAAACCCTAACATACATACAAACATTGCAAGTTAAATATAAGCTTGCTATAAATACATAAATATTACTCATAACAAAGACTGCTAAAATCATAACCATTACTTTTGGGCTTTGCCATTGTCGGGTAAAAATTGTGCAGGCACATAGTGTTTATTGTGTATCACACTTCATTGGACAATGTGTGCATTTATCTATATACTCGTAAGTATGATTAATGATTATCCGTTGTACCCATAGTAAGTAAACACAAGCATTGACTAGTTTGAGATTAGTTCAATTGGCGTCAATTGTCCCATGATATTTATTTATTTATTTGCACCTAATTTGACTATTGCAGTTGATTAAAACACAGCGGTTGATATTTATAGGGTTGAAAAAAAATTTAACAGGACTAACAGAACAGACAAAACATTCCAAGCTCCAAGCATAATTCAAATAAAACAGCGCTGTTCTAAAACAGATTTGTCTTCCAATACCCCGCCAAAACGTACACAACCTTCGAAAATATATTTCATTTTAAGATAGCATTGGATAAAAGAAATGCTGGGCTGCGTAAGATGGGATCCGTTGAGGAAGCGGGCAGCGGTCGGGGGTCAGCCGGGCTACAATACATCGCGCCGACGCCGGCTCGGTTTTACTGCAACACAAATAACAACACACATTTATTTTCTTTTGTTACATATTAAAATAAAAGGCTGATTCTGGCGGGGGCTTGGTTAATGCTAGCTCCGTTGGAGTCACTATGGCCCATAGTTAGTCAAATAAACTTGGGTAACTCACGTCTTAAATCGCCGTTTAGATCTACATGTTTCGGGCTAATTCGTAGCCCTTCCTCTGACTTCTGACATTCCTCTTCAAAGACTATGGCCCCTTGGTTTTAAGGGCTTGTTTCATCATCACCAGTTATTTAAAAAAATATGTTACTGTTTGTTTTGTCCGCATATAAGGAGACGACACCACATTTATAATTTGTCGAATAAAAATGATCAATGAGTGCGGTGAAATAGGTACTAAATTCGCCGTGGTTGATACATTATAATATATATTGATCATGAGCTTATTTTCTTATTTCTTTCTTCTTGTCTCATGTCCTCTGTAACTGTAGGTATACTCATAGTTTTTTCGCATTACTTATAAATACATTACTTCTTCTCTGGAATCAAAGTCTTACTTAGAGAAGTGATATAAGTATTAAATTCCAGACTCGATCAAAATCTAAAGAACTTTTTTGACACATATGGTACCTGTCCAATTTGAATAGCATTTAAAGAATGAATAGCCAATAAAATTAAAAATCCCGTAAAAACGTACGTTAAAAAACGTATAAAACAGTCTAGTAATACTACAAATAAAAGTAGGAAAGTTAATGGTCTCTATTATTACAATAATTACATAAAACTGCGCAGGCTTCGGCTCCAACTACTTTAAGCTTCACCCCAGTGTAAAGGTGGCGAGTGTTCGATGCAATTATTATGCAAAATCATTAATATCCAACCGAGGAAGTGCTTGCGATGAAAATCGCCTCCAACGACGATCGATACCACCCCGCGATATCTTGAAACAAAAGAGGTGGAAATTATAATTGTCTAGTACCTATTTTACTGATGCTGTGAAATAGTCTAATCTGAGGGTACGCTGAAACTACATAGTTTGCCAATGTTGTTCGGATCTCGAAACAAAAGATTGGTTTTCTTTTTCTTTCTCATTTGAATCTTCAGGAAAACGAAGAAAACCGATGAGTCCCGACCGACATTAACGTTCTGGTTGTACAGTATCATGTTTAAAGATGGAGCCGGGCGAGCATTTTTTTTCGTTTCCTACGCCTTGCAAACTACCCCTTCTAAGTTTAATTATAACTTCAATTTCATTCCCTGTAATTGGTACTTTTTATCAATTAATATCTTCTTTATTCTAGCGTTATCTTCTGTATTATTATTATTATTAACAACAACTAAAAGTAGTTCGACAAACAAAATAGTGTCTGTCTTAAAATTCCTATCTTAGTACCTACAACAAATAACAACGATTTGCTGAAATTCTATTATTATTTATGTTACAACAGATACAACGAAGACTAACTTATACCCAAATGACACAAGGAATATTGATTGATCCTGCCAACATGTAAGGCCTTCGGTGATCTATTCCATATGTATGTAAATGTGAGGCCCTGCTCGCCTGTGTGCGTGAGGTCGTTAATCATAATTTCAGACGTTTGTTCGTGTGTATGTTCATATTATTATGTTTTGGGGATAAGAAATTAGTTAGTGGACATTAAACTTGAGCGAGTTGGACGGAATGATCGTGATACTTTGCAAATCAGAATAAAGGTTATAATACCAATTATTTGGACTTAAGTGGTGAAAATGATAGGTAGTTTAACGACCAATGGAACCAGTATTTTAAATTCTAATAAATTTGCGTGACCATAACATTTTATATGACAGGCCTCTGTAAAGTTGTGTTGTAACAATTTCTTAATCGTTACAGTTGGATTTACAAGACATACTTGTAATAATGTCAGAACTAACCAGTGGCGTAACTACCGGAGGGCTAGATGGGGCAGTGCCTCGGGGCTCCCAAGCTCAGGGGGCACCTCGGACTCTGACTTACAAACTATAAATGACAAATCTGGAGTGCGTCGAATTCGGAACACGACGATACCACGAATACGGAACACACGATTTGAAATACTTTTTAGTTGGGGGCCCTAGTTTACTTTTTGCCCTAGGGCCTTTGGTTACCTAGCTACACCGCTGGAACTGACTCTCTTTTTTTATCTTTTTGAATAAGAACTAATAATAATTGCTATAGCAAAAAAGTGTGTCAATAATCGAGTATTAGTGATTGAAATTAACGAAGCCTGTTGTGAATATATTATGTATATATATTTCGACGAAGCATGCTGCATTTTTTTCTGTGCAAACATTGACACAGCCTGCATTGTGTGTTGGTACAAGATTTATATTTATTTCTTTACTGTTTTAATAACAATATATATATACTTTGAATTGTCAAATCAATGACAATAACTATTTAAGAAGTCTCCATTCCAATATCTTGCTCTGCGTTGCAAGGCTTGCTCCAGCTTACCAGGTAAAGTACGTGTTCTTGCAAGGGCCAAGACTACTTGGCCGTCATAATCAAAACTTGGTAAGACGCATTAAGGGCTCGCACATCGCAGGGACTGACCCGTCATGAAATTTAAATCTAGATCAATAACCGCGCTTATATCATTGTCTTCATTAGAGATAATTGGGTTCGCTCCCTGGGCCGCAACTTTGTTTGCTTGCCGATAACTTGAGACGAATTACTTGGACATTATAAAGGTAGCCCAAGTTGTGCGTGTAGTGGTGATGCGTGGGCCTCGCAAACTCGCTCTGGTAAATTATGAGTGGTCTCGACATAGATTAGTTTCCATGCATAATAAAAAGTTTGATTCGGTCTGGTGTACTTCAGCTTGTATTGTGATAGGGATGTTAGTTGACCTAAATTGAGACCAGTTACTTTAGCAGCCAGAATTAACGACCAAAAGCGTTTCGTGCTTATTGGCTTTAATATTAATTTGGTATTGCGTAGCTGTAAGGGGTGGTACAGTCACCAGCATTAATATCTGCCACAGCGGAGCGTGCAAAAATATCTGACACGTCCTTCCGGCCCTAGAAATGGAGTCGTGTCAGATATTTATGCACGCTTGTTGTGTCAGATATTGGTACTGGTGACTGTACCACGCCACGAGGAAAGACAATTCCTTCTCGACCCACTGGTGAAACAAGTTGGTGGTACTACGAGGAATAAGGTGTTGCATGGAGCCAATGTGTTCTTGAGGGCGATCACGTAACGGAAGACCCAGCATGGGTAGGCCTTCTATAAGGTGTACAAGGTGCACCTAATAATGACTTGGTAAAGGTCGCAATAAGAGTCCGGTGGATGCAGGCGGCACAAGTCAAGTTATCGTAGCGTTTTCTTGGGGTAAGTACACCGAAACTATGTCCAGTAGACGTCTATAAACGATGATAATGATTACAGCTAAAAATATTTGTCAATCTAAAATTATTATACCGTACCAAGTTTCAAAAACTCGGTTTTTTCGTTAAATAAATAACTTTATGATGACTACGATTGCTTTTAAATGGCTCTGTACGTAATGGAGGTTTACCCTACGGGACGATATAAAGAAACATCATTTCACACTTCCCTACGCGTATTTTTACAAATAAAACTGAGACGGGGAGGCGCATTACCCGCCCGCCCTAGGGACGTAATAAAACAAAATATGATGTATACCATTCAGTAGTCAGAATAATAAACCTTTTTGTGTCTTAAAAGTCAATAAGTTCTCGGACTATAGTTGTTTACAGACTCGTAGCTACTACGAGCCGCGTAGCGCTATCTACGAACGCTTGCAAGAATCGCGTAATAAGATAAACGTACCAGTGCTCGCCACTGTTCCAATAGTTAGCATCTTTAATCTTATGTCATTAGCAATAGAGATGACAGCAGGGTGTCGTCTATTGGGAATTAGCATGTCGAGCACTCGGACGTTTACCTTACGTTTTTGCTCATACAATTATCTTTGTTTCTTGTTTTTAAAACAGTGAAATATTGAAATATAAATATAATTATTACACATGCAGTTGAAGTGGCATTGGGCAAGCCACGTCGCTGGAATACCAGATAACCATTGGGAGAAAAAGGTCCTCGAGTGGCGTGGCGACCACAAATCGGTATACGAAGCGTTGGCAAGCCTCCCACTGCACTGACAAGATCGT
This sequence comes from Choristoneura fumiferana, assembly GCF_025370935.1. Lineage (NCBI taxonomy): Eukaryota > Metazoa > Arthropoda > Insecta > Lepidoptera > Tortricidae > Choristoneura > Choristoneura fumiferana. The sequence goes on along the minus strand of NC_133481.1, from coordinate 10,773,010 downwards.
GTTTCGGGCAACCGGCGGATGCAAGTGGCGAGTTGTCAATATATTGCGTACTATAATTTGACATGAGAGAGAAGCGAACCTGTGATACTTGGCAAGTCAGTAAGTCCAACTTTTCAAATAAAAACAGAGGAGGTAGGTAGTACCCACCTTAATTTATTTTACAAGAAAAAAAATATTTTTTTAATAAATATATGAAAGGATGTTTATTAGAGCCTTTACTAACTGGGTAGTTGCTGGGTAGGATAAAATTGGTTATAGCAAAAATACACGCTATATAAAAAGTCAATTAAATTGATTTATCGATCTACATACATGCCAAATTTATACAAATTTACACAACGCTATTTCTATCATTTAATGTCAATCAATCAATCCATTATTTTATTTGTCAAAACAAAGGTAGTGCAGTGATCTTATGAGTAAAATACGAGTACATTATAGTGTCACTATGTTGCACCATGAGGCATACAAATATATTGGCATTCAATAATACGTCATACATGTTTTGTTAATAAATATTTTATAGTATAAATTTACCATCTTTCATTGAAATATTCTTGAATTGAATAATAATATGCCTTAATATTAACACAACTTACGGTTTTCATAGCGAAATCACTGGCAAAGAAAGAAAACGGACTCAATCTATCTGCGATAGTGGGATCCCTGGGGAAGGGGGGCAGTTAGATGGGGGGGGGTCTCATCAATCTGCGGCCTTCTTGTACAAGTAGCCCACACGCTCTCCAACGCAGATGTGACCTAACAACGACGCACTATTACTTACTATATGTCGATAAAATGTACAGTCTACACTTGACCTACGAATCATAAATGTCTAAAGCTGTACGAGTAAATTGTGGCCTATTATTCATCATTCGTAATTTTTTTTCTTTTCGTAGAATTTAAATTCAAATATATAATTTCTATTAGCTTAACATATACTTCACGATGGTATAGGTACCATTTACACCAAGAAACCATACTTCCCAAGCAAATGAGTATAGATATTATTATAATTATCATACGGTAAAGCTCGAAAATCATTTTTGATCCCACTTAAAAATGAAGACTTCCTTGAGGCCAAGTAAAAAGTTATTAAAAGTCCTTTGTTCATCTTAATTAAACATCGAAAACGCCAATTTATTCTTCTCGCTTAATCGGAATTCATATTGCGCATTCATTGAATGGACTCGGGAATTTCAAAGCAAACAAATTCTTTGCCACAAATTAATTAATTAAAAATGAGTAAATTATCTCGGTGCGACACCTAGCGGCCTTTTGTGTGGCCACCTTTTCAGCGTCAAACCTCATTTCAATTAATTTTCGTAGAAATAAGTAAATGATGTGCGCTTAAAAGCGAGATATCATTAACACCGAGCGGGGCCGCGGGCTCAGTACTGACACTGTTCATATTGTGGATACAATAAAGCTAGGATTTTTGAATCTATGAAAATGCAGGGGCAGAATGGCTTGAAGCCACGGTCTTTATTTTTAGCGAAAGTTTTTAAAAACTTTTTCTGTCTAGATATAAATTATATGCAGCCACTATTAAAATTGGATGTTTAAAATTTTACACTAGAGATCCCTCCGTAACAGAATGACCATTATGTAGTACCTAATTAATTTGTATAATGGCATCATTTACTATAAGAAACCTGGCCTTTAGGACTAGTTAATTTAATTAGTTTTGAGATACTAAGGGGATCCATTGATCATCCATTGATTAGTGTTAACTGGCGGTTAGGTGTGATGCCGTCTCTATTTGTTTTGTTCGAATAGACGGAGACGGCATCACATTTAACCGTCGGTTAACACTAATCAATGGATGGTGAAACAGCCCCTAAATATTTGCTGCGTTGGTCTTCTTGATGAATGATACTGATACTGTAGCTAGAAACCTGTTGAAAAAACCGTAATGAATTTAAGCATACGTTTCCTGCCTTTAGTAAATGAATCAAATCAACATTTGGTGCCCATCATTTCCCTAATATTAGAAATCGTTTAAAAAAACTCAAATTCAAAACCATTGCAATTAAAAATTAAATCTAGTTAATAAGAGACAATGGACTCACATGACATGTGTGCGTTCTTTTTGTTCACCTGCCCACACAGTAGACTTTTTATCCGCGTCTATTTTTAATCCACATTACGCTCATCGTACGTCGCACCTTCGTCTCGAGAATAAGAAAACAGTAGAAAAACTCCCCCTTCCCCGGACATCCCCACTCCCACGGGAGAATCATTAGGAAAAAATCGTGTTGATGGATTTAATTACAAAAAATAATTATACCAAAGAAAGTTGCGTGAATAAACTTGGACGGAGCGGGTTCTTCGATTCCCCCCTTAATCGGATTAATTTACTTTTAAAAAGCAGGGGTGGTTGTTGTAATTAATGGAATGATAACATTACCCACCTTGCGGTTGGTCGCCTTTGGAATTGCGGTAGGTGTATAGAAGTTGGACAGGCGTCAAGTTACTTACAATATTTTAATTAACAACACGTGGAAGCTTTCGTATTTATTGGTTTTCTTTTTAACGGAATTCCATTCGTCTAAAAGTATAACTGATAATGACAATTGTTGAAGATATCGAAATGGGCAGTCATGGCCTATTCAAGAGTATTTGTATTTGTATAACCAATAAGGCCTAAAAAATAAATAAATTAATTATTATGTAGATAAATAGTACAGTACAGTAGTAGTAGTAAAAATGTTATAGGACTCACTTTTTACTAAATTATTTGATTGGCTCAGACTTTAATTAGTGAAAATCGCAAGTACTTTAAAATAATCTAAATAATAATATCACATTTGACCGTTAAATAAGATCGCAGCGCGTTCGCCTTCATAAAGCGGCGGCACACATCCTCCAAAGCATCCACATTGTTTTTAAGCCGAAGTCGTTCAGAAACCCCACTCGAATCCGAACGAGCCGGTATCGGACGCGATGAGACGCGGTTTTTCCACTCGGTTACCGTCCGGTGATCTGTTGTGAACGCATCTCCACTGACGCAAATCATATTGCGTGGAAGGGTTCGGGATTCGGAACGCGCGGAATCGGCTAGTCATCGCCGCTGATTTTTGGGCCCTTATGGCGGAGTCTTCGTGTCACGTCTGTATTTACAGGGGGATTAATTTGTTTGGGACGCGAGTTTGTGGATTTTTGTTGACGCGGAAGAGCGTCTTGAAAATTTTTCACAACCTTAGTTGATTTTCACAATTATTTGGGTTTTGTTTGGGTTTGGACTTTTGGACGCAAGTTTGAGACGACTGATATTCAAATCCTTGAAATCTTACAAGATTCGGTCATAATAGGCTACTGTCCTAAAAATTGTACCTACTTAATTGGTCCATCAGTTGATTATCAGAAAATATTAAACACTTATTTATTCTTTGGTAAATTTTTGAAAATAAAGCCATTTAAATTCCGCGTGAATCACGCCGGGCTACACTTTTTAGCACAGCAGACGTCACGCACGGGCCTCCACTCTTGAACTTTGTAATTTTTTTCTCGTTGTAAATATAAAGATTTCACGGATTTGAACATCAGTCGTCTCAAACTTGCTTCCAACCTTAGTATAATTTCTCCCAAATATTATTTATTTATTAGTTATTTATTTAAACACCCTATACTAAAGATAATCTTGAAAATCAACAACTGACACTTTTCACAAAATATAAACAAGTACAAAATTAACTAAAAGTATTACCTATTTAACCAACTAATATGTTGCAATTGCCTTCTACTTTAAAATTCGATAAAATAAAAGTAAATATCCTCTCTATTTCTAAAGTCGGCTGATAAAAAAAAGTAAACAAATGAAAAACGAATGCAATTCAACCCTAAATTGCCCACGTTGAGGGAGGTTACTCGCGAGTTGCTGTCTCATGTGGAGATCATTCTTTACTTTGTCTATCCCTCACACGTCCTAGGAGCGTGACTGTGAAACGTATATTTTGTTTAGCTATTTATTTTAAGTTCAATTATTTTGCTTTTTTTATGCGCTATCACCTCCAGTACCTACTTTTAGCTTGGATATTATCTCACTGCAGCTTAGTTTTCTATTTTCAGTAATAAAAAATTACCGCGAAAAATTATACGTACCTACATAACATTTATTTGGAGTACTTTTATATTATTCCGCTAGGTACAATTGAGCTTGTATTATTAAAATTCTTTACAATAAGTATTATAGAGAAAATAAAATACTAGACCAGGAATAATTATTATACCTAACTATCGTTACAGTTAAAAGGTTCTACAATGGATTACGATTCAAGCAGTTAGATTTGGTAAGTCTTAGGAATATAGTTCACATTTATAAATATCAATAAAATTCTAAATAATGTTCACAATAACCACTACTACTAGCTTACGTTTGAATTATTATTACAAATAAATTATTATTATAAAAATCTAAAATTTTAACAAAATTATTATAAAAACTGAAAACTCTGTTTACCTTATAATCTCCAGTTGAATATCCAGTTGTCTGATTGACTTGATTTTTGGTAGAATGGGTCCCACGAAAGGCCAATAATCAAGTAACTAGAAAAAATATTTAATTAAAAAAATACTTCTGATGAAATAATGAAGTACCTACCGATAATGACATATGAATTATTAATTATTATGTAATATATTTGTAACTTTGAGTAACCATATATATAAAGATGTATTATTATTAGATATATTGACATGCTATGGTTATATCTTTATTTATTATTTCTACACTAACCTACTAGGTACTATACTGTTCCTATCATTTAACTGTACACTGTACGTAGTTTGCTAACTGAACTGTGAAAATTATGTAACACTAAACCATAATAAGTACGCAATGAGTTACTCACTTTCTTATAACAATGGTACTGTCAAGGACTTAATCCCTGACCCACCACGGAACCATTTCACAGTAAACGCTATAGTGACATCGCATTAATTAACAAGGAAAATCGTAATGACTTTTCCTTTGAAAAGGTTTCATGGTGACTCATGAATTAAAGTCCTTCACCGTACCTATTGTGATTTCATTACGAATGTTTAACTTTAAAACTTTATTAAGGGTGTGAGTGCTTATGATATGAGTTGCTTATGATGCCTTGCTTGTTGCTTTTTTTGTAAGAGGCTAATCGAGTAGAAAAATATCGGTCGTTTATTACAGGAATAGGAAGCGCTATTTCTATTTCTTAGCCTAAGGGGCAGTTTCACCACCCATTGATTAATTTTAACTAACGGATACATTTAATCGTATCCAGTGCTATACGAGGGTCATGCCAAAAGAAATTATATACTCCATGCTCGTTTGATTGATACTGGCCAGTTATACACCACCGTGAAGGCTGATTAAATAGCTATAAATTTAAAAATGGAATACTCCGGAAATCTGCGTAATATTTTTTTAAATATTATTTTTCTGATTGATTCTGGCGGGAATTTGCGGCTACAATGGAACTTAGTCGACGTGATTTTCGAGTTATGATTTATTATGACTTTAAAAAAGGTTTAAAGCCCCAAGAATGTTTTGAACTCTTTTAGCCACGACTTTTGGTGAGTCTGCTTGTTCTCGTGCAACTGTCTTTAATTGGTTTGCTGAATTTAAAAGAGGGCGGGAGAGCTTTGAAGATGAGGCGACCTCGGGCGACCGCCAACCGCAGTTACTCAAGAAAATGTGCAAGCCGTGGAAAAAAATATCCGTGAGAACCGACGAATTACATACGTAGAGCTTGAGCGTGATCTAGGCATTGGATCAGCAGCACTGCAAACCATAATTCATGGACAACTGTCCCTCCATAAGCGTTGTTCGAGATGGGTGCCGCATAAACTCAACGATTTGCAGAAAGAACGCCGCGTGGATTGGTGTAAATTTATGATAAATAAATTCGATGCTGGCGAGAAGAAAACTGTGTATGATATACTGACAGGTGACGAAACATGGTTGTATAACTACGATCCTGAAACAAAGCGGCAGTCAACGGTATGGTGCTTTGAAGTTGAACCGACGCCAACAAAATGTCGCCGAGCACGAATGGTTGCCTCATTTTTCTGCAAGACAGGCCATATTGCGACTGTGGTGCTAGAGGATCAAAGAACTGTCAACTCAGAATGGTATGTGACAGTTTGTGCTCCACAGGTGCTGTCAGCTTGGTGTGACAAGCGGCCAAAGTCAGGAACCCAGCACCTGCTCTGGCACCACGACAACGCCGCCCCGCACACTTCTGCCAGAACACTCGACTATTTTAGTTCGAAAAATGACACTATACTCCCTCACCCGCCATATTCTCCTGATCTCGCACCTGTGATTTTTACCTGTTTCCAAAAATTAAAGAAAAATTAAAAGGAAGGCGATTTGAAACCAAAGAAGATGCCCTGGCTGCCTATAATTATGAAATTTCTGAGGTACCCAAAGAAGAATGTTCACTGACATTTTCCAAGTGGTTTAGCCGGATGAAAAAGTGTATACGTGCTCACGGTGAATACTTCGAAAAAATAGATAGCAATAATAAATAATAAACCTTGTAGTTTTTGAATATCTAATTTCTTTTGGCATGACCCTCGTATTCAGCCACACGCCCAGTTCCACCACCGCCACCACGTACGCCGCGGCCTGCCTTGCCGTCGGTGGCCGTCCAGCGGCACCCACCATATGGCTGAGTGCGCCCATCTTTGCGGGTGCATCCGGCAGATCTGTCTAGCCAAATCCTATTTAAGCTTGGTGGTCGCTTTCCCACATAACCTGTACGGTATATACTATTTGTCGGTATATACTATTGACTTTTTTTTTGTTTTATCATTTAAATTTATAAAACATATACCAGTGCCTGTTATCGAATAGAGAAACAATTTTTAAGCTACCTATACAAATAACAAAGTTATAAAGGTTTGAAATTCAAGATTAGACAGAAAAAGACATACTTGCATGTGGCGTCACACGCAAGTAGCGCCATACTTGCTGCCTAGAGAAAAGCGTTTGAGAAAAAGACAGGTGATAGCTTTTTCAAAAAAACACTATAGATCCAATTTTCAACCGATTTAAGTTTTCTTTTCAAAGTTTTTCAAAATAATATACATGGCAAATTCAGTAGTTGTCAAAGTTGGTCTTTTTGCGTGAAATTTCAACACGTTTTATATAATAATTTTAATGTAAAATAGGTGATAAAATTGTTTGATGCAAATGTTATGTTGTATTGACTTTGTTTATTGAAGTGACAAACGTACATCAGATAGAATACAATGTATAGTAAAGAATAAGAAATTTAAACATTTTGATTAGCCAGTTATACAACATACTCCCCGTAATCAAAACAAGATTATAAACATAAACCTATTCCTTTTATACAATTCTGATGCTTGATACGAGCCAATGGCTTAGTTAGTACATCAGCCCACATCTCCAAAGTATTGATATATACGACATTAACAATATTGTTCGATAATAAATCTCGTATATAATGAAATCTTGTGTCTATATGCTTGGTTCTGTTGTGGTGAACCGCATTCAATGCCAACTTCTGGGCAGACTGTAAATCATTATAAATAGTAATAACAGTTGACATACCAGTAAGTTCACACATCAATCGCCTCAGAAATTCAGCCTCTCTACCCGCACTGGACAAAATTCATATATTCCGCTTCGCTGGACGACAGGGCAATGGTGGTTTGCTTTATACTTTCCCATGAAATGGCTCCTCCGGCCATAGAAAAATAGAATCCGGTGTATGAACGACGATCCATAGGACAATTGGCCCAATCTGCATCCGCGTAGCCAATTAGACATCCACCGTCTTTCCTGTAAGTAATGCCCAAATCCATAGTGCCTTTCAAATATTGTAATACACGTTTTGCCGCCTTCCAATGACTTTTATCATATTTAGTATTGAATTGACTCAAATATGATGTAGCAAAAGCAATGTCTGGACGAGTATTAACGGCCAGAAAATTGAGTGAGCCTATCAATTGCTGATACGGATAGGATAATGAAGATTCACTTACATTCTTCTCACTCGGCAGAAACTTTTTAGTTTCCAACGGCGTAGGCACGCTCTTACAGTCCATCATGTGAAACTTTTGTAGCAAATCACGAATGTAACTTTCTTGAGATTTTAATCTCATTAGGTTTGTAATGTATATTTAAACCTAAGTAATAACTGAGTTTGCCAATCACTTTCAGACTAAAATGATTCCGCAAGTCAGATATGACAGTATTTAGCGTTTTATTTTCTTTGTACAAAATGACAATGTCATCGACATGGAAAGCGAGTATTATTAACTCGTTACCAAACTTTTTGTAAAAATACATGCTTCCGAAGGAGTTTGGTTAAAACCTATGCATTGTAAAATTTCGGTCAACTTTTTATACCATGCTCGTGAAGCCTGTTTGAGGCCATAAAGCGATCGTTTCAGTAAACATACTTTATCTTCTTGACCAGGTTTTATAAATCCTTCCGGCTGACTTATATACACTTCTTCCTCCAAAATTCCGTTTAAAATGCCGTATCAACGTCTAAATGGTGCATTTTCATTCCCTCTTCCGCAGCCAATGCGAACAACATGCGTAAAGAAGAATTTCGACGACTGGAGAGAAAGTTTCCAAGTAGTCAATACCATAAACTTGATTAAATCCTTTCGCGACAAGTCTGGCTTTATATTTAATTACGTCACCATGCGCATTTTTCTTCAGCTTGTAGATCCATTTGCAAGGTATGACTTTCTTATCTGGTCTATCAACGAGAACCCAAGTTTGTTTCTCAAGCAGTGACTGATATTCATCTTGCATAGCTTGATACCATTTATCACTATCTTCTGCGTTCACAGCCTGTGTATAAGTTGTAGGTTCATCCATCAGCTGAGGGGATGAAGTTTGCATGCATACACAATTGCAGCAGAATTAGGTTTCTGGGTCTCAAATTGTACCTTGGTTCTACAAAATCAGTATTAGATTCAGTTTCTTCTGATGAAGATGCAATAACAGGTTGAACTGACACATTTGGAGTAACAGCGTTATGCCACTGCCCCACGACATTAATATCAGACTGAACATCTGATATAATATCTACAATATCAGGTTGAATCTGTTCATTTTCGATGACAGCGCTTGTGACAGGTGTTCGACTATCTGAACTATTTGACGAGTTTACTTGCGAACTAAGCAATAGAGTACAACTGCTGATTCAGTTAAATTATTATCAGACTTACAAGTTGTCTTTACTTTCAAATCTTGAAAAATCACATTCAAAGAAAGTAACATCTCTGCTTTTCACAAGTCTTCTGGATATCTAATATCTCTGAAATAATAACTTCTTGATCTTCTGAATATCCAACGAAATATGCTCGGATGCTTTCATGTCCAATTTCTTCCGATTACATTCAGGGACATGGATGAATGCTCTGCATCCAAAACACGCAGATGAGAAAGATTTGGTATTTTAGCATACCATTTCTCGTACGCCGTCTTCCCATTGAGAGCACGGTGAGGAGACCTATTTTTAAGATATACAGCCATCTCTGCAGCATCTTGCCAATAAGCCGGAGAAGGGAACTATCAGAAAGCATTGACCTTACTTTCTCCAAAATTGAGCGATTTGTTCTTTCTGCAATAGAATTTTGCTGAGGACTGTAGGAACTGTTGTTTGGTGTTGAATTCCTTCATTTTGTAAATATCTCGAAAATTCAGCATTAACATATTCTTTTCCATTATCGCTCTTCAATATCTTAATCTTTGCTCCCGTTTCCCGCTCTACTGTGGACTGGAAAATACGAAACTTGTTATTTACTTCCGCTTTTGAAGGAATAAAGAATACAAAAGTCATACGAGAAAATCATCTATGAAAAATAAAATATACTTATTGCCTTGAAATGAAGTTTCAGGCAATGGTCCACAAATATCTGAATGAATAAGTTCCAGAACAGAAGTTGATCTTTTATGTGAAACTTTCTTAAAGGGTTTCCTATTCTGCTTACCTTCAATGCAGGGGATACATGGTTCCTTATCGACTTCTGAGTAGTTCACGCCTACTGCGTGTCCCTTCCTCAGTTGATCCATTCCGATGCGACATAAATGACCTAATCGTCTATGCCAGAGCTTGAAGCTAGAAACATCAGAGTGGGTCTCAAAAGCAGATAATTGAGTTGTTGGGTTGACCGTACAGTCTAGAGAATACAGTCCACCACATATAGAACCATGTAAAATTACATCACCTGTACAAGAAAAAGCATCAGAATCATAAAAATTACAACCAGTTCTATCAAAAACTACGTTAAAACCTTTATCTACTGCCTTCTTCACTGAAATAAGATTAGAGTTCAAGTTCGGTACATGAACTACATCAGTAATCTTCTTTATATAGTAGTATTCTGACCGCAAGTGCTAATAGAAATATCTCCAATGCCTTTACTGGGCAGTACTCTCCATTTGCAATGGTTACAGTCCCAATAGACGAACTTCTCATATTATTCATCCAATCCGCTCGTGACGTCATGTGTGCTGAAGCTCCAGAATCAATAAACCATTTATCACGCTCTAATCCGTCATTGACATTCAGTGCACATAGAGAATTTTTGTGATTTACGGGTCTCTTCTTCTTGTCCTTTTTATGGGGACAATCTGGACGCTTATGTCCTGGCTCCATGCAGTCGTAACATACAATAGGTTTCTTCGGTTTGAATGTAGAAGGTTTGTTCTGGTTCATTCGTGTACGAAGAGCAGTACCTGGGTTATCTATAGCTGGTTTATTCAGTTCATTCAATAATTTGGTCTTAATTAAATCCGCTGTAATGTCTATATTGGAATTTCCAAAGCCATTACTAAAGGTGCATATTGAGGACTTAAACCTCCAAGAAGAATCGCAGCTATTGAAGCATCTTCCATAATTTGCCAATGTCGGCTAAATCTTGCACAATTGACATGACAGCATTTATGTACGTCTCTATATTGGAATCAAAATCATCAAGACAGTACCTGTACAGTTTCCGTTCGAGGCTTATACGTCGCCCTAACCTTTGTCCTCGTAAGCGGACGAAAAGAGCATCCCAAGCTTCCTTGGCTTTTTGCATGACCTTACATGAGTTATTGCCATACCATCTAAAGTGAGACATATTTTCGATAACGCCTTCTGATCGTTACGTGATTTTACCTCAGTAGGAATTTTACTATCATCAGAATATCCGATGATCGTCTCCCATAACTCTTCATGCATAAGGTACATACGCATTTTGAATTTCCACACGGAATAACCGTCTCTGTTTACGAGTGGTTTTATGGCAGAAATCGAATTATTTGCCATATTTATACGCACAGCTGTTTGATGTCACAACAAAAATAGTATGAAAATATCTTCGTGAACTATTGAAAATTTTCACAGATTTTCATAATTTATAAACGCACATACTGGAAAACCTAGTAGATTCACTTTTTATAAAGAATATATAGTTTTTATAAGTAATACTCAGTTAAATATAGAGTTTTCGTGCTGATAACGAATGTTGTATTTGACTTTGTTTATTGAAGTGACAAACGTACATCAGATAGAATACGCTGTATAGTAAAGAATAAGAAATTTAAACATTTTGATTAGCCAGTTATACAACATGTTATTTGATGACATACGTATTTGTATGAGTACGGTGCATAGTGTTGTGTTATACTCACTTAAGTACCTACATAAATGTTTTTTGTGAAAATAAGGAAAGTGATTTGACTAACTCAACTTGACAACCGTTAGTGCGCAAGTAGCATTCGTCATGGAACATAAAAATGACGCGTAGTAAGAAATATTACTCTCATGTGGTTACGTAATTTACTAGCTACAATGCAAATGTAAACTTTAGTATAAATGCAAACGCAAGAAGCCATAGCCATTTCAATCGGCTACCACGCGTTTAGTAAAAATATTACAGTCACAGTGAATTTTATTTATTTTTGTTTTGTAAAAGTGAAAAATCGCGGAAAAAAGGTACGTTTAATAATACTGATCACTACTATTTTTTTTTAATTAATCAGTGATTTTGCAACTCTGCCAATATTTTGTTATTTGAGCAGTAGTAGAGAGGTGAATGAGGCCTCCCACCAGGTGGACTGACGACATCGTGAGAGTGGCGGGAAACCGGTGGATGCAAGTGGCGAGTTGTCGTTAATTGTGGCGTTCTAAGGGGGAGGCCTTTGTTCAGCAGTGGACGTCTTCCGGCTGATGATGATAATGATGACATATAGATAACATTTTGAAACAAATTTTCCACTACAAGCTACATGGAAATCCTATGATTAGCTCTTAGCTGCCGTTCTTTAAAATTCTAAATAGACACTTGAAATAATTTGACTTTGGTTTTTGGAAACTATTTTAATACCAATACCAACAAAAAGTTGGAAAACCCCCGACATTGTCACTTCAAAGTTCAATATCTCAAAAAATGGCTAAACTGATTTTGATGAAACATGTCTAAAATCCATCGCTAGAAAACTTGCTTTCAAACAAAAAAAAACCGCAATCAAATCGGTTCACCCGTTTAAGAGCTACGGTGCCACAGACTGACACACAGGCAGACATAGCGGTCAAACTTATAACACCCCTCTTTTTGCGTGGGGGGTTTAAAATAAGGCAAAGTTAATTTAATATGTGGAAATTAGATCTATAAATTTATAAATATAATCTTTAAATTTTCCTTGAAACCAAAGCGATAAGTTAGCAATTATTCTGATGGTTATGGGATAAATTTTGAAAAAAAAAACGCTGTAATTTTTTTCTTTATTAGATCCAATATGTTACTGCAAAAACACCCTAAACCAAAATTGACACTTAGACGCGTGTATGAAAACACGAAACAGCCAATTATTGTCCTTGTAGGTACACTCAGCAGCATAAGTTTGTAGTGCTCAAAATTATCTTTACACTATACAAGATGTTAATTAAATAACTGAAAACCTCAGACACCCCAAAAATATTTTTTTCATTTTAAGTAAGTTGATTGATATATTTTCGAATATCTTCATTATTTTAAAAGATATTGGTGTGTTTTGCTAAGTCTTAATTTTTAACTCTACACTCATAATTTGTTTTTGTCAGTTGCGCTTTGACGTTTTTAGAAGAAAATCACACAGTGACAGCGAACCGACCAGTATTAAATTATCGAAATAGTATGCAACCTCGCTAAAATATTTAATTGGCGCCTGTTGCAGTCGTAACTTTTAGATTGGGCACAATAAAAAAGGGATTTAAAAACACAAACGCAACCTGATTTAAAACATAGTGTAATCTATTCTACTCTCGATTCTGAGCTAACTACTTTCTGGTTTTCAGTTATTTAATTAACACCTTGTATATAAATATTACACTGTGTTTTTTGTACTGCTTACTGTGTTGGTGTGCAATAAAGAGTTATTGTATTGTATTATACACTATTATATCTTGAGCCCTGTGAGCGCTCATTCACTTCTGCTGCTGACTGTACTTTAAATTTTTGCCGGCCGTTCCAAAACGAAAGTTTAACTAACTAAACAAGAAAATGATCTGCACTGGGGTTGTTAAATTTGACTCTGCTGTTTCCTTTTAAGCACTTTGCGATAGCCGTCCTGCGACGGCAATGAAAACTTTGATGGGAACAACAGTTTTATGGATATGCGTATCTAAATATGTTCATACACACATATACCAACATACATACTAATAAATATTACAAATGCGAAAGTAACTCAGTCTGTTTGTTACCCGCTTGAATTATTGAACCTATTTACATGAAATTTAGTATGGAGGTGGTTTGACATTCTAGGGAAGATATAGGATAAAGATTGTTTTTTTGGAATCTTTTTGTATTTTTTATTTCAATTCCAAATTTTTACTTTTTTACGGTCATCCCGTAAAACCTAAATTGAAAATACAAACTGAAATATAGATGCACAGAAAAACCAGAAAAATAAGACCATCACTGGGAATCGAACCCAGGTCCTCGGTATTCCGTACCGTATGCTACCGAGGACCTGGGTTCGATTCCCAGTGATGGTCTTATTTTTCTGGTTTTTCTGTGCATCTATAATATCTATATTTCAGTTTGTATTTTCAATTTAGATATAGGATGGTTTTTATGTCGTAATTATGCTGGATCTAGGCGATATAAAATGTTTTTTTATGCTCTAGTGCATAAAATACCTAAAATCTTTCTCTAAGACCAAGGCAATCAGGTGTCAACACTCAACAGCCACAAACAAAAAAAATTATACATATATTTTTTAATAATTTTCAATTTGTGTCAGACTAAAAATCAATCAAATAAGTCAATAAAACTAAAAGAATATGTTTAAAAATATAAAAATGATATATTATAAAAATGATGCATGAAAAATAAAAGGTGAGTAGTAAGTGAACAATTGTGTCCGCTGTTGCTATTTCATTTCCTTGCAATCGAAGTGAAAAACGGAGTGCATAAAACTCGAGCATTAAACCGTTTTTCCCCTCGACGTGTCTATCTCGCTATCGGCTCGGGTGGCTATATGAACATCTCGATTAAAATGGCTCGTTTTATGCTCTTGGTGTACAATCTACTATTATATTACCGAAATTCGATAATAGGCTAGCTGGGCTAGGCTGTTTTATTTGGGACACTAGTGTCCTGAATAAGATTAATTAATCCGTCAGTTACATTAACAGAAAATATTGGACACGTATTTTCAAACTTGTCAATTAAACAGAAAATTATGAAGATATTGCCAGCTTAAGTACCGCGTGACGTCACGCCGTGCGGTGCTTTTAGCATGACGTGACGTCACAACTTCACAAGCTCCATGTCCCGAATTTCGACACGCTTCATCTTTGTAATATTTTGTTTCGTTGACAAAAGATAAAATGCGTGTCCGATATTTTCTGATAATCTAACTGGCAGGCTAATGGGCATCACATCATTGTCCATTGATAAATTTTATTTGACGGATAAATGTGATGCTGTCTCCGTCTATTCTAACAAAACAAACAGAGACGGCATCACATTTATCCGTCAAATAAAATTAATCAATGGATGGTGAGACAGAGGGTAAATGTAATATTTCTTTTACCCAGGAAACTACCCAATTTAAAGCTTTTTCGACCATATAAAACGAATTAATATCACACTCACACAGACTAGTTCCATCCATATACTCGTACTTACCCTCATTTAAAGCAACTCACACAAAAGAAAACCTCCGTTTCCCATTCGCAGACCGTTGCCGGGCGCGATATTATGTATCTCGAAGTTCCGAAGCACACGCTCTGAAATATTTATTCCTGAAACGTAAAGATCGGGTGGGGGTGGGGGGTTTATCCCGCGGTTTCCGCCGTGTTTTACTTTGAGAATGGGAAGTCGCCGGCGACGGGTCGATAGCGGCAAAGATAAATTAACCGAATGAATGCTGCGCCGCAGAGCGTACAATTTTAACGAAAGAGACATGCTTTCTTAATAATTTTCGTAACAACACATCCATACCATATTTTAAGGACACATCCTGGAGACCCTGTTTTTCCAGCTCGAAATCATGGACTGAGTCTACCTCCCAAATTTTGCTGAAATCGGAGAGATAAACTCAGGGTACAACGGTAGATAAAAATGCCCCATAAAAAAAAGTGTTGTAAGAAATAGCAACCGAACGAAAATTCGTCGCATAAATCCATACTAATATTATAAATGTGAAAGTGTGTTTGTATGTTTGTCCGTGTTTCACGTCGAAACGGAGCGACGGATCGACGTGATTTTTGGCATAGAGATAGTTTATGGGCCAGAGAGTGACATAGGCTACTACTTTCAACAATAGCGCGCGATAACCGAATTCTACGCTTATAAGCCGAGGGAAAAAGCTAGTTGATTTTATATACTCGTAGATAGCTATATAGTTTCACTTGTTACAATTTTGTACCTAATGACACAATATCCATAAAACAAAATAAAACATTTCAAGTCAAAACGCTTGTTTAGAAACTACCTACTAGTGATGAAATAATATTTAATTTAATTTTAATTTTTTTTATGACGTTAAAATAATTAATTTCCAGAACAATACAGGTCCAACTATAAAAAAGGTATATTAGGTACAATAAAATTAATTTCATTTTTATGTCTTAGTAAAACAAGTTTGATAATCGAAACCTTTTTCCTAGCCATCACGAAAAAATCAATTAATATATCTATCTAAGGATTTCGTATTGTGTACATACGGAATCTTCCAAGTCTAAGGGGCTGTTTCACCATCCATTAATTAGTGTTAACTGGCGGTTAGGTGCGATGCCGTCTCTATTTGTTTTGTTCGAATAGACGGAGATGGCATCGCATTAACCGCCAGTTAACACTAATCAATGGATGGTGAAACAGCCCCTAAGTATATTTTGTACCTTTGGCTGCTATTTACTCTTAAACTATTTATTCTCAAGCAATCTTAGCCGTTAGTTAGGGTGGGGACACTCGATTTTAATGAAAATTTTCACTTTATTATAGTTGAATATTTCGCAAACAAATCAACGAATCGAAAAATCGTCCTGGCAACCCCGCAATGGTTTTAAAAGACCTAGGTATCTAACGACACTCCACACTATAGGGTTGGTCGAGAAAAAAAGGACCCCTACTTTACGTCTATGGGAAGTTTTTTTTTAGTTTTTTTATTTTTATTTTAACACTGTTCGGCGTGACTGATAATGTATGTTCATGCCAATTTACAGCTTTCTAGTACTAACGGTCTCTAAGCTTACCCGCGGAAAGACAGACAAACGGACAGACACATGGCGAAACTATAAGGGTTCCTAGTTGACTACGGAACCCTAAAAACCTTTAAAACTTAATCACGTTATGACGTAGGAAGCCTACATTTGACTGTCGACTGACACATGTTAAACACTTCTTCAACGGTCACCTAATTTGTTGTGGCATCAGAGTTAATAAAATTCATATACCTACCAATCAAGCTGACCTAATCAAATTTCCCGATTTTATCATTTTGTAATATTCTATCGAGTGTACCTTCCCTTCTCCTTAATCTGTGTCCGTACTCCGACCTCCAGTGGGAGGCCCCCCGTTCGATTGTCTGCGGAGGCTGCCCCGCCAGTGCCATCTGATGTGCCGAGAGCACTCCAGATCTGCATAGATCGTTGCCTTCGTTTTTTCCCTATCGAAAAATCAATAGGGAATCCACTCGCAGTTTTATAAGGTCTCAAAAGGCACTTCTTAATTTCGTTAAGCCTTGTATGTATCGTTTGATTTAAAGGCATGATACGACAGTTTAATCTTTATTATTCCATAGTTTTTGCATGTACGGTAATTATTTTGAATTACGAGAACCATGCCGTGCTTTAGCATCCAGAAAGGAACATGTACTTACCTACTTATTACTTCACAAATCTTGACTAACAATTCAGACTGAATACAACTGAAATCTATGTAGATTAGCCAACAGCAGGCTGTAGAGGAAACGGTACATAATATAGTCTCATCCCAAAGCCACATCGAGCTTTCCGCCGCCCACCCTCAAGGGGAAAGAGCCTCAAATACCGAGCAATAAAGCCTTCGCATCCAGCAAAACAAATACAACGCGCATTCCAATGCTAGATATCATTTGCCCCGCCCACACAGTTGGCATTACGACTGTGAGCGCTCCCATTGGTCGCCGCGAAGCCTTCTCCATTTCGAATTGGTTATTTTTTTTCTACGATTGAAATTTGAACTGTCCGATTAGTGTAGAGCGGCGCGCTTGCGCGGCGTCACGTAAACGTAGATACGTTTCGGGGGCTACGAATGTTTTATTGCGTCTCTCTCCATTCCCATTCGTATTTGGATGTAGATGTGATTCGTAGAGTTTGTTCAGAGTGCGCAGCTGTGGTGCTCGCGATAGGTTACTCGCAGCGGTTTCAGGAGTAGGTAGTTTGTTTATAGGTATTATATTAGGTATTGTAATTATGAAGAAGTTTTCGATTTTATAGAGGATGAATAGACTAATACATTGATTATGGCTCTGTGTGATACTATATAGCAACTCATCAGAAAAGTCGTACTTTAAGAATAATTTGTTACTTTAGGTTAACTGGAAGGGATCTCTTTTAAGGATAAGACCGTCTTTGTTATGCCTTATTCTCTTGTTATCTGTTAATTTCATGAATTTTAAGTACAATATAATTATACAATTTGATATTTTGTGAATATTTGGAAAAAATAAAAATGATTCAGTTATTAACCATTGTCTATATCCATTAATAATTTAAATAACATTAGGTGCATGTGAATGCTATATTTAACTATTTACATTTTATATTTTGTGACGATTAGGCTTTTCAATATTTAGTTTCAAAGAGATCTTTGTAATAAACATTTACAAAATCTCCCAAACCTGCCATTTAATTACTGATTTCTAAAAACCTGTCGCTTTTGGGTGTCAATCTTCGATTAACGTAAAAAAAACACTCAACTAACAAGAAGACTGCCGCTGACTACACAGCTTTACCTTGCATACTCGTAAATGTCTTTCCACGACCATTTACTAACTAGTCCTTATTGAGCGGAATGCAATAACACAGCCGCAAACTGCAACTGCGACGAGGTTCGTGACTCCTATATCATACACTTTACCACAACGTGTCAAGGTACAAAACTCAGTATTGCAGCCACCGACAAACGTAATAACACGCTGGCATCCATAGCTTACTCTGTCCGGAACAATTTCATTTGCGACTGAGCGAGGATAGCGTTGTAATTACAACAACAATCGATAGAGGCGCCACCGTCTGCCGCACGTTTAATCTCGCCAGAATCAAAGGACTGTCGCCTCACACCCACCCATAGACTCCGCACACCTCCCCATCAATGCAAATTTCACAAGCAACGCAATGTCAACAACCTATCGCCAAGTTAAAACGAGAAATTCTTGCCCCCTTGCGTGTTCATGCAGCAATGGATAGCGTGTTTATCGTTCGATTTGTTTCAAACTGGTTGAGTAGTAAAAACTATGTCTCCAAGCCTATATCTGCAGAAGTATGTTTAGGTGTCCCTAGACCAGATAGTTGCATTTCCAGTTTAGCAGTATACATAAGCGTTATTGAAGTTTTATTAAGGCTTAACATTGTTTGTACCTATCGAGTAGTCCGCAACGAGTTGCTTAAATATTTCTTGCAATTTTGTCCGCATGAAACTGCGACTTATGCTAACATAATTTCTATAATTTTAAGCGATGTACAAACAGTACACATATCATAATAAAAAAAAATCTCATTGCAAGTAAGAGAGTTCTTCATAGCATTGTCATTTTCCGTGCTCGTAGATACATACATAGTTACCAATTTTGAGGCTGTCCAACCAAAGAACAATGTAGCGAAAATCTGCTTAAAAGTACAGTGACAGACAAAACATACTTACTGAGCGCTTATTCGCAAGTCGTAGGTATAACTCACGAGATTTTAACGTTAAGAACTGTCAGTTTTGAAATAAAACAATGTATAGGTGCCGCATCAAGTTTTCCGCATCGCAACGCCAATACAATATCAAATACTCGGTTTACTAATGTTTCGCCGAAAAACGTTTGACAACCTGTTTCATTTCGCAACTTTTCATTTCCCAACTGTAAAATATTTCTGAAACTGTACATATATCAGAATTTTTATAAAAGTAACCTAACCTAACCTAAAGGGTTCTACACGATGGCCCTGAAATAAATCTTGAAATTTTAACAGATTTAGAGTTAGCGAAATGAAAAGTTGCGAAATGAAACAGGTTGTCAAACGTTACGTTGCAAAAAGGCAGTACTCGCAAATACTCATAGGTTCTAAAAGTATAAGTAGAATTTTCATTACGCTGCTGATTTTGGTAAAATATAAGTTGGCTAATTCGGCTCAATTATGTAGAGTTCGATTTAAACCGCTAATTAGGGTTAAAATGGAGAAGCCCGCGGCTGAACTTAATGCTGCGCTGCAATATCGATTGTCATTAATTTGGTGGCTGTTGCCGAATCCTGGGCGGATAAATAGTAATTGCAATAACTTAATTTTTATGTATACGATTTAGCGTGAGTTACACTGAGTTACTCTAACAATCTCAAAGGATCAAAATGACTGGTTTGACATTGGTTATATTTATATCTCTAGATATCATCTCGGCCTACATTATGTCCTACAGCTAGAGACATGTCTCCCCTCGGAATGAGAGGGCTTTGGCCTTATCACATTACATATATATCTATTTAAAACGTATTGCACCGTTGTTTCTTCAGAAATTAAAGTTAAATGCAATATAAAAGTCATTATCATGCAAATGCAGTCGCTATTACATCTCATTGAATACATAGGGAGTTATGTGTGAAAGCTAAACAAGCTACGTATGAGTTAGAACGGCGCACGATCCTCGTATAAAGGAGCCACAGCGCCACTCGAAATCTACGCGACTCAGAACGTAACCGTATACTCGAACGTTTTGCAAATACTCTTATAACCCCACCCAGTTAAACGTCAATGTATTTTGAAAAAAATACTTTTTGTCAAGTTTCTTGCGGCGCATTCCTCTTGGCTATGATGGTCTATCTGAAAGCGCTGGTAATTAAAAAAAGTTACATGTAAAAGAGCCCTTTGCGGCCTACTTGCAGAATAAACGTTTTCAATTTTGCTGGCTAAGTGTAAGTTTTAAGCTACAGCTTCATTCAATACTACTAACAATTGATAGACACTTTGGGAGCCGTCGTATTCTGATTGAGATCTGACATTTCATTTTCCAACTCACCATTTTCTCTGAAATCATATTTTTTTCAGAACTTTCATAAAACAAACTTAACCATACTGTGTTCTACAAAACCATAAGAAAATACAATGAAAAATGTGTTTAGTTTCGGAGAAAATTGAGAGTTGGGAAATAAAACAGTTAGCAAATGAAGCATTTGGGAAGAAATAATTCTGCGAAAAGACAGGATACCCTCTCTACTATGAACGATAAAGTCGATAACCTGTCAAGTAGCAGCCAAGTTCCTACGCAGTTACTGTCATCAATTGCCTACTTACTTATTTTTCCCGTATTTGTTCCACAACATAATATGAAACAAACACACTTAACCAGCTCTACCTCCTAGGTTAACTATACTGATCCAAGCAATATCAGCTCAAGTGTCTCAAGTTACATCCTAAAGTTGACTACTTATAGAATAGGAAGCGAGTGTAGGTAATGGCGCAAAATAGTGACGCAGTATTATTGCAGGGGGTGGTGGGGGCCCCACTCCTGAAGCCATTGCGCCCCCTCCCTCACCCCGAGCGACTGAAACGTCCGCGAGAAAAATAAGATCCGTACTCCGTCCTGCTTATTCTTATGAAAAGGTTTTTTTGTATATTTTTCTGATATTCTTTATATAGGAGCTTATTGTTGTGTGCGTCAGTGTTCCAGTGACGTCTCTGTGTGTTTTGTTTGGTGCTTTTGTATGTTAACGGGAGTCTTTTTTGCGATAAAATTGGTTGATTGTGAAAAGTCGGCTGTTTTCTACTTACATATTAATAGGTTACTTTTTGGGTACCTAATCGACTATAACAAGAAACTATAAACTAAATTCGTTAAAGAAGAATCTCGTTCAATTTGAGCCAAGTAGTACTTTAGTCAGTCGGCAAATTAGTGGAAATTGGCTTGCTTGATTAGTAATTGATGATAAATAAATAAAATAAAATTGGTAATAAATAACAATAAATCCATTTATTTACAGAACAAGTTAAAATTACATAAATACAATTATAACTCATCAGGCAAAATAATAATAATGAAAAGTTCAAAACTGGTGTACAGTCAAGTGTAAAAATATATGAACTTATTCAAAGTTTCAAAAATAAGTACCATAGACTCTTATTCCGACGTAATAAGGCCCTAGTAACATATTTTTGAGTGGTTCGAATAAATACTTATTTTTGCACTTGACTGTACCTACAATACTTCTAAATGACAAAAATATCACAATGTAGGTAAAACTAAATTTGGATTTAATTTAAAAGTTTCTGATTATTATGTAATGAAGAATAAATTAATTTCAAGTCTCATTTCTTCTTACATGGCAGCATGCAGTGGTCCATTGTAAAGATAATTATCTGTCAGCAATCAACGACAAAATGAGTGTGTTGCGAAGTATTTTTATTCGATTTTGAACATGGCTTTAGAGATCGACCCAGACTTCAAGTCAGCTATGGCCTCCTGGTACTGTGACAAAGAGTACGTCTTAATTCCGAGCTTCTTGTAGTCCAGATACCTGTAAAATATAATATAATAAATAACACATAACTATTAAATAAATAAATATCACGGGACCATTCACACCAATTGACCTAGTCCCAAAGTAAGCTTAGCAAGGCTTTTGTTATGGGTACTAAACAACGAATAAATATAATTATAATGATATACTATTACTTCAAAAAAATTTAAAAGTCTTTCATATTTCGTTAACGAACATGGGCTATGAAATGGATACGTCGTCGCCCGATGTCGCGAAATTCCTAGGTATATCATGAAACACCGCCATTTCGTGAATTGACTAACTAACACTCGCTAGAGCCCGCCACTTGAGTGAGTGGAGTTAGTTACGCAATTTCTAACTCCAGAACATCTGGACCGATTCTCGTGACCTTGATTTTTCTTCGTTCTGAATAAAAGTATCTATGTAAAACATTGGAATAATTCCGAAAAAAGGAAATTTCGAAGATTGCTTTTCTTATACATTTTGTATTGAACTAATTTTTTGGTGAACATGGTGTTGTCTATTGGTTCTGGCAATGCGTCTAAATGGCATTGTTGAATTATCCTTTGAATCAATGCGATCTCATCGTCATCAGTGTACTAGTTTGCTTACCTGCTTCCCATAGATCTGAGCCAACCCAAGGAGTTGGGGAACGAGAAGGGATTTACTTTTACGCCGATCACGGTGAGCTCTCTCTCGAAAATCTCAAAAGGTGCGATACTGAAAAAAAAGACAATCCCTAAGGAAAATGTTTAGAACACACACGTAATTAAAAGTTTTCAATTGCACAAGAACCTTGGAACTACACATCGTGTTATTTTTGATTTCCACTAATTTTTAGGGGACATTCTACAGGTCAAATGAAGTTAATTTCTCTAAGATACTAGTGGCTTAACTCTTACGAATTAAAAAAATAATCAAGAGTTAAGATAATTAATTATTAGCTGTAAAACAGCGTAAAAGTCTTTAATTTATGACGTTCACACATGTTTAGCACACATGCTGATTTTTTGATGTCTCTCTTATGTGTCACGTCAATGTCACTTATCAATTTTGTTTATTTTACAATTGAACTATTAACAATGACTGTTATTCTCAAAAAAAAATTTTTGATTTTCAATTTCATGAGAAAGTTTATTATCAGGTAGTTCGTCTCACTCAATGAACTGAGCCGTCAGCCGAAGTTAACGGAAATCAAAAAAACACGGTGTATACACGGTGTATAAGTCATTTTACACTACTCTTATCGTAATTATAATACTTAAAATTCGATAGATTATTATAAAAGTAATTCTAAATTGAGATTAAATAAAAGTTAATGATACATGATGATGCCAATAATCTTCACTATCAATGTTATTATAAAAATTCCAGAATGGTATCACATTAAAGAGCGACATTCACATTATTTAATTTTTATACCATGCAGGTGTAAAAAAATCTTTGCTGTGTGTTTTGAAACACCTTTTTCCTTGACCACCACAGAACCATATCGTATTAAAGAATTTAATTTTTCTATAACAATTTACTCGTAATATCTCTTCATTTCTTTTCTTCTTTTTCTTTAAATTGACAATCAAATTTTGTGTTCGGCTGAAATACTAGATTCAAGGTTATTGTAGGTAGGTATAGGCGGGAACTCTCGACTGAGATTGCGATAAAGTAAACCATAGCGATATTCTTTTGCACGTGTGGACGGACAATCAGATTATATGTAGGCAAATCACCCGTCAAATCTAGTTGAGCACGATAAATACGAACTTTTCCCTTATGCACTACATCTGTAATTTGTTTCGTGTGGAAATGGTTTAGGGCCTGTTTCACCACCCATTGATTAATTTTATTTGACGGGTAAATGTGATGCCGTCTGTCTCCATCTATTGAAACAAAACGAACAGAGACGGCATCACATTTATCCGTCAAATATATTTAATCAATAGATGGTGAAACAGCTTAGGGGGTCAATGTTGTGTCTTGAACGCACCTGGCCCGCTGCGTCTGCGGCGCACAACCGAACACCACGTACTTCCCGCCCGGTTTCATGTACTCCAAACTGATCTCCATCACCTTAGCCACGCCTGGAAATTTAAAAAAAAAAACATTTTCTCGTTCAATTTTACCGCAACCTGATGTCCCTGATGTTACATGATCCTTTCTGTACATTCCAGAAACCCTTCCCAGCGTGGAACCTTTTCAAAATCAATTTCATGATGATTTCTTTTAGCTACTGATTTTTTTGATTTGGTATCTATGAATGTTGTTGAGGTTGTAAACCTTTGTAGATTTATATTTGTATATTAATTATTTATATTTAATATTATTTATTTTTATATTTATATATTTTTTTTCTGTCGATATGTGTCTTAGTTCGTATTGTTATGAAAATATAATGTTTTAATTAATGAATAATCGTCTTCTTACGATTATTTACACATTATGTATGTATTGCGTCTAAATACCGTGTGAAGTATGTACCTCACCTGAAGTTTAATCACATAATTCTTGAGGTATATAAGAAGTAAGACTCAGAAAGACTTCGCATCGACTTTGGGCTTCGTCTTTGTTTATAATTAACTTATTTACCACCTTTAAGACACAATGTACCAATATGAACCTGAGAACTAATTTGCGTTTTTAACTTGCCTTTTTTTTCAAAACAAAAAATATTTAGAAAGTAAGTATTTCAAACTTAAGATAACAAATTCATAATTTCCTTAGGATGAGCAAGCAATGCAATAGATATTTGAATGACTGAAAGTTATTAAAGTATTACGTAAATATTTCCATTTTTACCTGTACAATCAATGATCACGTCATACAGTTCTTTCTCGTTCGCCAACACATCAGGCGTCACCAGCCTGTAGCCTAAATCTGAAAAATCCAAATAAAATAACCTATATGTAGCTTTTAACTTTCATTTCATCTATAAGTATACCTACTTAAAAATGTAAACAATAATTATACTTATTATATGTATATTAACGTACCCAACTGTTTTACAATTTCCAGCCTTGCTTTGTTCATTTCGGAGACGGTCACATCCCTGTGCCCGTGAAGATGCAGCGTGGTCAACCATAGGTTTCCTAAAACAGAATATCACCATACAAATATCTGTTCGCATTTGTTTCTGTGTAGAGATTCTCTATTCTGTACAGGTACTTATGAAGAGTTTCGTGCTTATTATAATTATACACAAATCATGCATACGAGTCAAGTCTTTTATCATGTATTTATTTTACCAAACGACATGTTGAATGAAGTTAATAAATTAATTTCAAGAAGCTTATTTTACAATAAACTGACCAGCTGTTGACTCATATAGTACCTTCGGTAGAACAAAGGCATAATCCCCCTTTTTTCATTTCTTGTACAATCGAAGGTACGTTATGTCACCTGATGGAAAATCCAGGTACGTATTTATAAAGAATTAGTTTTAGACTTGGACGTCGATATCTTTAAAAATACTGCACTAGAATTGAACTCACCGATGATCCCAGCGCCCAGCACCAAGACCCTGTCTGCCACAGACAGTGGCGAAGCCCTGTCGAACCCGTGAGATACGCAAGAGTATGGCTCGCAGAGAGAAGCTGAGACAGAAAGGAACAGTTACAATGCTTATTATTATTATCGTTGTTATTTATTTTATTGAGAGGATCACCAATTACTTTCCGCAGGGGTCCAGTTTTAAAACTACTAATATTTCTAAAACCAATATTTATTTATTGAAAAAAAATATAGTGGAAAATTACGCCACGAGAGCACCAAATATAGATGAAAATGGTCAAGAGTACTTTCAGGAAACTCATAAATTTTACATCAAGTTAGTTGTCTACAGAATAAAATGATGTCTCTGTATGTCTGATAAAAATAAAATTTATTAACTTATGTCCTTTGCATTACTGCATGATTTATTTATAAGCCACAATAAAACGTATGTTTATTTTGCATTTTACGTTAAGAAAATTAGGAACTAGAAAAATACCTTGTTCCAAAGTGACTTCTTTAGGGATGGGGTAGACGTAGTCCTGCGGGACCACGATGTACTGAGCCCAACCACCGTCAGTCCAGACTCCCACGCTGTTCTTCACCGAGCAGTACTGGTACCGTCCCTTACGGCAATATTCGCACAGAAGGCACTGGCTGGAATAAAGTAAAACGCATTAAATACTCCTTTGTTAGCCTTGATGTCTTAATCCCTTAAGGAGTAAGGACTTGTTTCACAATTCTCAGATACATTTTAAGTAACAAATAAATGTGGTGCTGTCTCTGCCGTCTGCCGTCGGACAAAACAATCAGAGACAGCATCATAGTTTTGTCACTTAAAATTGATTGATTTTTCAACGAGTGGTGAAACAGGCTCTACATGTATTTGCAATAATTTTAATGTACTTAATTGTTCGTTCACCATAAACTTTAAAGTGATCTTAACTCACTTGATTTGAAATTTGGTAAATGCGTACTTTATTTTTTCATAATTTCATTATTATTAGGAAAGCAAACGTGGCTATTAAGTTTGATAAAAATAGGTCGATGCTCCAGGCTTACCATTTTTAAGTTTAAAAATATAATGAAACTGCAGTACTGTCAACCTACATTGAACTACATTAAACAACTCCTAAATTTAAGTAAACACATCACAAAAATCACCATACTCGTACCTATTTGGATCGACGACTACATGTTCTCCTTTCTTCAGGAACACATCTTTTCCAACTTCATAAACCACTCCGCTGAACTCGTGGCCAAGAGTAAAAGACCGGTTATTGCAGGCAGGAAATTCTCCCTGTAATCATTGAACATAAACACGTTTTTAGAGTAGACTAAGCTGTACTAAACTAGATAAGCTAACTATCTACAAAATGACTGTTACAACTGGTACTGGAAGAAACCAGAAAAAAAAAGTATTGTTCAATCAACTTGAAGCAAAATACAATGATCAATGAGTATGGAAAGTTTGTACAAATATTCTGACCCCCAAACTAGGTAAAGACCTGTGTCTTGGGGGCCTGAGTTTGAGTAACTCCGGCTTCGGCGATATTTGTACACATACACAGTGATAAGGATCAATCAGAAGCAATGATAACAGAATTTATACAATAAAACAGTAGAAACAAAAGGTTAAAAACTAAAACTAAATGACCAAGAAGAAATGATATTATTGATGATCTATTAGAGAACCACCCATTTTCCCGAGAAAGTCGTCATGAAAGTTTACTACTGATCCTCATCACCACAACCATCATCATGGCCACAATTACTCTGTGAAGAGTCTAACGACTTAGAAGAGATTAAAGAGTCTAAGAAAGTACGTACTTAATGGCTGTGATGTGACAAGTGTTTTGGACCTCGAAGTAGTAGGTAAATAAGCAGTGGTGACAAAAATTTAAATATTGTTTGAGGAGAGCCATTCAGTATCTACAAAATACAAATACCTACCCTTTACGGTTTCCCTTTATCTATTCAAAATACTTCCTGCACTTATAGGCCGCGTTGCCACCAGAGATGTGCGAGGATGTGTTGCGGGGAATGTTTTTGTCATGAATCAATAAACGCTTCATTTACCTATCCTCGCTTAGCACAGTTCTAGTGGAAACACCTAAGTGAAGCGAAGATAGGTGAACGAAGTGTTCCCATTGGTTCATGACAAACACGTTCCTCGCAACACATCCTCGCACATCTCTGGCGGAAACGCCGCCATGGATATAATGCAACTAGCATTACATTACGGTTCTCGCTCGTTCTCTTGTAACTCGTTAGCTCATCAGCCCCGCAATGTAATAGCGCATGTTAATTCAAGGTATTTGCTATGCTTATGTGGGTAGCTCTAAGTAGAACCGCGGTTACACCCCGCGTCCCAATATGCGTGTCAATAAGAGTGGTTCGTGTATCAGCACAGAATATATAATAGTACTGGCATACAGAATGGACACGCTCTGCACCGCACCGGTTCGAGTTACCCCACCCCTCAAGCGCAGATTGTAGGAAAACCGTAGGAAAGCAGTCGGGCGCGCAACGCGATGTATGTCGGCGACCGTCGCACGGCACTAAGTTCGGAGCAATAATTACATATTACATACGATTTACAATCGAATGTTCGAGACAAATCCTTTAAAAAAAATATTTTAGTTAAGTATCTTTAATTAATAAGGCACAAATGATTAAACCAATAAACTTTTAATTTATAAAACATTTATTTGTATTTATTTCCTAAAAACCCGAAAATCAGTCATATTCAATAATTTGTCGCTCGTACAAAGTCACATAATTTCCGTGAAATCCGCGCGCCGGCAGGTCTTTCAGGCTCGCTCGTGGCCGTGAGTCGCGAGCAAACGCCAACTTGTCAGTGGAAGAAATTGAGGTTACCTGCCTACTTCCTTTCTTAATAATAATGCTTTCTAAAAGTATCGCGATTAATACGACATGAAATAACTAATTAGGTACCGAATAATTAGTTCAAGTTTGTAGTCATATATTTATTGTAATGTAAAATAATAATGCTTAAATACATAGACAGACACATTTTAAGTACGTTTAAATAAAAATATATGATTAACGATTACATTTATTTACACATTTTAAATACCTACATACCATAGTACTAGTTTTGCGATAGTCAGCCTGTGTGTCTTACGCACACATTGACGCGTGTACAGACGTCGTCGTGCCTATGTAGATTCCAGAACGCGTATTTTGTATGGCGTGTCCGCCCTGTGTATCAGTATTTGTCTCCTCGGTGACTCCCTCTGGTGGAAAATAACAGTATTTCAGCTATTCCTGACCTGGATGATGTGGAGGTCGGTGCCGCAGACCCCAGAATACGCCACTTTGACGATCACCTCGTTGTCTTTGGTGATCTTCGGCATTGGATAGTCGGAGACATATTTCACCTCCTTCGTCTTACCGTTGAACACGATAGCTTCCATGTTCCTGAAAAAAATTGGCCTTAAATATCCTTTAAATAAAGAATAAGGATGAAAATGCGATACCTATTATTTTCCAAAATACAATTTTTTGTACCGTTACTTATTTGGATTCCTGAAAGGCACATCTCCAAATTTGGAATACGTAATTAGAACTACGGTAGGGAAGGTACCTACCTAAATAAGTACCTACAAATAAATACAAACAAGACTTTTGAATCAATTATCATTTTACGACTGTTGATGTTCAGTTTTATCTGTCTTATCAGTCACGGCCACGTATACAATGATTGCAGACTTATTTATGCAAAGTATTTAATAACCCAGATAAACTGTTATGTAACAATCATAATATTACTATTAATTTCAGACTTTATAACTTACCCACAACGATCAAAGTAATAGTTAGTATGAATGTAAACAAATAAGTACACAATGTCACAATACGTTCGTACCTACACACACAAGGTTAAACTACAAATAGCAGATCTAATCTATAAGTAGTAACATACCAACAATATTATACTATAAACTTGCCGCAAAGTTAACTGTGCCGGTGAGTATAAATGGAACTAAAGGTTTCATAATGCATCGACTAGTAACCGTTAGACACTAGCGCCATACGCTCTTGTAAAAGTTAATTGGATTCCGCATAATACGAGTATGTCTGTGTTGTGTTGAGTTGATTATCGCATCATTGTTGTTTTTTTTATAAATAAGTAATTACTTAATATCACACTTGTCAGTCCTAACTATACTTATTTTAACATTTGAAACTTAACGGTAAAATTTGCACATTTTTTTAAATGAAACAACAGAGCTGTTTAAAATTGTGTGAACTTCTGTAATAAAAACGTAATAAATAACGCTAATAAATGCACATGTAGGTATTTTTAATCCATTTGTGTTCGAAATATCGAGAAACGTGTATTACAATTTGACCGTTAATTCAAACCTTAAATTAAACGGAGACAGTTTTAGAAGTTTTTATTGAGTTAATAATTCATCATCATCATTATCAATTAGCTTATTAGATAGATAGCTAATAATTGTTTCCATTTAATTTTGATCTTTTTTATACATTTCTAAGTAATTTAGATAACTTAAGACAACATTCCATTTGTAAAAGTTAGATTAGGTAATTTAAACGCCACTTGTACGGAAAACAGTTATCTAGGTACTCTATATGCTTATGATGGGAAAACCGACTAAAAGTGGGTAGATATTTTATTATAAGAAATATACCTGCACTCAAAGATTTTGAAAAATGCGCTTGCTTTGCCGAGAAATCATTTAGGATCCTAAATTTTGTCATAAATATAGTTGTGTGTTTAGCCCTTAAGTGCGAGGTGCAAACTTAGCTTGGTCATGTAATAAGCATTAGGTACAATAGTAAATAAAATACCCTCCAAGTTGCGTTAAATATTTCCATTCTGTTAAAACTATTTAATTTTTACAGCTGCAATTTATACGAATCAATGCGCAGTTTCTTTATTATTCGTAGTGCAAATTAATGTTATGTTTATTATTCATTTTTCTTACCCGACTGATTAATTACGTGTGATCGCACAACAGTAAAACCAGCGACTGAATCGCAGATAGCTCAACATTATCTTTATAATGCTTTATGTATGTTCGATGTTCGGCACGATGTTTTAACGCCACAGGGCGTGCATATGTTTGATAATATTAACTATTATAATGTGATAGTTCGTATGATCTTTTGCAACTATTTAATTTTCATTCAGCCATGATATAAAACTGAAGACACTGCCACCTGGCGCTAACTCTACGAACTAATATAAAGCGACGAAAGAACGTTTCGATGCTGTCAGTGTAGGTAACAAGTTTGTGGGCAAATCTTAAGTCTTGAACATAGATGGCAGTAACATCCCGTTATATTTTTTACAAGAAAAAGGTATTATGAACTGTACATTTTCAAAACAGGAAATGGAAAGGCCAGAAGGATTGACTAAACTTCTTCGAAAACTTTTAGGAAGTGGAAGAAATTCCTGACGGCAGTTTATTTGCTTTTTGATCTCTAGGTAAGGTAACCTACGGTAACTACAATATCACAAACACCTGTTATATATCACGTACAGCAAATATATTAAATTAACTCACTCAACAAGAGGACAATGGAATGATTCTCTAAAGGTCTAAACCTAAATTAATCTTCTTTGTGACCTTAATCATAACCTGCCTTAAGGTCCCAGTTATTGGGACACCAATATGAAATATTAACCACTCAGTGCCTAAGCAAAGTTCTTTTCTCAGTCCCACTCGCAGTTTTATACTCTGGGTGTGAAGGAGATGGAGGATCAATTTAAAATTCGGTAGTATGCATCAGGGGCAATGCACCCAGTAACTGGTTGGGAGAGGTCGAAAGTACGTTCTTCTGCAATACCTAAATTACTTTGTGAATGTTGTGAATGATTGAATGTATGCACTCGGCTTCCTGTTTCTACCATGTGCTACCGGTGGACATATGCTTCGTATCATGATCATAATGACTTGATGAGAGACATTGGGCTAACATGTAAGAAATCTAGACAGTCTACCAAATTATGAATTTAAAAATTACTTATACTGTGCTGTGACTTACATGTTTCACACGGGCTGACAGAAATCTACACCATCACTTCAGGCTTTTATTCCCGCTGCTGGGCATAGGCTTCCTCTCAAAATGAGAGGAGGCTCGGGCTATAGTTCCCACGCGGGCCCAGCGCTGATAGGGAACTTTACACATACGCCATTGAATTGATAGACTCATCACACGAAAAATTGAAGATCATCTGCTTAAATATCACAGTTTTTTTGGAATCTGTATGCAATCGTGAATAAAAGTTACAGTTTGAAAATGTCATAACCCCAATTAGTGTTCGGTAGATATGATTGGTTAGGACATTTGCCCAAAACCGTCATTTCCTAGCAGCAAAATTTCCATTCGCGTAATTTTTACTATTCTTAATTTACACCAGACGTATTTATTATTTCTTTATTTTCACAATCACGTTTTTTTTTTCAATTTTAATCGACACAGAAACTTAGGTAGGTTTAGGTCATGTCTGTTTAACTTTGCATCGGCCCGAAGGGCCAAAACTACACAAAAGTAGGAGCTCCGCGTCAGCGGAGCTTCGTCGACACTCTTTCTGTGTCGATTATAAGCTTCAGTAAAAAAAGCATATTGGAAAAAAAGCATTTGGGAACATCTGCGAATGGAATAAATACGTCTGGTGTAAATTAAGGGCCAATTTCAACACTTGTCGAATAACTTTAAGTGACGGATATCAGTGGTGCAGTCTCTGTTTGTTTTTCCGAATAAACAAAGACGGCATTACTTTTATCTGACACTTAAAGTTAGTCGACAAGTGGTGAAACAGGCCCTAAGAATAGGAAAATGTGCGACTGGAAATTTAGCTACTAGGAAAAGACGATTTTGGGGAAATGATCTAACCACCCACCGGCCCATCTCCCTACTTTCTAATTAACAGTATAAGTTTGATGGGTGGTCGATTTCGTAAGATAAGCAATGCTGTGTCGCAACTCGCGAGCCTATGGGACTTCACACAAACTGGATAAATTTATTCCACAGGCGACACCATTGAAGTGTTGTCAAAGTAAATATGGGTGCTTGGCACTCGGGATTATCGTCCCACGCGAGATGATGACTGGTGTTGTAATACTAAAAAGGCCGGTTTGTTCTTAAAATTTTAACCAGTATAAGCCTCTAATGGCAATATAGGAAACCAAGCAAAAGAATTATGCAATGTGAAGTGGTGTGTGTATGATGTGGTCGTGGCGTAAGATGCATGCATTTAAATATTCATCCAAAACATGCATTATCATTTCGAAGTTCAGGTGGTAGGACTCCGTTTGAATTGCTACCACAATCTTAGGTTTTCGCTAAGGAGCAGTGCTTGCGCTGCTGTGTTGTAGCATAAGACGGCTGTTGAAATTACTGCTAGGTACATGAGGTTATTCGTCTAGCTAGCAGTCTAGCTCCATTAGCCTACAATTATTATTGGAGTTTATGGTGTTGCCGGGCATGCCGATCAACAGCACTATGGTGTTGCAGGTGTCCATGGGTGGTAAGCACACCACCCTTACCATCAGACTTGCTCGCTTGCCATTCTATTTCATAAAAATATGTTCCTACATGACTTCGGTTGTTTGACGAATACAACGATCATAACGGATTGGTTTGTATTTTTTAGTCATCGATTTATATTTTTAGTTGCCAAAGTGAATCAAACTCATCTTATACTTTGCATGCTGGAGACTGATTTTCGGATTCATGAGCACGCAAAAAAGCCTCTCAAAAGTGAAAATAATCCTAATAAAAAAATACTAATAGGCTGCTGTTAACTAGAACTTAGTTAGACCAAGCTATCGTAACCGTGACACCTACAAAAATAAAGAAGATTGTATTCATTATGTATCTTGAAAAGTGTCATTTTCTCCGATCTTTCTTTCTGTCACCTAAGTGTATTCCCAACTGTTCATAACCTACAATATTCAAATATTTAATTAATTATTTCATAATGCAAATTCAACACGAGGTGCAATGCGTTCGGCGGCGCCCGCGCATCCCTCCCGGCGCTTGACCCCGCGCGGGGTGACATTGAGGACGTAACATTACGTGCTCTTGTTTCCAAACACGCTTTGATACTTTAAAAAAAAATACATAACTAAGATTGATTCAGACGTTTTGCGCAGGTCCACATCAATGAACTGCCTAGTTACCTTGCTCCTCCGTCGCCAAAGTTTAAAAAAGCATAAACGCTTAGGCAAGGGTGGCGGATAGGGAGGGTAGATAATTAAAAAATGTTGTAGTTCATCCAAGTAATTAAAGATGATACTTATACAGCAGCGTTGTATATGTTACTTACACAACACGAGGCGCTCCCATATCGTTTTTTTTTATTTATTTAACTATTTGTTTATCGTTGGTCGTCCACTGGATAGTGAGCCACGGAGCCTTGACTTACAGCAGTAGCCTCTTTCTGCAACATTATCATGTTGCAAGAGGAGGCCGAGAAGCATAGCTGCAGACACGTACCCGCTCCGGCGCAACAGTATGGGAAAACAGCGAAGGTAATTAGTTGCTGCAAACCATATGATCCTCCGTTGGCTACGGGCAATGAGAACTCACCTTCACGCTTAATAATAATAATATCATGGGACACTTGACACCAATTGACCTAGTCCCAAACTAAGCAAAGCTTGTACTATGGTTACTATAGGCAACGGATAAACATACGTATATAGATAAATACATACTTAAATACATATTAAACATCCAAGACCCGAGAACAAACATTCGTATTATTCATACAAATATCTGCCCCGGCCGAGAACCGAAACCGGGGCCTCAAGCTTTGTAGTCAGGTTCTCTAACCACTAGGCCATTTGGTCGTCAATCATCACCATCATATCAGCCGTGAGACTTCACTGTACATCCACATGCCTTCCCATTTACGTCCAGTTGCTTCGGTTGGAAGCAGCCTGCATTCACCGTGAACCCGCGGCTTTAACCAGGTTGTCCGGTCATCTCGTTGGCGGACGTCCTACGACGATCCGCGCTCTGCATTCGTCAATTTTTCGGTCCCAACGGTCATCTTTTCTCATTGCCACTTCAACGAGCTAATTCGCATATTGAATATTTGCCGCTTATTAGTAGGTACGGAACTCTACACTGCGCGTGGCCAAACACGCACTTGACCGGCTTTTTTGCATCATGTAGGTGCTGCAAGTATCAAACTCGTTCGCTCGACCATGCATTAAATGCACGGTGCACTTGCATACAGCGTATGGATGCACCGACTAAAATTTTTTTCGCTGGTTTTGAGTGTGTCCTTGAATTTCAAGTTTAGATTACGACGTGCATTGCCCAAAACCTGTACTGCACTTATACTTATTTATATGTTCGGTTGGTAGGTACGCCAGTATAAATATAAATAAATGCGTGCTTGTTGGAACTGGTATTATAACGTCTTAGAATTCAGATGCTGTGGGAGTTTGTATTAAATATGAAGCTTTATTTTTATGAATTCATGTTCTAATAATTAAGGATAATAACCCACTGTGTGAAGAAAGACCATAACAATGAGCGTTGAGACCTTCATAATTAAGAAAAAAAAAATTTTTTTCTGTAATTAGTATTTTTAGTTTTTACTTTTACCAAGAACATGTATAAAACAATACCAACACCATAATGTAGGCACAGAACGAATAAATACTACGTAGATATCAATGTCAAGTTACGTAAATTAAAAATAATAATGGTAATAAATTGTAATAATAAAAAAACCTAATACTAAAACAAATTGCTCTAAGTACCTACCCCCCCCCCCTAGGCAAGGTCCCGAAGATGCTGACAGCGTTTCCTCTTTGAATAGCTAAGCTAATTCTTTGTCCGAGGAAGCTGCCAGATCTTCGGTCCCCTGTGACGTCTGTACATATAGTTTTGATTTAAAAGTAGTATGTAATAAACTTGGAATGATTTTGATTCTGACGAGGTCTATGAGGCTTTTAAAAATGATACTAAATTGATAAGTTATTGAGTAAATAAAAGAATATGGTCAATTGTAGCAATTTAGCCTAATAAAAATAGAAAGGTAAATGACATCTCTATTGCACCGCATAAAACCATCACGGTACTGACCACGCCAACACAAATAACATTAGGCTAGGTCAAGACGCCTAACTCAACACAGTAGATACCGACAACGCAAAAACCGATGATAATAAAGCCAAAAAGTCTGCACCGACGCGGGGCAATGCACTTTTTCGTGGTCGGTCAAAGAAGATCGTCGAATGCGTCTGGTCCCAAAAGTTTGTGAGCTGCATTACAAATTTTAGTACACCAAGTCATTTCAAACTGTATCCTACGACTTCAACATTAGATTTATTTTGCTTCTTAATTAAATTTATATCAACCCTTCTGTAATTGATGCGGTGCGGGCATAAAATGTTAAATTGCGCATATCTTGCGTCGCCGAAAAAGTACGTAGATACCTACTTCAAATTATCGGTTGAAATTGAAACACTTTTAACAAACTATAATATTGTTTTTGATGTGATAGGGGAAAACAAGCAGGCGGGTCACCTTATGGGAATTAAAGTACGCCGCCCATGGATACCCATAACATAAGTTGAGTTACGGATGAGGAGGATGAGGATGGATCACTCTTAAGGATGAGTTTCCCTAAATAGTAATTAAAATCTCGATAAAGGGAATATTTATGGACACAGATAAAGGCTGCAAGGAAAAGCTTTGGAGCACATGTCGTGGTAAAGTAAAACCGTACTAACTGGTCAAGATTGACGCTTAAGCCGAACTTCTAGACGGAACACGCTGTGAGTAGTGTAGTTTTTGAATTTAACCCTTAATAAGGTAGAGGCGATTTAGCGACCACTTGCATTGAGTTGGAAACTGAACCTTGTTCATTTTGCAATACGTCACAATTTCCATTGTAATTATCAAAAAATACGACTAGCTTTAAAAATATTCTTTGGGAGGTAGGTATGTATTCGATAGCTGCTTTTGATTCTTTGGTAGTATGCTCCAGTAAATGGGACCTATTAAGGGTTAAACCATCATAGTGAATAGCTTGTCATGTTTCGAGATTAGTCGTCGTCCGAATTTCCGAATTTCCGACGGTGGTCCGATAGTGGTTGGACGGTACCTCCGAGTTGGAAAACGGTTTTAAATACTCGTGCTGCGTCATCGGTGTGTGTGAACGTACCTTTACAGAGCGATGTTGTTAGTGTTCTGTGCTGCCCTACATTTGACGGTTGTAATTAAAATGTTGATGAAAACGTGGGTAGTTGTGTGCCGGTGTCAGTTTCGTCGGGTAGTCGCGCGAGCAAAGCGGCGGCGCGCAGTGCGCGTGTTGCAGGCAGTCGCTGAGTCGCGTTGCTCCGAAGACGAAGGGCTACGGATTAGCCCGAAACATGTCGAGCAAAACTCGATTTAAGACGTGAGTTGTCCGCGTCAATATATTTAATATGAGTGAGTCTCACGTTAGTTTCATGTTCAAAGTATAAAATAATTAGTGATTACGATAGTGCTTAATTACAACAGCACAACATCCCAAGGTCCCCCAATTCCCATTCCAAGATAGAACGCTGATACAGAACGCATCCGAAAATGAAGTTCCATTTTCATTTTGCATTCTCTCACGCAGCATCCAAATTTAAAGTACTAAAAGCTGAAACTTGCTGCTATGGAAGCTGAGCTTGTTATGGAAACTGAACTGAAAACTGGAGAGAGTATCATACATTCTTAGCCGACTTCAAAAAGCGAGAAATAGCACAGTGAAAAATATTTCTAATATTATTTTATTGTATTACAAATGCATTGTACCTAAAAGCTTCTTAGCAAGCCAGCAGGAGTAGATCTAGTCTACCTTCGTCATCATCATCATCATCATCTCAGCCTATATACATCCTCCACTTAGAATGAGCTGGCTTGGGCCTTAGTTCCCACGCGGGTCCATTGCGGATTGGGAACTTCACACACACCATTGAATTGATTCACAGGGTTGTGCAGGTTTCCTCACGATGTTTTCTTCACCGTAAAGTGGAAAATGACAAATGTAATTTCGCACATGAATTTCGCAAAACGAATTTCAACCCACGATTCTCTGCTTTAGAGGCTCAAACCACTAGGCCACCACAACTTTTTCATCTACCTTACCTACATAGGTACCTTCTACTTATCTATTGGGTTTGGCACCGAACTTCAAACTGATCAGTAGAAAGCACACATTGAGTGAGAGTGAGACATATATATTGGATTTAGGTACTTATTTCAGTGGTAGCTCATAAAATTAGTATTTTTCGTTTTTTAAATTTCGTTTTCTATTTTTTGAATCCATCCATTCCATCCCAGCCTATATACGTCCCACTGCTGGGCACAGGCCTCCTCTCAGAATGAAAATGCTTGGGCCGTAGTTCCCACGCGGGCCCAGTGCGGATTAGCAACTACACACTCTCTATTGAATTCCTTGGCAGGTGTGTACAGGTTTCCTCACGGTGTTTTCCTTCACCGTAAAGCTCGTGGTAAATTTCAAATGTCATTTCGGACATAAATTTCGAAAAACTCAGAGGTGCGAGCCGGGGTTTGAACCCACGATCCTCTGCTTGAGACCATAGGCCATAGGTCAACCACTAGACCACCAAGGCTAGTCGATCTATAACCTTCCCCAGGTAGACAGATACCTATTAATAATAGTAGTTTCTGGACCTCTCACAAGGTGGACTGGTAAGCTTGGTGATGGCAAGTGCAAAATGCAATTGTCAACCTACACTACTTACCAACAAGAGTCTGAAAGGGCTAACAATTTCAGCTCATTTAAACTCCAAGTGTCTGCCAAGCACCAGCAGATGTTCCAGCGCTCCGACTTCTGGCCGGAGGGTGTGGTGTTCCGTCGTTTTAGGTTAGCGACGAAGACGACTTTCAAAAATCCCTAATTCGTTTTTTTGTATGTAATTTTTGTGTTTTTATATGTCTTTTTGTTTTGTATAATTTGAATTTTACAGCGCATTGATGTTTTAACTTTAGTGCTGTAATTTTTTGTTAAAAAATAAATAAATAAAACCAAAGTAGCTCTATATTTTTTGTCAACAATTGTTCTGGCAGCAAAGAAATAGCTACATAGCAGGAAAAATGCTCGAAGTTAGAAAAAAATATGGTATATAGAGCACAGGCGAAGGTCGGAAAATGTTTAGCTTATAACGTAATATGAACATTAAACACGTTTCTAAAAGAATCACGCATATACATAGGTACACTACACTGTACACTATTAACATTGGCCCTAAAACATTGTTTTGAGTTTGCAAATCTCCACGTCGACTTTTCAGGTCCCTGCTCACTCTTTCGGGGTCCATGGTCATGCCATGAAAATATTGAGTTGACTTCTTGGTGTTCCGTAGCCAAAATTCTCTGTGTGTCTTTTTTATCTACCCTACAAGGTAACCCATGATGGTTTGCGAAATCCATTTGTAATTCAGGAATCTGTTAGTAAATAAATATAAAGCTTTAAAGCACTTTGTTACTCGTATTTCTGTTGGGTCAGGTGTGAAAATAATTCATAGTAGTTTAATTCGCATTTATCAATTTGACCATGGGCTTTAATTTAAGTATAAAATAATCTAAATAATAATTAATAATAATAATAAATATCATGGGACACTTGACTGACACCAATTGACCTAGTCCCAATCTAAGCAAATCTTGTACTATACTAGGCAACGGATAAACATACTTATATAGATAAATACATACGTAAATACATATTAAACATCCAAGACCCGAGAGCAAATATTAACCTAACCTAACCACTTGGCCATCCGATCGTCCAATTATGTATTGTTTAATGTTCTCTCTTTACTCTTTGTTCTTCTTTATTCTAATGTAATGTTATACTTTATTCTA
This sequence comes from Choristoneura fumiferana, assembly GCF_025370935.1. NCBI lineage: Eukaryota > Metazoa > Arthropoda > Insecta > Lepidoptera > Tortricidae > Choristoneura > Choristoneura fumiferana. The sequence continues at coordinate 10,733,460 of NC_133481.1, read as the reverse complement.
ATGTTCTCTCTCAATTATGTATTGTTTAATGTACTGTTTAATTACTCTTGTCGTTCTCTCTCATAACTAAATATCTCCCGGGACTTGATCACGAGTATTATTAATTCTCTAAATTTCCTCGACGTTACGATTGCATAGGAGTGGTCTGGTCACGAGTAGACCGAGAGGTAAATTAAGCAAGCTTCGTTGCCACCAGAGATGTGATAGGATGTGTTGCGAGGGATGTGTTTTTCTACCAAAAGATACGCTTCATTTACCTATCCTCGAACAGCCAATCTCTAGTGGAGACAGCTGAGCGCAGCGAGGCGAGGTTCTATATACTACTACTATCTATAAACACATTCCTCACAACACATCCTCGCACATCTCTGGCGGAAACGGAGCCTAAATAGTCCTGTTAAGTCCGAGGATATATATATTAGTCATTAGAACCCTGTAGCTAGCGGGATTTATGTACGTACAGCGGGATTTAGTATGATTGTTTTTTTGGAGTCTTTTTGTATTTTTTATTTCAACTCCAAATTTGTTACTTTTACGGGTATCCCGTGTCCAGCAGTGGTGTAGGGGTTATAGCACGCAGCACGGATTGCTGAGGACCTGGGTTCGATTCCCAGTGCTGGTTTTTTTTTCTGGTTTTTCTGTGCATCCATGTCTCGCAGTTTGTATTTTCGAGCGGGATTTATGTCGCGATGCATTTTGGCGCTACAAATGTCTCACTAATATTTCATTCATCTACTCGAGAAATCATCATGAAATTGACTGCGGAAAAGGTTCCACCCTGGTACACAATTCTGTTCTCTCGGCTGTACAACCACATTTGTATATTTACAAGGAAAACGCATTAATTTGCCCACGTGGCCTAGTGTTGCAACACAAATCGCTCTACTCTTCTGCGTAGGACATCACGTTGGATCCATTGTGCCAGGAATGGAAACAAAGATGAAGGCCGATGATTTACTATTTTATTAACAAAAGAATGTTCCCGCCAACGGATACGCTATTGATCGAAAACAAGATATTCGATTGTATTTTTAGAAGGCGCCGAGAAAATTTGCCTAGCTACTTTGTGTCTACAGAGGAAAATGCTGTAAAAATCAGGAGCTAGGTGGAAGCAAGTGTCAGTATTTTTATACAGTTTCGTGTTTATTGGTGCTAACGGCTTCCATTTATTAAAGCTCCGCCACAGTTTATATATAAGCTAAAGCAGTATGGAAGCTAGGCATATTTTTTGAGATAAATACCTACGCTCCAATGTAGCGTTAGGGTTGTCCACTAATTTTTTGTAAAAATGAAAAAAAGGTTTAGTTCGCGCTATATCTCGGACGGTCGATCGAATAGCTAAAAATAACTATTCTGAAAGTTCCGTATTATCATTTATACTTTTCACCACTAAAAACGAGCGCTTTTAAAACGGCAAATATTTAATTCAATTCAATTTATTCCCATAACAATTGACATTGCGTTGGATATTAAAATCCATTAAATATAGCCTCTATTTAACCCACTTCAAAAAAGAGGAGGTTATCAATTCGGTTGTATTTTAAATCTAAATGTAATAAACATTTATAAAAAAACAACAACCGAGAAACTGGTAGAACGATACATACCTATTTGCTACAACTAGGTAATTTAAACTATCATTAATAAAGTCACTTAAAGCATAAAACAAATAAACCCTGAGTCGTATTTTCTACAATTTAACGCAATTTATGGCCTTTAAGTCAGTGGACAATACCTACCTATCACCAAAACAACCAAACGTTTTATTTAAAACAAAAAGCATTTTATTTAGTAATAGTAAATCATTCTTCCCTTCCAACATCTGCGGGGAGTTAAAAAAGGAAAGCCCTGGTTTTGAAGGATGCGTGTTCAAGCGGCTATACACTGCACAATATTTTCCGGGCATAGTTTTTAAGATCGCGGATTGTCTGGGGGCCCCAGACTGGGGCGCACGCAATTGAAATAACGCAACGCGGCCACTACTCGTTTCGACGCGTCACTCGGGACTGCAGTACCGCGAGATCCCCTTCGGGGCCGTGTAGAGCGCGCGTCTGTGTGAGTGTGTTCGTTGCGATCGATTTGTTCGTAGATTCCATACTGCTTTAGCTTATATATATACTGTGGCTCCGCTGTTTATTCTCTAGTCAGCACCCTCACTGACTCACTGCCTGAAGGATCTGATAAGAATATACCAATTAAATTTCTAATTTAGTTATTTTAAGTTAGTTGATTGCATTTATTCTTGAATACCTCCATCATTTTAAAAGATATTCGTATGTTTTGCTAAGTCAGTAATTCTGCTTCATTTCTAACTCTACACGCTCTACACTCATAATTTGTATAAATACAAATACAAATTAAAATACAAATTATGAGTGTAGTACGGGTACTACACGTTTTTAGAAGAAAATCGCACACTGACAGCAAGACGGCCAGTATTATGGCCAGAATTTAAAAACACAAACACAACCTAATTTAAAACATAGTGTAATCGATAAATCGATTCTCCCTACTCTCGATTCTGAGCAAACTACTTTCTGGTTTTCAGTTATTTAACTAACACCTTGTATACTAGCAGTATAAAAGATCGAATCTTTACCGATTAGAAAAAAACCCACTGGAAACGTATAAGGAAATATCCACTATCTGATCGTTTTAATGGTGAAAAGGTTGAATGAAAAATAGATTTCATGGCCATTCAGATGTCGCGAGAATATCACGCGAGTTTTGCTACATTGCGGGGCCGCGCTCTTATGGATTTATAAGTGATGCCATCATAGACGCAATATATAGCACGACTCGATGCAATAGGGATTCTCAAACAGTGTTGCACTGTTGTGTTTCGGCGTGGAGAGTGAGACAGCCGGTGAAATTACTGGCACGTGAGGTATCCCATCTTAGACCTCTAGGTTGGCAACGCGTCTGCAATACCCCTGGTGTTGCAGATGTTTATGGGCGGTGGTGATCTCTTACCATCAGGTAACCCGCATGCTCGTTGGCCAGCTATTTGACATAAAAAAATCAAAAATAAAACGTTTCTTGAAATAACTAGTAATTTTCAACTAAAAAACTCAAAAAGTCAATATTCAAACCTATGCTTAAATTATTAACCGCAATGCATTTCAAAATTTCTTATTATTGTCTAAATATTTTGTGTACATATCTACTTTATAAATATGTATTTACTACGCCACAGCATTTTCTATTCATTGCGCCGTTGAAACTAAACGATAGCCGCCCAGGAGTTATCTATCTGGGAGCACACGCACGCAATGAACAGAAAAATGCTCTCCGGGCCATTAGTGCTAATATGCAAAAATTCTAACGGCGTTTCGGCGACTTTCGACCGGAATTGAAGTTTCTGTTTTGTTTAGGTTTCGCCATATATTCCGCTAAAACTAGAACCGAAAGCGAAACCGTCGCCAACAATCGACGCTGTGGAGTGGCCTCCGGTGCATCTGCTAAATCGTCGTGGCCAAATTGTTCTTCCACATAGTCTATGAGAGTGGTGCTTGCTTCATGATCATCATCATCATCAGCCGGAAGACATCCACTACTGAACAAAAGCCTCTCCCATAGAACGCCATCCACTTGCATCCACCGGTTGACCACAACTCTCAATGATGTCGTCAGTCCATCTAGTGGGAGCCCTGCGTTGCCTACGATTCATCTTTCAGTTCGTCGTCGCCCCTTAAGGATCTTTCTTATCGCTTTTACAAGTATCTACTAGAATCGCTCTCGAATCCAATTAGGTTTCGATCATAGTTTGGATTGTGGACAGGTAGTCCATGACCAAATCGCCTCTAATTTTTAGGGGGCCCAGCACTTTCAGTTATATATAATAATTTCTATATACAGTGAAATATAAGTTATGATATGATGACATCATCAAATGTTTTTATTTTCTGTAAATTATGTATTATTTTAAGTTCGATGTCGAAATAAAGTTATGTCTATGTCTATGAGTACGCACATAATATGACGCGCGTTTGGTGAAGATACCCAAATAGCTAATATTAAATTTCGTTTAAAAAAAAACACCGTGTATACGCTTCAATAATAAGACTACCAAATAAGGAATAAAATACCCACCTAAAAAAAATCCTTAAATTTTCAAAATATACTCGCACTTAGTTAAAATTTGCTTGACAGTGGCCATTTACGAGTATGTCACCGTTGGCTATGAAACCTTTTCAAAATAAATATCTCATGATATAATTAAAATGATTATGGGCACACAGCAAATTGATCATTTAGCTCAGATTAATAATTTAACTATGAAAAGGTTCCAGAGAGGTTCATAATCTTAATACTTTCGACTCTATATGTACCATCACGAACTGGGACTGTTGAACCACTCGCCATAATTCATACCTAATTTAGCCGATTTATACTCGTACATACATACTTGTAGTAAATATTATCATTAATAAAGCAGAATAGCACTATACGTCTAAGTTATGATGTGTCTCAACAATCCCTGTTCCCGACTGTACATAGAAGTGACATAACATGTACTATAATTTGCTCCGTAGATACGGCTCCGTAGATAGAGCGGAGTTGGATTTACCTGCTGCGATTATACGCTGACTGTGCATAATACTAACTTGATAATCTTATTCGTAGCGCACGTGTTCCCTGACCGTGGTGCGGGGTACTGCATTGGTTGGTGCGCGTACGCAACATATACCACTATAAATACATACGGGCCTCGCTCTGCCGGAGACTCTCACTGAAACCGCACAAGCACGCGCACCCAGTCGGACCACGAAATAAAAAAAAATGAATGATGCCGAATTGTACACGAAAAATAATGCGCTCCAGAAGAGAGACACCCTTCATTGTTTAGAAGACACAGCGATGAAAATTAGGTGGAAAGAGTACGGGGCGAGAATTATTGACATAGGTTGTGGTGACGGCAGCACGACCGCGGAAATTTTGAAGTTGTTTCTCCCGAAGAGTTTTGATGCTCTTATTGGTGGGGATATAAGTGAGACGATGGTGAATTATGCTAATGACACCTACGGGACTGAGCAGCTTATGTTCATGCAGTTGAACATCGAGGGAAAACTTCCTGAGGAGCTGAAGGAACGGTTCGATCATGCCTTCTCATTTTTCACTCTGCATTGGATCAAGAGGCAAAGGTATGTTCCAAGTTTACAGTAAATTTAGAACAATTCATAGTTTTAAATGTATTTTTATTTTAAACTGGCTGGTGCCCGCGGCTTCGCCCCCGGTGTAGTTTTTTTTTTAATTTTCTATATCTTGTTTTATAAGAACCTTCTCCTGACAATAGCAAATACAACAAAAAAAGAATTAGCGAAATCGGTCCAGCCGTTCACGCGTGATGCAGTGACCAAGGGAAATTAGGATTCAATTTTATATATTTAAAAAAAGATGTCTTTACGTCATTCCTTTAAATATTCCTTGTCTAATAAATACTCTTTAAAATAATTGTCAAGTAGGTACTATATTTTTGTTAAAATTTCATACTTAATAACATTTTTCCGTAAATTTATTTGTTGTTAACTTTTCGAGCACTTGTGTTATGTCGATAATTGCATTGGCTGAAAACCAATATGCCTACTCGTTCAAGCAAACAAATTATCAACTTACATAAAAAATTACAATAATTATAATATTGTTTCTATCTGACTTATTATTTTCTAAATACCTTAAGATAAATAGCTTGATAAAATACACATAAACGTTTCTAATGTAAAAAAATTGAGCATAATTAAAAACGTGTATTAGGTACGTACTTATACTCGTAGCTCTTAATTTAGTCTATACCTACATAAATAGGGTGCGAGGTAATATTATACGAATTGCGATAAGTACATATTTACACTGTGGGATCGCAACTCAAAGGGGATAAAGAAAATTTTGCGAAATTGGTGCAGTAACATAAAAAATAAACTGACTGAATTAAATATTTCCATACAAAGTTTCTTTATAAAAAAATAGGTTTTAAGAATTGTTTTTTTTTGTTTTTCTTTATTGATTTGTCAGTCTTGTTAAACTTACGCACGAGTAAACATGCGTGTAGTGCTAAAACCAAAAATATTTTAAACTAGCTGGTGCCCGCGGCTTCGCCCCTGGTGTAGTTTTTTTTTTAATTTTCTAAATCTTCTTTTATAAGAACCTTCTCCTGACAATAGCAAACACAACAAGAATTAGCGAAATCGGTCCAGCCGTTCACGCGTGATGCCGTGTCCAATGGAAATAGGGATCATTTTTATATATTACTAGCGACCCGCCCCGGCTTCGCACGGGAAAAATAAATAAAAAATGGCCAAGTACGAGTCGGACTCCCGCTCGAAGGGTTCCATACCTATACAACATTAGACATTAGCAAAAATCGGCAAAAAAACACGATTGCTGTATGGGGGCCCCCTTAAATATTTCATCATCATCATCATGTCAGCCGAAAGACGTCCACTGCTGGACATAGGTCTCCCCCAAGGCTCTCCACTCAGACCGGTCTTGTGCTTTCCGCATCCCGCGATCCCGCGATCTTAACCAAGTCGTCGCTCCATCTTGTTGGAGGCCTACCGACAGCTCGTCTCCCGGTCCACGGACGCTTAAATATTTATTATATTTTAATTTAATTATTTAGTTTTAAAGCGAATGAATATGCAAATAAATATTCAGTGAATATTTCAAGCAACTACCTACAATACAATACAATACAAAGACTCTTTATTGTACACCAGACATAGTAAGCGATACTATTGCGCGTAACAAACCTATTGCCGTTATTAATATCGAACACAAACGGCAAAAAAAAAACACGTTTGTTGTATGGGAGCCCCCTTCAATATTTATTTTATTCTATTTTTAGTATTTTTTGTTATAGCAGCAACAGAAATACATCATCTCTGAAAATTTCAACTGTCTAGCTATCACGGTTCATGAGATACAGCCTAGTGACAGACAGACAGACGGACAGTGGAGTCTTAGTGAACCCTCCCGAACCCGACCCGCGCGGAGCCGGGGTGCGTCAACGTAGAGTAAATACATTTTTTGGTTAGATTGATATTTTTAATTTCGTAGTATTTTTGAATGGAATGTCCGATGTGAATAGTTTAAAAAGTAATCAACAGGTATTGAAACCGTCTTGAATATAAAATTATTTTTTTGGATAAAGATTAATACAAAGGTATGGATAACATAGTCTTATTTTAGTCGGCATTTCTGTAAACTTTTAAAATGTAAAAAAGTAGCTCTAGTGACATAACTACAATAGTTAGGCATATGGTATTGCGAAGTTTTTTATAGATATTAATATATTCTTTAATATCGTAGAATATTTTTTGTTCTATCGTCAATAGTTTCCACAGCGCATGCAATGAAAGATGTTTCATGGCAACTTTTTTTACGCTTTCAGTGACATTACTGAAGTTTTAGTACGGAACCCTATTTTTTTCTGGTAATAAATATAGCCTATGGCACTTTGGAAATTTTTTGCATCCTAATAGTGAAAGAATTAAAATTAAATTAAAATCGGTCCAGTAGTTTAAAAATCCAAATCTTTCCTCTATAATATTAGTATATCTAGATATAGATAAAAGATTCGAAAAATATGTTTGTATAGGTCCTATACAAACATATTTTTTTTATAAAAAAGATTTCGCCTACGGCATATTCAAGCTTTTCACATTTGATTTTTACTCTTTCGATGGGCGTCTTTGCCATTTTGTACACACATTTTTTTTATTTGAGGAACATTTGCTCAGCGAAACCTAATTTTATTTTTTAAATATTGTCCTATGCAAGCGATCACGATATTCAAGTGAGGTGGCCGGGGAATCCACGGTATGATTCGATTTAGTATGCTCGGCACGCTCGTAAAGAGATGCGGGTTCAAATCCAGGCTAACACATCCTATTTTTTCTATCCCGCAATATAATAAATGCAAAAGTTTTTGAGTGCAAGTGTGTTTGTTATGCCCAGTTCATACAAGAAAAATCGTGCAAGTAGCATTACATTGATGCGCTCGATTGCCCACTTCTAACTCGTTCCCTTTACGACCTCGCGCAATGTAATACAACTTGCACCATTTTTCTTGCAAGTCTAAACGGATCGAAACGAAATTTAATATGTAGATCTTTTGTAGCGTAAATGATGATTAAAGTGTAATTTTTAGGGATTCCCAGGGGAATTCAATAAAAGCCTGGAATTTCAATTCGACTGACAGATCACTTCGTATCTTGCCATCTCGCTGACGCTAATATTATTTAATACGAGAGCGAGAGGGACGGTAGGTACAATACGAACTTCGATTTTCGAATTTCGTAGTAGCGCCCCGCCCCTGATCTACAAAGGCTTTGTCATTTTATTAATTTTCACAGGCTAGCGTTTACAAACATCTACAACCTCTTGGCTGAAAGGGGCAGCTGCTTGCTGCTGTTCCTGGGCCACACACCGATCTACGACGTGTTCCGAGTGCTCGCGCGCAACCAACGGTGGAGCGCCTACCTAAAGGAGGTGGACAAATACGTGTCGCCGTACCACGATTCTCAGGTGCTTTTAAACTTATATTAAGAAACATTCAATTGTTTAGTTGTCATACTAACTAATGCGGCAATTACACTGAGTCGTTCGCCGCATGCTGCACAAACAACAAACTTGATTTTTTGGCCGTGTTTTTTGCTAATGCCTAATGTTGTATAGATAATGGTACGGAACCCTTTGTGCGCGAGTCCGACTCGCACTTGGCCGATTTTTTAAACTTACCGTCACTGACAATAAGTAATGTAAAGCCTGGGTACCTACACTAACTGCAAGGTGTTGCATCGGAACACATACACAACCCACGCTGGTGTCGCTATCTAGATCGTCTAAAGCAGAGGTTCCTAAAGTGGCCCAGAGGCCGTAATGCCTACGTTTCTGACGCTTGCGATCGCAATTAAATTACAGATTTTGTATGCGAAATCTGTCATTTGATTGCGATCACGAGCGTCAGAAACGTTATTCAATACGGCCTCAGTATCCAGGACCCACAGGGGTCCAGAAGAGACCAGACGAGGCTCCACGTTGGCGTGAAAAATAATGTAGCAGCAGGGGTCTACAAAAATTTAAAGTGGTCTACGAGAAAAAAAGTTTGGGAACCTCTGGTCTAATGTAGAGGTTTCCTCCACGTTATTGTTGTGTAGAACAGAAATCCGTCTTAGTCAAGATCAGTGGCGAGAAAATCTGATCAATGTGGCCAATCAATTCTTATTTTTAATTTCTTGTTTACAGTATCCGGAAAGAGAAATCATGAACCTCATGACTAGCATCGGCTTCGTTAACGTTGATGTCAGGGTGCAGGAAAAATCCTTTACTTTCAACGACTGGGACAATTTGCGAAGTGAGTAAAACAATAATATTCGAATAATATGCAAGAGGGAAAAAATATCCTAGAATCCTTCGCTTGCTTAGGTATCAATACAAGCACTCGCAAAAATAAATCTTCTAATCCTTTCCGCGGCTTGGCCTCCATCGTATAACTTCTTTTAAATAAATATCATATGATACTTGATATCAATTAAATAAACCAAATAACCAGAAGAGCTGACAGCTTCCTCGCACAACGTATCAGCATTGCTATACAGCGAGGAAATGCTGCCAGCATCTTTGGGTCCATGCCGCGAGAGAATCCTTTTACAATTTTTTTCTAGTTATAGTTTAGTTATTAGTTACTTTTATTTTACTTTTAGTAATAATTTTAACTTAGTTTAAGATATTATGTAATGTAAATAATCAAAGTTTGTATGTATTTACTGTTTTTAATAATGATAAATAAAATAGTTAAATAACCTAGCTTTAAGTAGGTAAGCAGTGCTTCTATTTTAGGTACTAGGCAAAGGATCGTACACATACATAGTTATAACACTTTAATGCATATTAAACACCCAAGTCTCAAAAACAGTCTCGAGAACAAAATTTAAGATATGTTACCTACTTACTCGAAATTTAAAACCTTTTCTGCGCTATCGCGGAATAACGCGCTTTTCTACGCAGATTTCGAAGGTAAAAGCCTTATCGAACTAGTGAGAGGAAAGGTACATATATTAATAGGTCCTTGAACCGTTGGATACCATTTTGTCAATCTAAATAACTAATTCTTTATACTTATACCTACCATTTCAGGGTCAGTAAAAGCAGTAACACCCTTTAAAATTCCCGAGGACAAGTGGCAAGATTACCTGGACGACTACGTGGAAGTACTGAAAGACATGAAGATGACAGACTTCACGAATAACAACACGAAGGAACCATTTCTCGTTAAGTTTAGCTACAAAGTGCTACTGGCCGTTGGAAATAAATAGAACTCGTTGACTATATTCTGTCCCAATGGCAGGCGAAAAAACGAACATTGAAAAAGTATATATTTTGTCCGATGCACTTGCTTTTAGTACAAACTTTCAAGGTATGGGCTGTTAGTGGTCACTCAAGACAATAAAACTTGTTGTATCATGTTTTAGAATGACGTTCAGAGATACATGCGAAAGAATAAGAATAAGAAACATTTATTTCTCAATATGTAACATTATTCCATATCTAAATACGAAGTATACTTCATCATCACTTTCAAGTCAGTATGGGCATGTTAGTGGTCACTCCAAGACAATTAAACAGCTGTTGTATCGTATGAGAAGTCTTATCAGCCAGAATTCTTGGGTATGTCGGTAACCTTACTACTGATAATTTTTTAATAATAAGATATGTTTGAACTTTGACATTTCATTATTCATAGACTCACTGGAAAGCATAATCGGCAAGGAAGCTGCCCAGCAATAAAAATTACCTAATAACTGGACTAGGTATACATATTTCCAATTCGATAGAGTCGATACTACTATAGAAAGATTTTTCGCCTGCCGTTGGAACAGAGTATATCAGCGACCGTTATGAAGTTAATCCTGACACATTGCACGACTATAAAGTTTCTGAATATTGACAATATAAATCCTAGGCGAAAATACAATATTTGTTGCGTGCGACAGAATAGGTGTGCTCAGTGCCTCTTCGCCTAATAACCTGGTTATTCTAGTATTTTGGGAAATAGTTCGATATAAGACTAATTTTTGGTATACGGCTTGTACGTGTAATTTTAAGAGCCTATATTTTCAAATCCACCAAAATTTGGTTCCGGAAGATGGTAAAAAAATGTACCCTAAAATAACGTGGTTTTTTTTAGCAAAAATGTTATGAGTAAATTTATTGTCGAAATATATTTGAATAATTCAGTTTTTAGAGCCGCAAGCTTAATCCACCAATATGTCTAACAGGAAATTTAAAAAGTGATTATTTCGTAATACGCCTAATTTCAATTAGGTAAAAAATAAAATAAGATTTTTTAAGTCACACATAATTATCAAAAATTTTCATTTAAAATCCAACAATAAATATGATTAGAAATTACGTATTTTGTTAAACCGATATAACATTAGCAGCAAAAATAAGTACAAAAGTCTCAAGGCACGTTAAAAAGACATACCTAAACCTTAACTATACTTACTATACTACCTTTTATGCCACTATAGTAATTAATTTTTACTTTTGAAAATACGAAGCTTTTTTTCTATATTTTTTCTAATGATTCACGACGATTCACATTGTCAATATTCAGAAACTTCATATTTGTGCAATGAGTGTGTGCAAATTCATAATGGCTGTCGACTAGATAGAATGTATTAACTAAACTTATACGACCATTTTGCATTTTGGCCAAAGTGTAGTAACTGTTGCTACTTGTGTACCAGATGTAACAAACATTAATGTACCACAACATTTTAGGTCCGTTTCTTCTACACACACGTGCAAGACAGCTTCGTCTGTACATACGACACGTATGTGTTTTCGTAGAGACGTAGAGAGCTTCGTAGAGACCTTTGTATAATATGGACCTCCGCAAAGTAAATCCTCGATCAATCAATTAACATAAACCATTTAAATGGTAATAAATCCGGGTAATAATTATTATTATTGTTAATAGCAACCGACTGATTATAAATAAGGACTAACAATGTGGCTGCAATGAATTTCTTGTATTTCAGATAAGTAGGTACCTAATTATTCCATTGCTACATTTTGACCATGGAAATGGTGCGTGGCGCTATGATAAGAAGGAAGTATATCTTAAGAAAGAGCTTAGAACGATAAACAGAAAAAAAACACTTAATAATCTTCTCGGATGATCGCGAAAATTCAATCACTGTTCACGTTTTCTCACATCAGTTATTTATAATATGTAATTTATTATTTATTTACTAAGCTATTTCGCTCTTGCTACTCTAGCGTCGCTCTCTGGTGGCATTCAGAAACTGTTATCTAACGCTAAAAGTGACACTACTGCAACTGAACATTTCCCGCGTAAGATATTGTTCTCATCTCTCTCGGGAAATCACGATAGTTAAATTCAAAATAGACTAACATAAATTATTAATACATCAAAGTATAATATTAAATACTTAATAACTTAGAATATAATTTTATAGCCTGATTTTTTACATAGGTAAGCATAGCATCTTTTAAAAAAATCAGTATTTCACTATTTATTAAATTGCGGTAACCATTTCTTATAATAATTGTATTCAAAGAGTGTTGGTGTGTAGTAATTTAAACGTTATTTTTATCCGGCTTCAAAAAAAGGAAGAGCTTATCAGGTTGTATTTTTTTATGTTTGTTACCTCAGAACTCCGTTATTTATGAACCGATTAGATTTTTTTTTTTCGTTTATGGGAATACCTCCAGTTAGATCCCATAAGCACCAAATCAGGTTCTGATGATAGGATCATAAGGAAATCGAGGGAACTCTTTAAATATTGTAGGGACTCCTACAATATTTGAAGGTTAGGATAGTAATTTGGATATATTTAGTAATAACTCGTGCATTTGGTGAAATGGAACTGATGATGAAGACCACACTTGACCACCGGAGCTACTACTCAATAACAAGTACAACAATTTCACGGGTTGAATTTCAACTTTAAAACAGTTGCTAAACATTTTATGCTCGTCGTAATGCATAAGGTGAAATGGAACGGGTGCATGGTGAAGCATCAGGAGTCCTCAATAATGAACGTCTTTGCATCGGAAAAAGCAATCTTTCGTAAAAAATGACAAGCAGTTGACATTTAACTATTGTATCTTAGATTATTTTCACTAAAAAGCGTGAATAAAAAAAATATAATAAAAAATATAACCAACTACAAAAAAACCATGAAAATAATTTTCTAACAGTTTGTAGTCGGTGCCTCAGCAGGAGCCAGCAGTGATTGAAGCCCAATATTATGTAGGTGAGTTTGACTATACTACGACCACCCCTGCTGACTCGTACGGAGGCACCGACTTCAAACTGCTAGAAAATTATTTTCATGTTTTTTTGTAGTCAGCTAAATTTTTCTTATAATTTTTTTCTCAATTTAAATTAAAAATTCCTATAATATCTGTACGTTATACATACTATAGGTACATATTTTTTCTAAAGCTATTACGTACCTTTCAAGGTACGTGTACCTACTACTAGGTATTGGGAGTAAATATGTTATAAATTTATAATTATGACGCGGCCGTTGTTGCTATAAACTTAAGTTCAGGAATTATAATAATTTAATAAGAATGTATTAGTCTAAGTTGTCCTAATTTAAAAATTGAGGCTTTATAGTCACAAGCATAATTATTAGGCACAAAATCGTAAATAGTGGAATTTAAAAATGCAGGTAAGCTAAAGGGCGGAGTATAAGTACTCGTATAGCCAACATTTTTATGGACAATATTATGTAACTCGAGACTCGATATATTTTTTATATATTAGGAATTTCATTAAGTAGAGTTAAGATAATTTATTTTTGTTAAATAATCTACAATTTTAATATTACTTAAGCTCTCTTTAGCTATATTGTCTTATTTATAAGCAAAGTAAACCAAAATTAGTCTTGCATTTGCAGTCCAAATTAACCGTTTTGCGGACTACTCGACCTTTATGGAGTACACATACTTAGACAAATGCTCCAAGTAGCCAATAATAACTGGTACTTATATATTCTTTACATGAGTAGCTTAGTAGAGACTACCTCTTAGAATTTATTTGTAATGTTTAAGCTTGGGCTACATCTACTCCTAACGAACTCGATGTTTAAGTTCTAGTTGACTCTTAATTAATGCAATTAGTACAGGTGTGGAACGATCGTTAGAAACATTGCTGAATCTCCTAATCAAAACTATCAAGAAACGGAATAAGTTAGGGTTCACATTACAAATCAGTATTGTTTACAATCTCTCTTGTATTTAAAGTAACGTAAGTATTTTTGATAAGATTGATTTAATAAAAAATGTTTGTCGTACACATATCATGGTTTCTATTTCATCTCACAAAACCTGAGCACAAAACCTAATCATAGAGTAAGAAATAATGAGGGAAAATTAAATGTCCTGACCCCTTGTCTCTCTTTCCTCTGCTGTATTTACGCGTATTACTGCATAGATAATTATTTAATATACTACGAAATAATAGAAAATTATTAATTTACTCAGTCACGAATTATTCCTAATGTAATTATAGCGCATTAATATTCATACGTATCACCTCCTTTCAACACTTAATATAATGGCCACGAAAGTACTATGAAAAAAAAATCATTTTTCTTTGTCGTTTGCAGAGTAAATGTCAAAGGATTTGGGTCTCGCCATCTCGCTATAGGGCTCCATAGAGGTTCGCATTGGCTCGCATTTTATACGCGTTACCAAAGAGTATTAGTACCTATAGCGCATTACCATGCCTTCCTGTATGTAAAATCTTATTCCTTGAGCATGACACATAGATGGGAAACTTAGTGAACAGGTTTTTCAGGTACACTTTCCCAATTGGGGCAATCTTTCAATAGGTGCAGTGCACTGTTTCAAAAAGTGCACTTTTCTAAAATGTAAACTCCCAATACTCCCAAAAGGTAACCTTTGGCAATTGGGGCACGTTATTGAAAGGTGCACTAATTTAAAAAGTGTTTTTTTCCAAACCGGACACATTTGATATGAGTATGTGTATTATTCACGCCGACAAATATTTTTTTTTGTTTCACACAGGGGTGTTTTGCTTGAGAAATCAGTGAGCAAAATGCATTTTTAGCTGTGAGACAAAGTAACTTTTTTTTTTTTTTTAAATGCTACTGCTGGTCTACTCACTGAATTCCAAATATTTGAACCAAAGAGGATTTGAACTTTACTTTGATCTGTCATTTCACTTCAACACGATAAAATGCGAGAGATAAGATCAAATGTGTTGATTACAATCTTAAATTAAATTTTTGGTATTAAAAATATATCTATACCTAATAAATTACATGACAACGAAATATTTCCAAATTGTAAATTTTCCCGATCTTTTAATAAAGTATGCAACCTCGTTGCACGAAATCCACTTCTCTTGTTTTTTTTTATAAAAGAATTCCGTATACTGCCTCTACAGTTGGAATAAATATTTGTTAAATTGTGCAAATAATCTATTATGTTATGTAAATAGATGTTTTTTCAACAAACCCCAAGGATTTTTTGCACATTTGATTCTTCAAATGAGTATGAGTGATATGTATTCACGTCCTACGACTTTTAAATATATTTTTTCTGTTTATCGTGTCACAACATGCGAGCAATTCAACGTGGTGTTTTTGGCCCGCGTTATGCTCAAAGGCCCCGTTGGGTCTGCTGCGGCTCGCATTTTATACGCGTTACCAAAGAGTATTAGTACCTATAGCGCATTACCATGCCTTCCTGTATGTAAATTTATTCTTGAGCATGACACATAGATGGGAAATTAGTGGTAGGTAGTCACACTTTCAATAGGTTGCAGTGCACTGTTTCAAAAAGTGCACTTTTCTAAAATGTAAACTCCCAATACTCCCAAAAGGTCCTTTCAATTATATGCTTAACAGTGACAAATAACTATTTTTGTTTATCTGTCACACATAGTGGGGTGTTTTTTTTGCTCAAACCCCGCTGTGCAATGATGATTAGAAAAATGGTAGTAGTCTTCAAATAGGTACTATTTCTCGACAAAATGAACAGTGACGTAAATAATCGCTCGGAGAGTTCAAATATAATATGCGTCATCTCCCCCCCCCCCCTTCTAATTTCTGAACCTATTGTGATGGTTGAGCAACTACGGAACCCTACACTGAGCATAGCTAGACATGCGATTGTCTGGTTTTATTAAATTTAGTGATTTATTAATAGTACAGATTCTTGAAAATATATCGTCTGAGAATGTGCTCTATCTGAGAAATTGTAATTTTTGAGAAAATGTACTTTTTGAGAAAGTGTACCTATTGGGGAGTGCACTTTTAGAGACAATGTACGTTCTGAGAAAGTCATCCATCTAAAGAAGTGCACTTTTAGAGAAAGTACGTTTCGAGAAAATAAGCTTTTCAAACTTGATCCGAGAAAATCCCATTAGGTACTATGGAGTATTGTGTAAATATCGGAATCTACGCAGACGAAGTCGCGGGCTAAACCTAGTATATATACAATAATGAACAAAAATAAATAAAAATAGAACTAAAACTAACTTACTCTAATCTTAAAAATCTATATTTACAAATATCAACCAAGTCGCTGCTATTGGGCAGGGTGCCCATAAGGCTGGCTGTGTTTCCCGTTGTATGGCAATGCCAATACGTAAGCAATACCTTGACCGAGGGAAGAGTCACCCTATATCCATATATACGCTATGTATAATGTCACACTTTACAATATGGAGGTAATATATAAAGTAAATTAAATTAATTAAAATTATAAAGTGATTAAAACAAATGTTTGATTTTACTCTTATGTTACTTAATGACCAAAGACATGTAACACGCCTCTTTACCATTATTTTCCTACATTTATTATTAAAAAAAAACTTGACTGTTTACTGTCATGGTAACATGTGTTAATCACTTTAAAAGTAACAAATAGCCTAAAAAAACTTCGTTAAAAATGAACAAAGGACGGGTAAACACTTATTAATATACCTACTGTACTACTCATTTCTGACAATGAAAAGAAAAAGCAGTAATTGTTTTGTTTCATAGCAATCGCGACAATGGTCTTATTTTTCTACAATTTTTTACCGCTGAGCTGCACTCGTTTTCAGACATATTTTCGACACGATTACTAAAGTACTCTCGATATTTAGACGCATCTATTAGATATATATGATCACAGATAAAATATGTCTAATGTACCGCTAATGTGCGGTACGCCTCAAGGTCATAAAATATAGCTGTCTCGGCGCCCAATATCATTTCTTTGCTTTCGGCGTCGAGACTCTAGGTCCTTGGGGTAAGGGTGCGCTGGAGCTACACAGGAAGCTCAGCAATAGGTTAAGGGAGGCAACAGGCAACCTCGCGTCGGCAGCTTTCTCGCGCAAAGAATCTCAATCGCAGTTCAACGCGGGAATGCTGCCTGCGTGATGGGCACCATGCCAAGAGGCCTCTCTTTTTTAATTAAATTTTTAGTTATTTTTCCTATGGATATTTTGTATTTTCTTAATGTGTGGTACCGCTACCTTGTGATACTATACTGTTTGCGGTAGCAGAATAGCAGAATAAGAGATTGAAGTTAATTGATAAGAACAATCGAAAAGTAACGCCTGAAACAATCTATTAATTAGACATGATGTGAGACATGTAGCATGAAACTAGGAAAAACGAAATGCAGTAAAATAATTACTCGTAATTTTACAGGTCCGTTCGCAAAATTCCCTGCGATCAGCGAAGTCCAGCTCACATACAGTGACCAACAGGGAGGAAATATACCTCCCTCCCCTCGATGTTCTTACCGTTAGGATAAAAAGTCTTAAGGTTACAAACGAAGACTTCAGGCGCCACTCTCTCAAGGTCACATTCTTCGATCAGCTGCTTATCAGCACTGCCATCATTCCTGTAAGGGCTAGAGATCGCATCGAGGATCAAACTATTGCTCAAGGCACAATGAGCTACGATCCGTCGGACTACGAGAAAATGTGCCTGTTTGCTGATCACCCGTTGGTTGGTAAGACAGTGTTCAACGTACAGTAGATAAACTGAATCGCGTAGATAACATTTGACATTCCGCGTACATCTGCCAAAGAAAGCTTAGAGAAATCAATCGTGAAAAGATTGTAACTTGGTGCACGAAATAATTTCCTCTATTCAGTCGATGAATCTGAGCCTTATTACAAAAACTTTTTTGGTATCATAGCGTACTAATAGGCTAATACCAACCTGTGAAGTCTACAGCAATAACTAAGTGCGTCTGATCATTGGTCTATTATGTGATAATGTCAGAATCGTAATGTAATACAAAGAACGAATAGGTATGCAGAAAAAAGACCGGGTTAGTAGGTCTAGAACGTACTAATTTTTAGGGTTCGGAACGGAAACGGAACTCTTATAGTTTCACCATGTCTGTCTGTCTGTATGTCTGTCTGTCCGTCCGCGGCTTTGCTCAGGGACTATCAATGGCTCCATGCTAGAAAGCTGTAATTTTGCACGGATATATATGTAAACTATGCCGACAAAATGGTACAAAAAAAATTTTTTAGGGTACCTCCCATAGACGTAAAGTGGGGGTGATTTTTTTTTCTCATCCAACCCTATAGTGTGGGGTATCGGTGGATAGGTCTTTTAAATCCATATTAGGGGTTTGCTAAGACGATTTTTCAATTCATTGATTTAATTGCGAAATATTCAACTTTAAAGTGCAAATTTTCATTAAAATCGAGCGTCTGCCGCCCCCCCCCCCTCCAAAATCTAAACCGGTGAGTGGAAAAATTTGAAAAAATTTAGGATGGTAGAAAGTATACTTTATATCAAACTTTCAAGGAAAACTATAACCGCTAAGTTTGCTTGAGAATTATTAGTAGTTTTACTCTTAAATAGCAGCCTAAGGTATAAAATATACCTAAACTTCCATATAAAACACGAAATCCTTAGAAAAATATTACTTATTTTTTTCGTAATGGCTACGGAACCCTATTTTGTGCGTGTCTGACACGCTCTTGGCCGGTTTTTTTATATATTACTAGCGATCCGCCCCGGCTTCGCACGGGCAAAATAAAAAAATAAACGGCCAAGTGCGAGTCGGACTCCCGCTCGAAAGGTTCCATACCTAACTATACAACATTAGACATTAGCAAAAATCGGCAAAAAAACACGTTTGCTGTATGGGAGCCCCCTTAAATATTCATTTTATTTTAATTTAATTATTTAATTTATTGGAAGATTCCGTATAAAATATGAAATCCTCAGAAAAATATTACTTAAATTTTTCGTAATGGCTACAGAACCCTATTTTGGGCGTGTCCGACACGCTCTTGGCCGGTTTTTTTAGGTAGCCTTATAATGATGAAGTTTTATCTATAAATATAAATATTGTTGGTATAACCGAAACGACCAAATAAAATTAAAATTGCTAGTGATATTTCTTACTTTTCTCATTTAAATCTAGGATACTACAATAATTATAAACAAACATTAGCAGTCTACAAAAAATCGGCCAATCAGCTTTCCCAAGCTTTATTCACCAACTTGAAATTTAATGTTTCAAAACAGTTCGAGTGCAGCCAACAAAAATGGTGGAGTCAAGTGGCAGTGACAGCTATGTCCCCATAGAATCTTCAAAAATAAGCATGGAGCCGTCCAGCTCAACCAAATCCGAAGAGCAATCATCTTCCATCAGCTCCATCGTAGAAATAAGCTGCTGCAACGTTGATATTTTGCCACTGTTCAGAGGTAGGTACGTTGGTTGTTATTTCTGAGAATACTGTAGGTGAGTCACTCTTTTAAGTATACCAGTTATATTCTATTCTAGTTTTTACTTTTTGGTTTTTGACTTTTTTAATTTAAATTCCATTTTAGATGTAGATAAAAAACGTATTAAGAAGCGAATGCAGCCATTGTTGGAACCAACAACCCTGCAATGCCACAGCTGGGACACACTCCCTCTTATCACCATAGAACTCCAAGTCACACGGAACCCACAGAGCGTGGAGCATCACAAAATATTGAAGAATGCAAACTTCATGAAAGTGACCCTCGTCGCAGCTTATAATGTTCTTACACCATATGACGAAGAGTATAATTACACTGCTGCTACTAAGTCACCAGTGAGCAGCGAAAATGTCAGTATCTACGTTTTTAGCAGAGGCGCGGCGAGTCTTTTCTCTGTTCATTGCCTGTGCTACAACTTACCAGGTACGAGGGGCACACTGAAATGATCGGCAATAAGAAAAACCACATGCACGGTATAGCTAAATTGTATTTTATTGTTTTTCGAAGTATTCTCCGTTCAACTTAATGCACTTTTCCATTCGTGCAAACCAATCATTAAAACAGTAATTCCAGTCTGAAGTTGATGTTGACAAAATGACTGATTTGTACGCTTCCACAGCTGCTTCGGGGTCTTCAAACCGTTGACGGCGTAATAAATCTTTCATTCTAGGGAATGTAAAGAAATCGTTTGAGCTCAGGTCAGGACTGTACGGAGGATGGCTCATCAGCTCAACGTTTTCCTGCTTCAAAAAAACATTTGTCTTCCGAGCCGTATGGGAGCTCGCATTATCGTGATGTAAGATGATGTTATTTTTTCGGAATTCGGCTATCATTTCTGGCAAAAAACCGTGATATACCACTCAGCGGTAACCGTTCTGCGTTCTTGTAAAGGAATTGTAGCAACATACCTACCCCTTTTTCGAGACAAACGTAGCGACCATTTTCTTTAACACACTGCGGGAGCGAACCACTTTCGTTGGTTTGACCTCGTCTTCGAAGACCCAAACTGCTGACTGATATTTCTTTCAGGTTCGTATGAATAAATCCATGATTCGTCACCTGAGACGATATTATAAACGGCATTTGAAGCAAGTTGAAGCGTTGCAGAGTATTCCGGCACCAATCTACACGAGCCGCCTTTTGCTCTTCGGACAAATTGTAGGGAACCCAGTGGGACACTAGCTTACTTACATTATGTAATATCGACTGAATTGCAGTCATTCCGATACTGATAACAGCCCGAATCTGCTCGTATGTCACATGACGGACATCTAATATAATAGTTCGCACAGCTGCGATATTTTCAGGCGTGACCGCTGTTCTTGGTCGACCTGCAGAAGGAACAGTGCTGAGCGACACACGACCGCGTTGGAACTCTGCATACCAGCGGTATATTGTCGTTTGACTCGGTGCTTCAACATCATAAATCGAAAAAAGTTCGCTGAGACATTTATCTTGAGATAAGCCGCGACGAAAAATTGTGATAAATTATGGTGGCACGGAAATGTTCACGCGTGAGTTGTTTCTTTAAAAAAATATGGCTCTGTCCCGATGGACAGAGCCATATTTTCCTCCGATGAGGACAATTTTGCCAGTGTCTAGTAGTTTTTGCCGTTGTACGGTAAAAAAATTCGAGAAAACGAAATATGAGAGGTAATGGTGGATGAAAGATGACAGCGCGACTCCCCACGCGTGAGTTCCATTTCTGTTAACGACGTGTCAACTTTAAACCAACATAGTTATTGTTTTTAAACATTTTTTTTTATTGTTTGAATGTCATTAAGATTCTAAGAGGCCAGTATTCAAATTCTAAAAAAGGTTTTATTGTAACTCAATCCGAAATATTCAACAAACGATCATTTCAGTGTGCCCCTCGTACCTAACCTCTGTGCAGCGAACGTCGCGGCCGCGAAATTAACAGAAAAAACGCACGCCGCGCTGCCGGTAGTCGTGATAAGACTTGGCCGCATCGTAATGCTATTTTTTACAGGATCCAGGTATTCTAACCTTCAGTCAAGGCTATCGTTACCCAAGAAGATTCAATAGCACTCACTTTTATCCTAAATGGGAAATCCTTAAAATGGCTGACGAAACTTTCACAAAGGGAGATAAGAAACTCACCTATGATATACACGAAATACAAAATGATGACAATATTGATCTGCTTTTTTACATGACAGCTTTGAAAACACATTGTAAGTTATGCGCTTAGAAAGTCTTATTTAATAGGTTCATCATCATCATCATCATATCAGCCATAGGACGTCCACTGTTTTACATAGGCCTCCCCCATAGACCTCCAGTTGCCTCGGTTGGAAGCGGATTGCATCCACCGTGAACCCGCGACTTTAACCAGGTCATCCGTCCATCTCGTTGGTGGACGTCCTACGCTGCGCTTGCCGATCCGCGGTCTCCACTTGAGAAATTTTCGGCCCCAACGACCATCTGTTCTTCGTGCTATATGTCCTGCCCATTGCCACTTCATCGAGCTAATTCGCTTGGCTATGTCGGTGACCCTTGTTCTTCTACGTATCTCCTCAAGTCTGATTCGATCCCGTAGAGAAACCGAAAGCCCCAAGCAAACAGGTTCACGAAATCATTATTCAGCGCTTTTTAGGGCGTTTATTCCATCGTTATCCTTCCAGAGAATATTCTTAAAAGAAATGATGCCGATAGTTTCTTCAAAATTGTTATGACTTGTCCTTTCATTATGGATAAGATAAGCGTGGAGGGATAATGAATGACTTCTTGCCTAAGTGTTCGAAACACTCAAATATTTACCCGGATACTATAAAATAGTAGGCGCAGTAACATTAACTAAATACCTCTGGCAATGTGTCTGTGAAGGTGTCAATAAAACCAGTTACCTATAAATCTCTTTCTGGCTCAATAGTAGTAGCTCCTAGTAGTGTAAGGGTGTGGCAATATCTCATTGACGACTTGTAGCACCAACTTTTTTGACGTTGTATTTCCGATCTTTCCAGTCAGTGTCATTTGGGGCTCGTTCCACCGTCACTTAATTTTAAAGGACGGGGACCGCCAACTATGGAAGCATCTGCGTCAATATAATTGGCCACTTGAGTTTCACATCTACGGAGAGACTGGCGGCTATAGCTTTATGGGTTTCATGGACTTGTTCCGACTTCTGTACCCTGGAGGTAATGTACGTTCTCGGACAGTGCCCTCTATTCTTGCTTAAACTGAAAATATTATCCCACGGGAACGCATTACCAGGATATCAAGTATCCTATATCTCAATGCAGATCTTTGTCTATAATGTACGTCAAGTTTCATGTAAATCCGTTGAGCCGTTATTGCTAGATTGAGTGACAAACAGCCAAACCTACAAACATCTTCACAAACTTTCACATTTATAATATTAAGTAGGATTTGGTGTATAATTTCTTTATGTAATAACATGGCATCCCATCTGTGTAATTTTTGTGGATTTTTCAGAAAAATTTAGTTTAGTGTGGAAGCACACTTTTTCTGTACCGTCGTAGTTTACAACTCTACCTTTTCTGGAAAAGTTTACTTAGGTCGCATTGACTAATAATGTGTTAAATATCTACACTACACCAGTCACGATATTTACTCTAACAAGGCTTTGGTAGTGGTTATGCATCGAGCATAATTGTTGCTATAACTCAAAGCAGACCTAGCTGGAGTGGAGTTAGTTAACCTCTGGGAAGGTAGAGTCGCCAACTTTAATGGTATTAATTATTTAGAGACAACCGTGCGGTTGGCTGTGCCTCTGCAATGGGTGAATGCGGAACAGATGATGGAGAAATGTGGATGCGATTTGTTGTTGACTGCTAACGCGAAAGAACCGGATCTTCCATTTGGCGTGGCATCTACTCCTAAGCCAAAGTTAGTTATTTTTAAGGTACCTAACCTATATACTTACCTAAATATCAGAGACAATGAGAATTACGTGATTTTAGTTTACTGGTATATAAATCTATGTAGATAGTTAAATTATTGCTGAAGAATGAGTTTCTGTGACAAACTAGGTAATGTCAAACGGATCAAACGATACTAACGCCATCTAACGATTTTTGCCTGTCAAGAAACCCTCATTGAAGACCTAAAATATAGTGCTCAAAAATTTCTAAGGCACTCAACAATTAAATAATATACAGCCCCATAACGGCTCCCATTGATGTCTTGGGATTGGGACATTGCTTTTGTCAACTATTATAAACTTCCCGAACCCTTCAGTTTTAGACTTCTTTGTGACATGTAACCATACGTCGATGGGACTGCAATGCCACGTAACCAACAATAGCTAATGCAGCGTATCTAACTAGGGGCAAATTTTACAGGAGAGCATGGAAATTAAATATTTTTGTATTTATTTATACCAGCTGCGAAATCTCAAATTTGAAATTTGCTACTTTTGCAGATTGTGGGTTACGACGCGGCATAAGTTATTGGTTACGCGCTGTAAGTAGGTTGTTGGTTACGCGGCATCAGTAAAATCGACTCATTGTATTTAAATCCTTCTATAGAGGGACAACAAGCACGCCTACAAGCGAGAGCACAGAAGTGGCCAGTCTGCCACGGCCTTCGGGTTCTGATGGCAACTGCGCGTTTATCATCGTCGAGGTCCAGCTGTTCAGGCCACTGATAAAGCCCAGCATACCTCCTTTTATTGATCAGTAAGTTGCCTTACTTATAAATGTGAAAGTTTGTTTGTGTGTGTATGTTTCACCTTCACGCTATTTTTCACGGATTTGATTGATATAGATGTCTAAGATAACATATAGGCTACTAAGTATTAATTCTCACATATCATATCCTCACGGGACCTACCTACTAGCGAGGTAGGTTTTACACATAAGTTTCAAAAGTCTATAGATATGATGCATGGGTGTTTTTCATACAACGTCAATGAAGACCACTACCACTTTGTAAGATTCGGGAGTTTCCATGGGAATTTAATTAATCTCTGAATTTTTATTCGACTGCCGACCTGGTCTAAGCGAGCGATGCCTCGGGCAAAGGCTAGTTGAATATAAACACCTAACATACACATAACTAGCGTATTATCGTTTGTCCAGACCAGAAATCAGACAAATGCTTATCGAAATGGAAGACCGAGTGGTCAAGCCAAAGTGTACTGGAAGAGGTCAGCTAGCGAGGGACTGGCAGGCTACTGTGCGCAGTGCGGCGAATTCTTTGCGTAGAGTACCTTACTATGGTAAGTTGTTACCATAGAATCCACCGAATATAATATTTGTAAGTATTATTCTAATGTTAACCAAACCTTTTAATTGGTGTCCTTGATAACGGAAACCAAATAGCGGTATTTTTTTTATAATAGGCTCTGAAAAATAAACCTTTCCAGACTTACAAATCTTACAATCGTGAGTTGAGCCGTTTAATTTTTTGCCTCATTATCGTTTCGGCAAGTATTTTTACATTTTATGAAAACTAAAGACAATACTGATCCTAAATCTAGCGTGAGCAAAACAGGGATGGTGAATGAGGTTCGAGAGGGTCGAATATTCACCCATTTAATCTTAAATCATATCTCACGATAGCTTAAATATATTAACCTCTGGCACATTGCTTCTGAATTTATCTGTACCAGTTGTTCCTGTCTGTTGCAGGTATGACTGAGTTCTGCGCCTTCAACCGGCAGCTGAGTGAAACGCGCACGCGCGTGGAGCTGACCACGTCGTGCTGGCTGGACGCTGCCGTTTACGTCAACAATAACTTCGTCGTGCAGGACTATCTGCAGACGGACGATACTTTCGAAGTAATCTTACCTTTCTTTCAAAGACAATCCGAACCTCCGATACCCAACACAACTCATCATAAACGTAACATACATATCTTGCATTGTAGCTGTCATAAGGTCGCGGGTGAGCAAAGTACAGATCTGTTCACCCACGAAGGAGCGTCCCTACACAACTTATCAATGTGCAATAGTACTTACACATTGTCTTAGTGTGCGTGACTGACGGTACGGACACTAAAAAAATGCCACTTTCGAGCTACGCATACATAGACTTGTCGTATGGATACGTTTGCAACTACAAATATAAAATGCGGAGGGGCGCTCCTTCTCGAGTGAACAGATCAGCAGGTACCACAAAGTTCAAAGTATTACAATTGTACGATTAACTTTCAGGAAATGGTTATGATGGCCCATGCATGCTTATTGAAAGAGACGTGCTTGACCCTAATCGGCTCTGAGAACCTCGAACAGAATCCCACGCTGCGAGCTGCCAGGCATGCACGCCAGCTTCAAGACACACATCATGCGATGGACTTGTATTTACAGGTAGAGATGTTTGTGGAACTGTTGGCAGTGTTGAACTTCTATCTCGTAGAACTCAAATGAAAGCCAATGACATTTTCTGTCTTATTATAAGTTATTATATCGTGTAATGAAAGTACCTATGTAGGTACTTGGTAACTATGATCTGAAAAACAATCAAAAAGAAATAAGAAGATGTTGTCCGCTTGTTGGCACAAATATAATACTTCAGTTGTTTGCGAAATGACCTGTTATTCCTGTTAAATCTGCCTCCTGGTTTTATAATTTACCTATCATATCCATTGTGTGGCAGCAGTAGTGGATCCAGGAAGGAGCTAAGGAGTTAAGCCTCTAAAAGTAATTGAGTTCTTCCGCGACAGCTTTGTGTTTTGTAGGTGTTTATACTTTGCTGAAAACCTTCATTAAAAACATTTAAAGTTTGTGTTAATTCTTTTTAACGTCTCTATCAACTGTTCAGTTAGTGGCAGAGAGCAGTAACAACGCGAATAGCTGGCGCGAACTCTCCACATGTATGAGGGATATTGACGGTGATCTGGCAGATGTGTGCATCGACAAAGCTGTCATGCTGGACCCGAGACATCCATTGACGTGCGTGAGAATAATCTTGATTAAATGTCAGAATTCTACCCTCAAAAAAAGTTGCTTCTGCAGACATCTTACTGCGGAAGGAAACAAATTGAAGTTAGGCAACTTTACCTTTTAAAACGCTCTTAAATGGCCGAAATGATGGAGAAATGTTGTCACCTTGTTTATTCTCGCTGTACTGTGCTTAGCACGGGTTCATAGTAGTAGATCTAAAAACTTAGAACTAGTGATAATATAATTACCTACTCTACATTACAGTCCACTTAGGTTAGGAATTGCTCGTTTACTTTGATTAGTGGTACGGGACGGGACTATAGCAATTTTAATATGATTTTCTCAGGTTGCTTGCAAAAGGCAGTATGTTGTACGAAGAAGACCTAAACGCATCGGAGCTGTTTTTTAAAGCTTTGTTATCGCTCTATCCGCTATGGACTACGGGCTGGGTGATAGCGTCAGCTTTCTACATCGAAAAACAAGAGTTCCACATGGCCGATCAAATCATGACATATCTAAGAAAGTAATACGAATAATATAAAGTCCTATTAGCTGACGCGGTTTGCACGGGGCGGGTTATTGAAAAACAGTTACAGTTAAGCGCTGCTGCATGCGTCGCGACAGGCAGATTTTACCTTTATCTGCACCCGCAGGCGTGCGCCCGCTCCGTGCACCCACGCCTGCTTGCGTCAGCTCATAGAGACTACTAAATTTGTAATACGTAGTTTGTAGAATGGTATCATTAGTCCTATGAATG
Source organism: Choristoneura fumiferana (assembly GCF_025370935.1). Classification (NCBI taxonomy): domain Eukaryota; kingdom Metazoa; phylum Arthropoda; class Insecta; order Lepidoptera; family Tortricidae; genus Choristoneura; species Choristoneura fumiferana. Next base: position 10,706,057 of record NC_133481.1, on the reverse strand, counting down.
TAAATTGAGTGTCATGATTGAATTGTGTGATGATAATGATATGAACGCTATTCGTTTTATCTAGGACTCTTTCCGAGGGATTGGCTCAGGATCTGGCTCCAACTCGTGTGTGGGAACGTGAGCTGGGCGATTGGTGGGACCACACTCCGCTTCTGCCCGGCATGAGTCGGTACTTCGATGCTGCTGACTTGCTGCTTAGACTGCGTGCTATGTCCGTTAGTATTGGTGGGACCAGACTCCGCTTCTGCCCGGCATGAGTCGGTACTTCGATGCCGCTGACTTGCTGCTTAGACTGCGTGCTATGTTCGTTAGTATTGGTCGGACCACACTCCGCTTCTGCCCGGCATGAGTCGGTACTTCGATGCCGCTGACTTGCTGCTTAGACTGCGTGCTATGTCCGTTAGTATTGGTCGGACCACACTCCGCTTCTGCCCGGCATGAGTCGGTACTTCGATGCCGCTGACTTGCTGCTTAGACTGCGTGCTATGTCCGTTAGTATTGGTGGGACCACACTCCGCTTCTGCCCGGCATGACTCGGTACTTCGATGCCGCTGACTTGCTGCTTAGACTGCGTGCTATGTCCGTTAGTATTGGTGGGACCACACTCCGCTTCTGCCCGGCATGACTCGGTACTTCGATGCCGCTGACTTGCTGCTTAGACTGCGTGCTATGTCTGTTAGTATTTCAGAAAGCTTCGAGTTTGATTCAGTTTATAATGAATGAATGATAATTTATTCGCTGAATATGGTTACAACGGTGGAATATCCTACCGGTAGTATATCCTACCGGAATCCGGCGTGCGAATTTAATATTTATGTTCACAGTGAATTATCCACAGTCATAATTATATTTAGGTATTACATGTAAATTTTGCAATAATAAGATACAATTTTGAACAATAATAATACTTAGTAATAATTTAAATTATAAGCATTACAGTTGTCAGGTTTACAAAACTTAGAATAAAGAGAGTTTCGGCTACAGATAAACAATTTAAACAATTGGGGAGCCGAGTTGAAGCCTGACTTCATTATAGAAATTGTATTTACATGCACTCTTTGATAGGAATTCTTTTACTGAATAAAAACATTGTTCAGTTAGTAAACATTGTATAGTCTTATATATAACTCTACTGTACTATTTTTAATTCTGGGCTATTGTATTGATTTTAGCATTAGTTACGTTGACCCTGGTCTGGGTCTCATGTTAAGTTAATAGTTTCAAGTCATATATTATTATATTATATAATAGGTATATAAACATAAACATAGGTATATAAACGTACACATAAAATCTGAGCCACTATATAAAGTTTTTCTCAAACACACACATCAATTATTGTTTTAACAGCTAGCCGAAGTCTGCCTAGGACGAGCTCTGTCCGAGGGCGGCGAGTCAGCGGCGTACGCGCACCTCGTGGCTCTAAGCTGCCGTCTACGAGGTGACACCGAAAACGCCTTATGCCATTTGCAGAGATCTCTTGAGTCGCTGGGAGAGGTAAATATTTCAAGGGTCAAGGTACATCCAGGGACTTCAAGGCGGCTCGATAACAACCACCGCGAACTTCTCTTCTCTTCTTCTTTCAGGTCTATGGTAGGGTATGAATAGACACAGAAGGCGTTGTTACTTACTCCCACCAGGTGGTACCTACGCCATAAGTCATCTGTGATAGATGTAATACATAATGTTTACAGAAAGATTTAATTTATCCTTTGTATTCCTGATGACTTAAGTTGTGGATACTTGATCGACACAGACCAATGATACCAGGTTCTTTTGAAGATTTGAAAATAAATATTGTTAAAAAATTTGCTTCTGTATAAATTAAAAAAGAAATAGATAGGTAAATTTAGTGATGGATACCCATTCCGTACCTCTAATGAGGAAATGCGGGTTGCAGATCAGCTATTTGCGAAGTTTGGAAGCGGAGTGTCTTCACAAGCAGGGAGATCGCGCTGGTGCTTTGACATCTTTTGAGAAGTCCGGGAACTACGCAAGCGCATACAGGTGGGGAAAGAAAAGTATCAAGCTCTTAAATAGATATTGCTTTTGAAAAGAGTACAAAAAAACACCAACTCTTGATGAAATAGTATATTTTTCTGGCTATGTCCATAACTAATTCTTCGGCTAATTTGAGTGTTCCGTATTCTATCGTGTAAATAAATTCGTAGCACAAGACAAGATATGGCTCGATGCGTGACTCTCAGCATCTAAGAGGCCAACAGACAAGGACAACTTCCCATTCCTAGATTCCTTTATTTATTACTGACAAGACACATTGGTATTACGAGTATAAGAGATAGACACTATCTTCTATTCTTAAAAAAGGGCAGAACAAAGTGACTTTCCAGGTCTGTCTGTTCTTTTGTCTATTGTATATCCGCTAACGCCTCTTAAAACACGCAACGAATTTTAAAGCAGAGTTCACCATCAGATGATTTTTCACAGTATGTTATATACACGGCCCGAATTCGCACGGGTTTGGGAAAAGAGAGGTGAAAATATATAATGTTTATAATAAAAAGCTTTGATTAAATATAAAAAGTCTAAATATTTTGTCTCTTTTTTTTCAAAGTCGCACCGATAATAAACCGGGGCGCAGAGTATAATAGTTATATTATAATTTGGGCCAGTATCCTGATCTCGTTGCCGTGCCGCGACGCCCAGCGTACGCGTTCTGTGCTGGTGGACTTGCTGCGCCGGCAGCCCAGCGCTCGCGCATGGATGGCCCTCGCCGACGACTGGATTATGGTGCCTAGTAGATGGTGGACTAGCATTTACTCGTAACTCTGTCTAATGAGTTTTTGACATGCGAAATATGGCTAGATGGCGTTAGTATTAAGAGATCCGTTTGTCTTGCTTGCTATTGGCTCATTTAGTTACTGGACCAATCACAAACATGATACCTATAAATGTCATTCATAGTCACAGACTACTCAGGCACTAACGTTCAGACGGGTAACTTCCATAGAAAAATAATCGCCATACGAATTTCGCTTAAGATTTTGACAGCTACTTTTTTAATTTTTGTGAAATTCTTGGGGCTGTGACATCGTCTGTTATGCCGAAAAAGATTTGTGGCTCCGTATTCGGTACATTCATTATTTGTTTAAAAATCCGGGGCAAGAAAAAACACGATATTATTTTGCACTCTTATTTCTAAATCTCGTTTTAATTTTTTTCGGTCGCTTGCATGGGTGGTACCTATAACCTTATTTTGAAGACGAATCACATCTTTGCCTTTTAGGATTTCATTTATTATGCTGCACCAGTTAATCTCAATGTTAGGTTGAAGACGTAGTTCGCAATCTCTCGCAATTTAAACACTCAAACCATTTGGACATGGACGTCCTTTCGCCTACTATCACAACTCACATTTAACTCACAACAGCACTTATTGTAGATAATTATTATTACACCTTCAAACGTTGAGATAATAAGCTACGGAAATTAATCAACGCAAAACTTCACTCGATCAACTTTGAAACCTTAATAAACACAGACTAATAAGAGATACTAATAAACATTGCCGTTGGCATTAACAATATCACTAGTGATACGATTGAGGCGGTACGAGGCCCGGGGGACGGGGGACTTGGGACTAAGTAAATTGGTGTCGGTCAATTGTCCCATGAAAAATATTTAATTTGTTTATCGCTATCCCGCGGGAACTATGCAATTTTCCGAGATCAAAACTATCGCCGAGATTCAAACTATATAGTTATACCGAATTTCATCTAAATCGATTCAGCGGTTTAGACGTGATAAGGTAACAAACACACAAACAGATTTACAAACTTGCGCATTTACAATTATGTATAGTGTGATCTTTATTTTATTTTCGAATTATTTAGTTTAAAAATGTGTCCCCTGTCTGTGCTCACTAGCGACAGGAACAAGCAGCGTCGGGCGGCGAGGCTGGCGACGGCGCTGCGGAGGCTGAAGTGGGGATGACTGGCTGCGCCATCGCCTGCGCAGTGCAAGCGCTCAGGCAAGTATCTCCTCATCATCTACACATCTTTAGCCGACGTTCATTGCTGGACGTCGGTTTCCCCCAACACTGCCACAATGACCGGTCCTGTGCCGCCCGCATCCATTTTATTTCCGCGACTTGTTGCCAGTGGCGTAGCGTAGTGGGGGAGGGGGGCGCTCCAGGCGGAAATTCCAATATGTTTCATGTACTGCCGTTTCGCACTATTTTTTTCCCAAATGTTTCATTTGGCAAATGTTTAAATTCCCAAGTAATCAAATTTCTCCGAAACCAAAAAAAAATCTCAAAATATTTTCTTGTGGTTTTATAGAGCACGTAGGTTAGGTTAGGTTTGTTTTATGAACTTTCCGAAAATAATATGGTTTGGGAGAAATTTGATACTTGAGAAATTAAACATTTAGAAAATTAAACATTTGCGAAAAATATTTTGCCCAGCTGTAGGTATTTTGCACGGGTGGATATATGTAGCAACCACGCCGACAAAATGGTACAAAAAAAAATTAAAAGGCGTAATGTGGGGGTGATTATTTTTTTCTCATCCGACCCTAGGGTCGGGGTATCGTTGGATATATTTTAAAATCACTGTGAGGCTATGAAGATGATTTTTCGATTCAGTGATCTGTTTGCGAAATACCTATTCCCCTCCCCCATCTAAAACCTAAACTATTGGTTTGAAAAATTTGAAAAAAATTAGGATGGTAGTAATATACCAAACTATAACGGTTAAGTTTTCTTGATAATTATTAGTACTTTAACAGTAAGCAGCAGCCTAAGGTATAAAATTACCTATTTAAACTTGGAAGATTCCATACAAAATGCAAAATTCTTAGAAAAATAGTAGGTACTTGATTTTTTCGTAACGGCTACGGAATCCTATCTTGAGCGTGCCCGACACGCTCTTGGCCGGTTTTCTCTGCACATATTGTACAGACATACTACATAATGGTTTTCCCTCGTATTTTATCGCAAAAAGTCGTGGTATCCCTTCATTTCGCAACTAACGTTTGGCAACCTGATTCATTTCGCAACTTTTCATTTTGCAAACTCTAAAACTGTACCTAAATATTTGAGGATTTATTTCGGGGCCATCATGTAGAACCCTTTAGGCTAGGTTAGTTTATTTAAAATACTGAAATATTTACGGAACCTGACTACGAAGCTTGAGGTCCCGGGTTCGATCCCGGCCGGGGCAGATATTTGAATGAATAATACTCATGTTTGCTCTCGGGTCTTGGATGTTTAATGTCTATTTTAAGTATGTATTTATCCATATAAGAATGTTTATCCGTTGTCTAGTAGCAATAGTACAACCTTTGCTTAGTTTAGGACTAGGTCAATTGGTGTCAAGACTGTCAAGTGTCCCATGATATTTATTTAAGTATTTAAATATTGAAATGTCACTCATTTAATACAATAATCGATTTTACACTTCGGGTGTCGTCCTATTCCTATTGAGATCAGACTTCTCCCGATGGAAATACATGATGCACTGCCATCAGCCAAATAATAATATGTGGTCTACCACTACCCCCCTAAAGTTGATAATCGTTTGCATGTCATAAAACAATAGTGCCAATGTGTCTGTCAACTTGAAAGTTCGACTTTAGCGACATATTCATTTAAAAATTGGTAGACCACATATTTGGCTGATGGTACCTACATCTGTATGTTACGGCACCACAGGTGGGATCGGCAGTGCGCGCGCGCATGGGCGCTGCTCGCGCGACTCGTGAGGCCGCGCGCACGCCGCGACCATTGCCGGGACATGGCAGCTGCGGTAAGTTCTAGGCCTTTGCTTTTATTTACATGATTTTAGTTTTTTTTTTACTCTACTGCATTAATATCTTACTATACCCAACAATAGTCTTTCCATGAGGGCACACTCGACAGACCTCTACTCTCTAGCGCAACTCTTCTATGTCTCACTTGTCGGACATAACGAGGTAGTAGGCAGAAAGAACACACAAAGCAAGAGCAAGAGTTTAAAATTATTGAGGTATAAAAATTTGAATATGACCTGCATCTGTAAATCATCACATTGCATCATCTAGCGCGTTCGTTGAATTATGTAATCACTAGCGTTTACCCGCGGCTTCGCACGAGTAAATCATTAGATATATAGCAGTTGAATTGAAATTCCGGGATTTTATTAAATTCTCGTGGTTTTCATTGACGTTAAATTAAAACACCCATGCCAAATTTCATGACTCTAAGCCCAGCGGTTTTTATTTCGAGATTTTATCCCTATCCCGTAGGAACATCGTGATAAAAAGTAGCCTATGTGTTATTCGAGACGTCCAGCTACCTACATACCAAATTTCATGACTCTAAGCCCAGGTGTTATTAGTTCGAGATTTTATCCCTATCCCGTGGGAATATCGGGATAAAAAGTGCCCAGTATAGCATATCCAAATTTCATAAGCCCAGGTGGTTCGAGATTTTATAGTGGGAATATGGCAAAGAGTTGTTTATCGTTATAAACATAACTTCCCCAAGGTATAGCATGTTAAACTTTGCACAAAACTCGATCATTTTTTTTGATTTTATTTATAAGGAGATGTTTAATTATTTACAAAATGTTTATCTAAAAGAACATTTTACTTATGTATGTTTAAAGAAATTATTATAAGTAAAAAATTTTCAAATATCCTTATTATAAGTAGTGAAATTTTCACTTTTAAGTTTTCAATATATATTTTTTTTATTTCCGTGATAGAGACACACACCAATTTTCGTTATATTATGTAGAGACTATTATTCTAAAACATATATATTGTTTTCAAAAACATGCACTTGGATCAACATAGCCAAAATGAAACAAACTTATGGTATATCATATATTTATTGAACTTAATATGGCTAACTACATAAAAATAACATAAGAGCATCGTGAAAATAAAATGTCTATAGTACAAACCGGAACACATCTAACTGGCCATACGTAGGTCTTATGTCAATGTTAATAAGGTCTACCGATGGTCAGATAAGTTTGTGGTTGATGGTACAGTCGAGGGCATAAATATCTATAAAGCCATAGCGTCAAATATATATGTATACATCGACCTTATGGTTAGAGGCATAAAAAGGTGTATAGATATTTTTGACGTCTTGGTAACGTATATATATTTATGCCCTTGACTGTAGGATTCTACAACATTGATTATTGTCTCGAGATGTATTAATAAATACTAACCGCATACAGCCAATAATAAAATATATGCATTCCTTTTTAACAATTTGTCACGTTCGAAATTCAAATTCGTAAAGAGCGGCGGTCGATACGGGACCGGGCGAGTTCTCCCGGTTGTGTCTGTTCACATACACACGGTATTTTTACCCTGTTGATCCAAGTGCATGTTTTTGAAAAAAATATATGTTATAGAATAATAGTTTCTACATAATATAACGAAAATTGGTGGGTGTCCCTATCACGGAAATAAAAATAAAAAAATATTGAAAACTTTAAAGTGAAAATTTCACTACTTATATGGATATTTGGAAATCCATTTTTTTTTAAATAATGCATCTTTATAACTTACATAATGTGTGTAAATTACAAAAAAACGGTTCAGTAGTGCAGATAAAAAAAATGAAAACCAATTTTCTTTTTTTTTAATTTTCTCAAAAACCTGCAGCATTTTCGATGTTTTTTTTTATGAAATAGCATCTTACATCTGGGCTTATAAATCAGCAAAACGGCAATCAATTTGGCTTCTGGGGCCAATGTCCCATACAAACACGGCTATACCCTTTCATCCAAATCCGTCCGGCCGTTTCTGCGTGAAGAAGTAACAAAAATACCTACTCACTCACTCACAAACTTTCACATTTATAATATTAGTACGTACGTCTATACAACAAATGTGTGTTCATGCAGCTCCTCCAATTCCACACTGTAAGAATACACACGGATCACATAAACCCACTATCACCACCACCACACTACGCGCGCAGCTACGCTCACGCGTTTTGAACTCAATCAGTTTATCCTCAGAGCAACACTGCTCACCGTGCTACCTACCAGACGTTAAACTAACGAACGAAAACAATCATTTAAATGTATGATAATCATTTCAATGTTTTTAGTGTGGATACGAGTGGTCCCCGCAACAGCTGGACTCTTTGGCGACGTCCCGGCAATCTCCGTGTTTCGAAGTTGGAAAAGCTCTGAAGGAGTGCCACTGTGATCTCTGTGATACTATCAAGTTTTGAGTCACGAGACTACATTTTCCTTGTAGCCAATGTAACAATATTTTGAATTTCTAATATAAAAAAATCGAAAGAAAAAGTTTGTTCCCTAAAGATATAAATACGTATTGAACAACTTCACATGGTTCTAGGTAGGTACCTACCTACACCTACATGTTTAATTAGGAACTATCGAATGAATCGCGTACCAGGGCGGAATGGCTTCACAATTAATTTCAAGACGATTTCTTTGGCAGTTGTAGGTGTATGGAATGAGTTTCTTCGGCCTTCTTCACTTCAATGAAAGACAGCCGATCGACTTAAATCATGTATGAACAAAGGGTTACCTACAATTACAAATCGTACCTTTACATGCGTTCATCTAATTGACACGATACCGAGAAACAATAGAAATCTTTAGATTTTTTCCTCATAAATGCATTAATGTTTCATAATTTTGTCAATACAAAGATCGTGGTATCTTCGCAAACAATGAAGCGTGTATAACGAGTAGTCACTCGTAAGTAGTCACTTAGCATTAATTTTTCCAATGTAGGTACCTATCACTTTTCATGATGAGATTTCCGTGTATGTAGGTTAAATAAAGATCTTCAACATTATCCTGCCTATCTATGTATACTTAGTATGTGTAAGTCCTATTAACGCATATATTTTGCATAAGGAAAACTTAATTTTGTTCAAGTGTATAAACTTTTTTAACCAAATATAAATCTTATCTCCGTAGCTGTGCCTGCGTAGGGTTTTTAACAGAAACAATTATTGTCACGAACGGGCTTGTATAAAAAGAACCTTGCGTGATGAAATATTGGTCAGTGCTGGATGATTTAACGCGGCAAAAGGTGGCCCCGCCATGTTTAAACTCCTCATTTGGTTTATTTTTAAAGTGTTATTCGTTCAATTACAATGTGCTTCCTACACTTCCGTGCTTCAAACCCCTCAAGGGAAATTGATCGGTTTGGAAACCAAGCGAGGTTATTTGAGACAGTATTTGGGAATACCTTACGGCACGATGGATGAAAGATTTCAGGTACGTACGAAGTGTAGAAAATTGTCCAATGCCGTAGTTATATCTAATTTAGTTCGTATACTTTATGTGTTCACATAGTAACAATGTGTTATAACTTATAACAGGAAGCGGGACCACCCCCGCGCTGGTTGGGTGTTTTCAATGCATCAGACACCAGCATCGCCTGTGCTCAATACCACGAGCGACTGGGATTGCCCATAGGAGTGGAAGACTGCCTTACCCTAAACGTGTACACCCCTGGCCAAGTGAGCTATAAACGGCTCTACCCTGTCATGGTATTTCTACATGGAGGAGGTTATAAGACTGGCAGCAACTCCAATTATCTCTACAACCCACAATTCCTTGTCCAAAAAGGTGTAATAGTCGTCACCGTTAACTACCGCTTAGGCGCCTTTGGTTTCCTCTGCCTCAGAATCCCAGGCGCACCGGGAAACATAGGCTTAAAGGATCAAGTAGCAGCCCTGCGATGGGTCAAAGAGAATATCAGAACTTTCGGCGGTAACCCAGACTCGGTGACCATATTCGGAGAAAGTGCAGGCTCCGCGTCTGTCAGTTACCTAGTAATGTCGCCCGCTGCTAAAGGACTATTCAGACGAGCCATCATGGAAAGCGCGTCATCTCTCTCACCGTTCGCATTCTCCAACGACCCGGTCGAAAGAGCATCATTGGTTGCATCTAAAATGGGCTACAACACCAAAAATCCTTTTGAAATTTTAAAGATCTTTCGGAACGCTACCAAAAACGAAATTCTGATGGCCAGTGCAACAAACACATCCGTTAATTTGTGGTCCAAATACGTGTTTAGGCCGTGCGTCGAAAAACAGATGATAAACAGTAAGCCATTCCTTACTATGAGCCCTCAAGAAGTACTGGAATCGGGGACGTACAACAAAGTATCCATGATCATTGGTTACAACGACAAGGAGGGCATACTTTACGTAAAGCATTTCAACAAGCAACTATACAAAAAACTAAACGATAATTTTAGCGACATGCTGCCAGATAATCTTTATTTTTCTGACAGCAGAGAAAAAAGAAAAGTTGCAAATGAAGTAAAGACGTTCTACTTTGGGAATCGGACCATAAATGAAGAGTCAGTGGACAGTATTGTTGATTTTATATCTGATGTGATGTTTCATTATCCCTCAGTGACGATAACTGAATACTTTTTGAACCACAGTCACTTTCCTATCTTCAACTACTATTTTAAGTATGATTCCTTTAGAAACTTGGCCAAGATCCTGATGGGTATGAAAGGCCAGAAAGGGGCGGCCCACGGTGACGAGCTGTTTTTCTTGTTCCAGCCCGTTATATATTGGCCCGTGCCTTTAGTTGGAAATGATAAAAAAGTCGTGGAAAGAATGACCAGTATGTGGACCAACTTCGCCAAATTTGGGTAAGTTAGCGCACCATTTTGACCTTATATTAGATACTTCGAAAAATCTTTAACTTATACTTTTTCCACTTCCACTTCAACTCCGCTTCCGCCTCGTTAACCTCCGCCTCCGCAATGGTCACGGTCTTTGCCTCCGAATCCGTCTCCGCTAAATCCTCTATTAGAACTCTTGTCCTGACTTATGAAACAAAGTTTCAATTCCGTTGTGTAACGAAATATTATCCATTGGTACCAAAGGGTTAAATTTAGACGCTGCCAAAAAAATATAATTCGGTAGGTACTTTCTGATCGTATACTTACGAAATATATCTCTTTCAGAAACCCAACATCGTTGAAATCACCAGTATTAAACATAAATTGGAATGCCAGTGACGAAACCAGCCTAAGATACCTCACAATAGATAAAAGTTTATCCATGGACTTTCTTCCGAATCCAGAGCGCATAGACTTCTGGAGGAACATCTACAAGACGAGAAAAGTATCCTGAGACCTAAGTAAAAAAAAAAAAAAAACCTGAAAATTTACCTAATAAAATATCTTATTGAACCCAAATCATTACATATCCCGTGTTGTCTTTTTTGACTTTTTTAACCAACAACGCAAGATCCGCCCCCGTACTTGTAATTTCTCATTAAATAGATCCAATAAGTAAAATCACCAAACTTCCGCTAACTCATAAGATATTTTTTATCACCTCGCATAACGTTTTACCCCAGAGCTGCCATTGTTTTTCCTACTACTACTACGGTCCCAGGCGAGTAGTGCCTCCGCGGCAAGGTCGTTCTCTTGCTAGAATGCATCAATTTTGCTAATGCTACTTACATGTTGAACGTGCCAAGTGGTCGACAGCGCTGTGACATTTGTAAGAGCAAGTTCCTCCGGCCACTGTATTATATAGGATTTCTAACAATGGTTGTTTAGAGTAGAATTCGGACTACACATAATGTTTGCGTTTATCTCACCAGTACAATACGCAGCGTTAGTATAATGTTGAGTGATGACATAATCCACGCGTAAACTCTTTTGTATCATTCTCATCTGAAACGGGTGAAAGTGCAGACTTCACTTAGAGTTGCTATCTCAACGGTAGCGGATTTGTTACTCTAGTGCGACTTTAGTTTTTTGCTATAAAGGGAGACCTAGATACTAGAACTTTATCATCAATCAAGTGTGCATGTACAATCTTTCTTACATAAAAGTTCCCTGCTACCTACACTACGTCATCTTACTGTGATATATGCAGATGGAAAAAGGATCATAGAAACAAAGGTAAAATAATAACAAATATTTGTCGGTTATGTTGCTTTTTACTATCAATTTTGGATGTATGTGTACAAGTATGAATTCGAGGAAAATAAAGGAAATATTATGTTTTATTATAATATATTCTACATCGCAGTACTCGTTATGAACAAACATTACTTATGTTACTTCCGATATAGTACTTCTACTCAATCATATTTTGTTCGATTGCTCATAGGTTATAATGAGAGCATGTTTACCCGATACATGTCACAAAACAAAAAGAAATATTTTTCTATTGATATCCAATCGATTTAAATTAAATATGCTAGCCTAAAGAAACACCATTCGTTCTCTGCAAACGATCAGCAAATAGTGCGTAACATCTAACTGTACATACACAACATAAAAACGTATCAAGGAAACATCGTCTGTATCCACATGTTATCATTACAAGGTCTCGCTTACAGATGCACAGAAACGAACAATATTCTCACTGCGTATCATAAAATCGGTGAAAAAGTCGCAATAAAAACCTAAAATCCACATACTGAAAGTCTAAAAATATATTATAATAGATTTCAAATGTCTATACATAGATGAGTGTTCACTACGCGCTTATAACGAGCGTCGAGCGCGTCCATTACGTTACAATTTAAATACGCTAAAGCGAACCGGCGGGGCCTCCGCCGGCGCCGGTCCGCGCCGCCGTCCGGCGGCGGCCGGCGCCGCAGCCGGCCCGGCCGCCGCCAGCGCGACCGACGCGGCTCGCTACTGACTTTAACATAACAGTGTGATCACGCACCGACCTTCCAGCGCCTCCCCGCCGCGGCAGCGCCTGCCGGGCGAGCGTCGGCCACTCCGACTCCATTATTATTGCTGATCCGTCTAACGTCTGGGCAATCCGATAGAACTATTAACGTCGATGAGCGTCGCGCCGCCGCCGCGGTACGAATCTAAAAGAGAGAATCATAAGATCCGTTAATTTCTAAAATACCGCGACGAGGGCGCGAAGCAGCGGGCGCGGAAAGCTCGCCGCGTGAGCAGACGTCAAAGGAAAATTACATGTAATATATATAGTATCATATAGAGGAGCTTCAGACGAAGACTTTAGCGAGTCCGTCGGCGCCGGCGCTGGCGATGTAGGGCCGCAGCGGGTGGAAGGCGACGTCGAGAATGCTCTCGTCGAACTTCTTGCGGTGCGCGGTGATCTCCTGGACGCAGGTCTTGGTGTCGAGGTTCCAGAGGCGCACGGAGCAGTCGTGCGAGCCGGACAGCAGGAAGAGCCCGTTGGGATCGAGCGCCAGGCCCGTGACGGCGTCCAGATGCGCCACCATGGCGTGCGCGCAGCGGCCCGACACCGTGTCCCAGAAGCGGATGTGCCGGTCCTCGTGCGCCGACACCAGCAGCGGCAGCGTCGGGTGCGCGCGCACGCGCGTCGCCGGGCTGTCGCACGACACGCGCAGCACGCCCTGCACACACCACACTGACTCAAACACCCGCCCATCACGGAAACGTACTCATCTAACATGGATATAACTGCCAAACTGCCATGTATTTAAGGAGTAACTAATAAAATCAGATACTTGACATAACAATGAATAAATAAATAAACTTAGGGGCTGTTTCACCATCCATTGATTAGTGTTAGCTGACGGTTAAATTTGATGCCCTCTCCGTCTATTCGATCAAAACAAATAGAGACGGCATCACATTTAACCGTCAGTTAACACTAATCAATGGATGGTGAAACTGCCCCTTAATATTATTATAAATGTGAAAGTTTGTGAGTGACTGAGTGAGTATATTTGTTACTTCTTCACGCTGAAACGGCTGGACGGATTTGTAGGAAATTGGGCAAAAGGTTAGTTTATAACCTGGATTAAAACATAGGAGACGGGCAAGACCACGAGCGATCCCATATTAAGGGTTCCGTTTTACGTTCTGAGGTACGGAGCCCTAAAAAACGTGATGTCAACTGTCATTTGTAATCCTGTCATCGTCAAATAGCAGGTTCAGTCGCACCTGCGCAGTCTCCAAGTCATAGAGCAGCATGGCGCCGTCCCGGTAGACGACGGCGGCCCGCGCGCCGCCCTCCGCGAAGTCAGCGGCGCATGCGGCCGTGCCGTGCAGCTCGTCCCGCAGCGTGGCCAGCAGCGGGCGCGCGGCGCGCGGCGCCCACAGCCGCGCCGTGCCGTCTGCCGACGCGGACAGCAGCCGCCCGTGCGCGCACGACAGCGACCACACCGCGTCCGTGTGCTCGCGCAGGATCGGGCCCTGGACAAACAACGGATACCTCACTACATACGAGGGTACAAACACAAACATCACGCTTGTATTCACAAATGGGGTAGGCAGAGCACACGAAACGTTACCGCTTAGGAGCCACTTTTAGCAATTTTTAACTCGCGACGCAAAAAGAGGGATGTTATAAGTTTGACCGCTATGTGTGTCTGTCTATCTGTGTGTCTATCAGTGACAAAATTGTGATGAAATTTTTATTCGAAATCAGGTTTTCTAGCGATGGTTCTTTGAATGTCGGGGATTTTCCAAGGGTTTTACGGGGGTTTTAGTTTATAGGTATAATGTTTGGACAAAATAGTGACAGGTTGCTAGCCTGTCGCCTACGGTATACTTTAACCTATATTCTTTGTCGCCTCTTACGACATCCACGGAAGAAATGGAGAAGTGTAATTCTAACCCGACACCACACGGGGCCATAGAGGGTATGTTCCACTAAACGCTCCTAACGATTGCAAATCGGCCCCGAGACGATCAAACGGTTAGATTCAAACACGTAAGGTTTGATTTGACTCAAACCATTTTGATCGTTTACAAAACTACTCTAGTTTGATCGGTTTGTCAAACATTAACGGGTTTGGGGCTTGTTTGGTGAAATTTCATATTTTTGTTGTGTTTGACGCGCCGTCTGATAATGTTCACGTTTAAACGCGTTTGAACAAACTTTGCTTAGTTTTGCGCTGGATTTTGTAGTATTAGAAGTCTAATTACGACGGCGTACCGAACGTGCGCAGTGCCGTTTGATAACCGTTCAAACGGACATCAAACGCTTTCATCAAACACGTAAGGTTTGAATCAAACCGTTTGACCGCCTCGAGGCCCCTTAACAGTCTCTGTATCGTTTCACCCAAGTCCCGTAGTTGTTGCGAACGATCACTCGACGTCATAGATGACGTGACTGTTCACGACCGCGTCGCGCCTACTTCGCCCACACAATATTGGTGGGTCAGAGTGAGCTTTCACCACATTGTGGACAAAATTAGAAAGAACTTGATGGACTTTTCGAATCATTATCTCTTGTTTGGTTTGTCAAAAACGCAACCCTACATTCACGGGAATCCATGTCGAATTAAATTTTACTCCAATACATAGGAAATATTTACTCACAGCTGAACATTCTATGTCTCTATGTACATACTTGTGTTTTCTGTACTGCTTAGCTTACTGTGTTGGTGTGCAATGAAGAGTTTTTGTATTGTATTGTATTCTACATCAAGCTATCAGAATTTTTGAACTCATATATCTCAATACAATTTCTAACTCTCTTCCTTCGGACTTTGGTTCCCAGACAAAGCATCTGTCCGGAGAGGTCTCACTACTGTTTTTTTTTAATATGACAGGGGGGAAAACGAACAGGCGGCTCTCCTAATGGAAAGCAATCACCGCCGCCCCACATCCATAACTTGAGCTGAGTTACAGATGCGTTGCTGGCCCTTTGAGAAATAAGTAGGCTCGTGGCTCGTGGTGGTAGGATTATGGCCTCTCCCAAGATTTACTACCAATCTAAGTACTGACCTGCACGGCGGGATCGTAAGGGTCGTAAGGATCAGCGGTGGGCGGTGGGAGGTTCCAGACGCGTATGGTGCCATCCAGCCCTCCGGAGAAACACTCCTCGGAGCGCGGGGCGCCCATGGCGAGACAGAGCACAGGCGCGGAGTGCGCGCGGAACGTGTACAGCGGCTCTACGTCCAGTCCGGCAGACTTCTTCGCGGGCACGGTGCGTTGGAGGTTCCACAGCTTGAGGGTGTGGTCTTCGGAGGCGGTCACGAGCGCCGCCTCTGTTGGGTGGAAGGCGAGCGCTCGCACCTGTAAAGGTGTACCATCAATTTAAATAGATAAGTATTATACATAATATATGTTCTATTTGTAATTATTTTTCAACCAACTTCAAAAAAAGGAGGAGGTTCTCAAATAGTCTGTATGTTTTTTTTTTCATTTTTATTATTTTGTTGTTAAAGCGGCCACAGTAATTAGCACTCTGCAAAATTTTTAAGTGTTATCTAATTATGGTCAAAAGGTTACATCCCTGTGATAGACAGCCAGACGGTGGCTTTGCAATATCAGGTCTATTAATATTTTCTACATATATGCTTTATGCCGTAGGTTCTCAACATGTTACGAAAGTTAGGAGGCATTACTTAGAAAGTAAAAGACGACACAACAAAACTTGGAGCAGTGGGCAAAATCAACTCGACGAAAGTATTTATGTTCTCTTCTATACTATACTAACCCCATCGAAGTGTGAGCGCAGCGTGTACTTGGCATTCCACGTCTTCCGGAAGGACTCCTTATTGGCGCCGGCGACGTCGTAAGCCTCGGGCTCGTTGCTGACAGTGAGTTGGGCCAGTTCGCCCAGAGCCAGCGGCTCCTCGTCGGCCTCGCCGCCGCCTCCGCCGCCGCCTGGGAATTTCACTGGAACATAACGTCGCCGCTCGTATCACATTAACTCGTAGAGCTTGTCTAAGCTAAAACGACGCGTCCGCAGCACTCAACTAAATCAGTTCATTATGACTAGGTAGACAGCAAATCTTACTACAACCGCCTGAGTCTAACGGGGATTTAAGTTAAAATTACGCATTCCTCACTCGTCTAAATAGTCATACACAATGATCTGATTTAGTTGAGTGAGGGAAGTTCCATTTAAGCTTAGGCAAGCTTTACCATAAAATATTTTTTTCTACTCGCGTAGTACAATGTGCTACTAACGATATCGCTATCGGTAATCCAATGAGGTGCATTGTGATGTAATCGCAACTTTGAAATTTCATTATGAACGTTTCACAATGTTCTTTTTCGCACTGCAAATGGCGGGAATTGAAATTAAAAAAAAAAAAAAAACTTAACCGGTATTATCTAATGGCCAACAGCCATTCTATTTTATTTACTTAATTATTGTTAAATCGACTTTATAGATTAATTAAAACATGTTTACATAAACAACTATTTAATAATGAATACTTACATAACGGATAATAAATAAAATTTACAGTTATTATTAAATATTAATAATTTAATTTTGCTGTATGACCTAAAGTTCCCGGGCCCATTATAAGGTTGTAATTAGTGAAAAAGTTTCAAAATAGCGGGAATTTGTTTTGCTTTTGTGCGGGTCTTGGTGTAAAGTTGCGGTTCTCCAGTTTCAATCGCGAAAACTATGAGCTAAATGATTTTACTATCAAGTCGAAAACATCGGTCGATGAGGAAGAATCATGTCTAGACTCTGTCCAGCGAAAGCTGTCCACACATTTTTTACGAAACTTTAATCTGGTATCATTTTTGAGATTGTCAAAATTGTCATATTGTCATTCTAGCCCGGCTTAGAATTTTGATAGTTCTGCTGTAAGAAATAAATAAATTATTTGTTCTTTAATTCAACCTCCTACTATCCTTAAAATGGAAAATGTTATAAGATTATGTTAGCATTCAAATGTTAGAAGATATACTCAACGCCAATCTGGTCAAAATGGACCAAAAATTGATGCAACTGGACTGTACTAAAATGGACACTGACAAAGGTCATAAAATTTACCAAGGGACTACTAAAGTGCATCATCAACTTTCACACATTACTATCATGAATGTTGATGCAGCTTGAAGTCTCGAGTATAATTTAATATCTAGAGATTTAAAATAAATATCCTAAGTATCAACATTGTTTAATCAGTGTACAGCAAGTGTTTTGCCTAATTTTTTTTAATTGCTTTGGTTTGTCTGGGACAGCTTTCGTTGGCCAGAGTCTATCTAACATCTGGAACTAGAACACCTAACATCTGGTAGCATGGTGAATAGTTGTGTTGCTCAGAAAGTAAGCTCTGGTTGAGTGGTGGTGGTGATATTTGATTTTGTTAGTGTTTTTACAGTATGGAGGTGAAAGAACTGCGTGAACATACATTTCTTGCATAGATGTAGTTCACGGTTGAGCAAAGTAATTGTTTTAGTTAATTATTATGGACTTTCGCAAATACGGTATTTGACAACTCCTGATTTTGCCATATCTTAATATTATTATGAAAGTATAGATAAACACATAGTGTTTAGCGAAGAGAAAATTTAAATCGGTTGAAAATTGGATTTATAGTGATTTTTTGAAAAATTTATATACCTGTCTCTTTCTCAAACGCTTTTCTCTATGCAGCAAGTATGGCGGTACTGGCGTGTGACGTCACATGCCAGTATGTCTTTCTCTGTCTAATCTTGAATTTCAAACCTTTATAACTTTGTTATTTGTAAAGGTAGCTTAAAAATTGTTTTTCTATTCGATAACAGGCATTGTGTAGTTTTAATTTATAAAACATATACAAAATAGTCAAATACCGTATTAACACCTGATTCAAGAAATTATTTATATCTAATTTATGTAAGGCTATAATTTAATTTTATTTAATTGATAATAATAATTTCTAATGACGTATCGTAATTTGTGTGATTTAATTTTATGATATTATTTAATAACGAAAATACAAACTGAGACATGGATGCACAGAAAAACCAGAAAAAGAGACCAGCGCTGGGAATCGAACCCAGGTCCTCAGCCATCCGTGCTGCGTGCTATAACCCCTACACCACCGCTGGACAGGAATCTAGACACGAATTTTTCGTATACATACATATCTCAGGTTGCTTATTTCTACTACGCTACTTATGTAGCAGCACTAGCGCCATCTATGTTCCGCTCTCATCGAGAGACGTCACATTCTTTCGGAACTAACCGCTCACGCAGACAAAAGTATCAGAACAAAAGTAAAAGTAACAAATTTGGAGTTGAAATAAAAAATACAAAAATACTCCAAAAAAACAATCATAATTATTTAATGAACTAAAATAATTTCCTTGCTCACCCGCGACCTTGTAGTGTGGTGGTGGTGATAGATGGGTTTGTGTGATTTGTGTGTGTTCTTACAGTGTGGAGGTGGAGGAACTGCATGAACACGCATATTTTGCATAAGCTTAGCTATCGTAAGGTCGCGGGTGAGCAAGGAAATTATTTTAGTTCATTGATATGGACCTCCGCAAGGTAACGCCTGATTCAATAAATTATTCATAATTATTTAATAAATTAATGAACTGATAAAAAACGTAAGTAAATACTTGTATTGTATTTGTAAATACTAAAACTAAATGTTCTAGTGGCTCTTTAAAGGCCGGGATCGTGATATTTGGCACTTTCGTCTCAAATATTTGTCAATCCCTAACTTTCAGTACAATGTGTTCGCGAACAAATCGTTTTTAGCGCCGGGAATTTCATAGCGTTTACGTGTTTCGTTCAACGTAGTGTGTACAGCTCTATTATGACGGAATAAGAATCTGTGGTAGGTATAGTATGAATTTTTTGAGGTGTCCCGATCTCGTTAACAGCCCACCTTTCGAACAAAGCCATTGTATTCTATTATGTTTTCAAGTGCATAATACTCAGTTAAGAATGAACGGAAATATAAAATAGCTCATTCAAATAACGACTTTATTATTTACGACAGAGTTCATTTTAAATAAAACTTTGTTAGCAGATAATATTTTTGCAAGCAGCCTCATGGAAAAGTATTATCTGCGAACGAGTATTTATTATTCAAATGCAGTTTCTGCTCTAGACAATAAAGTCGTTATTTCAATGAACTATTTTATCTTATATTTCCGTTCATTGTATTTTTTCTGTATTTTCTTTTATAAAAAACCTTCTCCTGATAGTAACGAACACGACAAAAAAAGAATTAGCGAAATCGGACCAGTCGTTCGCGAGTTTTGCGCTTAGCAACACATTTTAAGATTCATTTTTATTTATATATATATATATATATATAAAAGATTTCGGTTCATTTTAAACTGAGGATTATGCGGTTGAGAGCAGAACAGAATACAATGGCTTTCTTCAAAAGGTGGGCTGTTAACGAGATCGGGACACCTCAAAAAATTCAAACTATACATATTTTTGAAGATGTGGATTAGGCCATATTCTTACACTCGACTATACGAGTAAGTTCTCGTATTTGAGGCTCAGCCAGATTTTCCGTTCGCATGTTTGGTCATGTTAGTGAAGTTCACGAACTTGACGCTACATTTTATACACACGAGCAAAAAATCTATCAGAGTCATAAATACGTCAATTCGCTTATGTAGGTACGTCTATCGAGTTCTCATCTAAAGAACGATCGCGATTGAACTAGCTTTCTGTAAAAGAAAACGATCAAATCGGTCATTTTTTTGAAAGCTATGATGACAGACAGACGAGACGCTGCCAGACACACGTTTAACTAAAAACACCCCTACTTTTTGCGCGGGGGTTGAAAATAATAACATTGTCTTCGCGCGAACTGCCTACAATTAGTAGTCCTGACGCGCAGTGAAGGTCGGACGGATGGAATGTTTTTGGGTCAATCAACTTTTTAGTTTAGCTTGTTGTCATGGTAACGTTTCCTGAGTTACTTATTGAAAGTATGATTTTATGGGTACAAATCCACTAAAAGTTAGGAAGTTTTACGGCTATTCCTTCATGGCTCATCTCCTAAGCATGCAAATAGTAACATTGCAAACAGTTTTCTAACAAAGTGTATCTGTGGGTTCTCTGACGTTTAGCACATTTATTCCCAAAAGTTTAATTTGTGCAATTTTTTCATTTCCCAGCTTTCAAACTTCTCCAAAACCATATTATTTTCGGAACTTTCATAAAACAAACCTAACCTACTGTGCTTTATAAAACCATAAGAAAATACACGGAAAAAAATTTTTGGTTTCGGAAAAATTTCATAGTTGGGAAATGAAACATTCGCCCAAATGAAACATTTGGGAAAAAAATGTGCGAAACTGCAATACCTTACCTACACGGTATCTGTGATGTCAGATGTCTCCGAGTTATGGGACAAAATAACAACACTAACCCACCTCACCCCATGGGTTGTTTAACCCATTTGTTAATATTCGTGAGGAATCAATACAGTTTTATAAATTCACTTACCACCAACTGGATACTCGTCGCCCTGCCCGCCGGAATCCGCTTCGCTCTCAGTGAGCGAGTTGAGCTCGTTCAGTACTTCCTCCGCTTCGTGATCTACCTCTTCGCCTGTATGTCATAAATAACAATAAAAAATTTTAAGGTCACCTATGGCTAGGCATAGTGCAATCATTTTGTAATAATAAACGAACTGGAAGTTGCTAATTAAAGTTGCAGAGTCGACTCACTACTTGTTATTATTACACTATGGCATAGGACAGCATGCATGTTCCTGAAGACAGGAAAAAGTACTACGTGGATATACTAACTGGAAGAGATCCCTTTATGGGATAAGTTCACCTTTGTACATCTTATTATCCTGTGTTCTGTTACAGATACCGGCAAACATCTTGAACAAATGGCTTTGCCTGCGCAGAAGCGATTTTTAGGTATTGCTGGGAGGGGGGCCGGCGGGCGGTGGTGCGCGGCGGCGGAAGAGTGTGTCGTGTCGATCGCGTGATTGGTAAATCAGTTGACGTTTGTGTCCCGCGCTGCGTCCACGTTCCTTTGCCTCCTATGTACACTGGCGTGCAGTGATACAGTGATTGTTGTAATTTGTTTTGTTGACTTTATTTTTTTTGTTGAATTTGTTGTTATTATTGTTTGTTGACTTTTTGTTATAACTTTTTTGTTGATTGTTTTATACTTAATAAAAACACCATGCCACGACAAAATAATGTGGTTTTCAAAAGGCAAAGAGTGACATGGAGACAGTGAAGAATACTGCAGATGCTACAAAAACGTCTGTCAGCACTATCAGACGGATTATCAAGGAAGCGAAGAGCTCCGACTTACTCAGTGTTTCGCACACTAACAATTTATAAAAATTAAAACTAACTATTTTTAGAAGTAGATTTATCTACGTAAAAAGTATTCTACAGTTTAATTAAATAGTTAGGTACTTTTTTTGCTCGTATGTGTACGGTGCGCAAACTTTCCCCCACTCACTTGCTCAAGAAGTTTGCCGGTATCTGTATTTTCATGTGTTTTTATGTACAATAAAGAGTTTTACAATACAATACAATACAGTGCCAGATTTCATGTGTTTTTAATAGACGCTTCATTTACCTAGCCTCGCTTCGCTCTGCTGTTTCCAGTAGAGCTGTGCTGTGCGAGGATAGGTACTTAAATGAAGCTTTTTTATTGGTTCACGAAAAACACATTCCTCGCAACACATCCTCGTACATCCCCGGTGGAAACGCAGCATAAAATAGCCGGTGAACTCAGTGGCTCAAAGCCACAACGGTAGATAAGGTTCACAGGTGGGCTGATCTCTTACCCCCTTAGTCTATTCATACACTTACTAAGCTTAAGTTGATCAAACCATGGTCTTTATGTCTTTTTTATACACACAAGAAAGGTTGTTCAGCAATATCATAAATCTGTATCATTTTATGAAAGAGGAGGTTAGTATTCAATTTTTTGATGGGAAATACGAAAAAAGATACTATTATAGTCAGAGTCAAATGTAAGAGAGCAGACAAGATGCTAAAATATATATCAGAACACTTCTCTTCAATATTGTCGAAGGTGTCAGAGTCTGTTTTGATATAATTGATCATCTTGACCGCTACCTAATATTTGACGCTTAAAACAGTCTGCGCGATGTGTGTTTTCAAGTGGAAGCCGTACAGTTGAAGTAGTTGAAAACAGTCACAGAGACGATTGTGTAACTGTATTCATGACTATTGTGTGATACCTGCCGTACTTCGCGCAGCCGTCAATAATTTCATTTTCACCACCTTGATGGTTGGCAATCTTGCTACTAGCACCATACGCTTTAAGCGAACCTCTTTACCACGCACGACAAAAATAAGAACCAGCTTCCTGAGACAGCATTCCCGGAGCGGTACAACTGATCTCTAAAAAAACGACCCTATCAGTCTCTCAAAGGGCCGGCAACGCACCAGTGATACCCTTGTGTTGTGGGCGTCCATGGGCGGTGGTGATTGCTTCTCATCAGGTGACCTGCATTCTCGTTTACCCTCTTATAAAAAAAAATATATAA
The DNA here is from genome assembly GCF_025370935.1 of Choristoneura fumiferana. Classification (NCBI taxonomy): domain Eukaryota; kingdom Metazoa; phylum Arthropoda; class Insecta; order Lepidoptera; family Tortricidae; genus Choristoneura; species Choristoneura fumiferana. The sequence continues at coordinate 10,682,901 of NC_133481.1, read as the reverse complement.
TAACATTAACGTACTCTGTTTCGGCGCCGCATGGTGTGCCTGCGTGGCGTCTAAATCGTCGATCTCGTCCATGTCCATTTCCCGGTTGGCGAGGAACTCGAAGTGTGAGAATACGACCGCCGTGTCTTGTACCGATAGTCCCTCCTCGTTGTAGCCTCCGGAGGACGCGCCTTTGCGCTGTTGATTACCTCCTACGAAATAGACATCAATCTGTTCTGTAAAGATGTTCTTTTGGATACCTAGGTACAATCACCACCAGCACCAATATCTGACACAACAAGCGTGCATAAATATCTGATACGACTCTATTTCTAGGGCCGGAAGGACGTGTCAGATATTTTTGCACGCTCCGCTGTGGCAGATATTAATGCTGGTGACTTTAATCAGCGTCATATCGACCGCTTACTTCTTCAACCTCGTATCTACCCGAAATTGAATTGTATGCAACTAATAATACTTAACATAAAGATGATTCTAATCTAAACTAGATTCTAAAGCAATTTAATGTGACCAGATACAAGGTTGAGAAAGTAAGCGGTCAATATGCAGGGTAAATTGTTCAACATGGTACAAAATTAGTATTTCAAGCCCAGTTGATGCTGAACAATACCATGCATTAACTAATTTGTAGAAATTAATCAGATAAAATATGTAGTTTCCATACATTGTTTAAATTAAATAACGACCTTAATGTATGAAAAACGCAAATTTTTCAGACTAACACCATAAAAGATACATTAGATTTTTCATTATAAAACTCTACCCAGCTCACCAAGATACTTCGTAGTGTTCATGAATGAATTCGTGGAGTAGTCGCATCTGTCGCGTATTTGCTTGTCGTAGTTTCTGCAGTTGGAATCCTCGGGCTGTTCCTCGTTGTTCAGGCCGAGGAGAGTGCGGACTCGGTTTGAGCGCACGTCGAGGATAGTGTCTGTATAGCCTATTTCCTGTTGATTGATAATTTGTAATTAGAAAATGTTGCCGTAAGATATCGGTTTTGTTCAAGTGGTGACGTGACGACCCTCAGCGCTGTACAGAGCTTCAGGCGTAAGAATATTTCAAAATAAGACGTGTTACACGAAAAATATGTCATTGCTTACTTCAGGGTACTAATTTATACCACTTTCTCTGATACAAGTGAATCAGTTTGACATTGACAGCTCAAATACTACATAGAAATAGATACGTCTCGTTCCGACTCCATATACGAAATGGCAGCTAATCATGCGCGGATTCAGGGGGGGTCATGAGGTGCATGCATCACCTCATTTTTTTGTATTTATTTAATCTGTCATCTCCCAGGATAACAGGATCAAAGGAATTGCGGCACAAATTTGTGCCTCTGGGAGAGGACAGGTTAATCATAAACTCATTTTTTTAACCGACTTCAATTGGACCCCCGCGACCAAAGGGAATTGATTTTTAGTCATGACTAGAACTTGACTATGTGACCACCCTCCGGCTATAGAATTCGACCAAGTGACGCCCCTTCTGGCAATAAAGCTGAATCTGCTTTTGCAGCTAATACAACTATTTGACCAGGGCCCGATTGCCTAACAAAGTACAAGTAATAGTATTAGCGATTTTGTATTGAAATTCACTAATAATATTAGCTTGTAGATTGTTAGTGATATCTGTTTAAGAGGACTAACCTGCAGATATTGTTTAATGAGCTGCCTGCCCTGCTTCCACTGCGCACGCTCGGCCGGCTCGGGCTCCGCCGGCGGCTCCTCCGGCGGCGGGCGGACGTCGCCCTGCTGCAGCTCCACCCCATACTTAAGTTTATGGAACTTTGCGCGCTCCTGCTTCAACGCGTACTCTAACATCTTGATCCGCCTGACGAGGTCATTCTTTAGATTCTCTTGCCCTTTCCTCTCGCCTTGGAGGAAAGCGATCCGTGCCTGTAAACAATTTAAGCATAAACATACATTCAAGTTCTCCCAGCACAACTACACTTTACCTACAAAGAGACCCACAACAAATGCAAAAGTTTGTAAGTATGTTCGTTTATTACATCTTCATGTCTAAACTGCTGAAAACATTTCGATGAAATTCAGTACACAGATAGTTTGAGTCCCAGGGAAGGACATAGGATAGTTTTTATCCTGTAAAATTGCATAGTTCCTGCGGGATAGTGATAAACAAATACTAAGCGGACGGAGTTGCGGACAACAGCAAATCTTTTCATACCCCATTCATTAGACATTATTGACACCAAAAACGAACTTTCATGTATGTGTTGCCACCTTCTCCCTCTAAATGGATGGCAGATAATAATAATAATAATAATAAAAAATATGTATTGAAAATATAATGAATATAAAAAATTGAGAAACATAAAGTACTTACACCTGAAAGTACATCCACAATGTAAGAGTTGCCACTACATATTTTTAATTCTTAGCACAATAAACTATATCAAATAAATAGGTCACTCAAGTATTTAAAGTCTATATTTGACTAACATATTTTCAACCAGTGAGTGGTGAATTTCTTTTAATAATGACTAGATTTAAGAGTTATATAGTTTCAACAAGTGAATAACACCAGAGTTTATTATATGATGTACCTACTATACTTATGAAAAAAATATGAGCAATCTATAAACAACATGTTACAGTTGAGAAACAGATGTGAGACATGAAGATACTCTGATAATCTGAATAATTAAATATATTTCTTTAAAAGTATACTTAAGGAGATTTAACCTTATAGTTTATATGGCATATTTAAAAAATTTAAGGCATATACACTGTGTTTACCTATAATGAGCTTCATCCCATAACAATTATAAACACAACCCTGAATTATGAACATATCAGACCAAGGATCAAACCGCGTTAAAGTATCATAACAATATGTAATTCATAGAAAAGAGGACCTTTTATTTTAAGTAAATTGTAATTAACAAGTGGGACGTTGAATTAACTAACTATCTATACCTATTTGTAATTATTATCCTGCTGTATTATTATGTTAAAACATGCAAATACCTTGTATAAAAAGTTTCACATACTGTTCCATGAATGTAGGTATATACATAGTCAAGTTTTTGCAGCTAATTCTTGGCAAGCTACACTGCAACTAACATAGCCAGTCTATAAAAATAATTTCTTGCTATATATAATAACATTCTATCTGGGACTGACACATGTGATTTGATATGGTTTTTTAACAATGCAAAGTAAATATTTAATAAATAATAAAAAAGATTCATTCATCAGTGTACACACACTCTCATATCTTCAGTCATTCAATTATTTTTATGATATGCAAACAGTTACTGATAAGCCTATATCCAATAAGTATTTCTAATCTGATTCTGATTATACATGTAAAAAAAAATGTCATAACTCCGAAAATACGAAAAATCGCGGAACATACATGGGGGTGATTCAGATAGCCCTCTAGGTCCTCTATCTCCCGGCTTTAGTATATCACTACTTCTTGGGACACCCTGTATATATATTTTTTACAACAAAATATCAGTACAGTTTTTCACAAAACAACACCACCACTCCACAGTATTAACCAGATGTTTTGCAGAATGAAAACATGGTTTTCCAAAAAACTACAGAGTCAGTGCATAATATTAATGATGTAACTGACAAGAAAATGAAAATGAAAATATTAATTGACAATAGAAGCATTTACATACTGGAGGGAGTGCAGATATATGTCCAATGCATGCTATGACAAAGGCATAGCAAGAAATATGGATTTGTCCAACTACCCATACCACCTTTAAAAATTAAAGTTGAGCAATCCTGTACCTTATGCAGTGCGAATTATCTCACTACCAATTTAGTCAAACAATCAACTTTTCATGAGCTGCTAACACACACTCAAACTCCCTCATATCTGTATTTTGTGTGGCAATAGCAATACCACTTATTTGCTAACTCAATTGATTATTTACTTTAATTAAGCAACTAAAATACTAATTTCACAATTAAAACAGAAATTTTTCCTTAACCTTTCAAGCACTAATCAGTGCAAATTCAAGGAAATCTTTTTCTATTTTTTTTAATCTTAATATGTGCTATTGATATTACTTCAGGCAAAAGAGGCTAGAAAACCGGGTTTCTTGACTTTCCACATTGGAAAAGTTAATATAAAAATAGAAATGCTTTAAAATTCTAAGTACCAAATTCCTTAACGATTGAAAATATTTGTAGTAACAACATTACATGATGCTGTTCAACAATAGATGCTGGCTCTGTTCGGTTTAAAAAAACCTGAAAGAAACCAGTTTTTTTTTCAATACCTGTGGTTTATTTCCAAGTTATATTCAATAAATTGCAATGTTTCCTTCAGGTAACTAACTAACATTCATGTTTTTAACATAAAAAACTGAAAGAAACCTTTTTTTTTTTCAAAACCTGTTTTTTTTTTTTGGCTTTCACTTGCTGTTTTTAGCAAGACGTATTTTGCCAATGTCGATGTTGCGACATTACGCACATGAGGAGAATGTTAAGTTTATGAAATTTTGATCTTGGGGAAGGAACAGAGGAGACCTAAAACCCAAATTCCAAGTTAAATTCCAAGCTTACGAAATACAATAGATGACAAAATTGAAACAGCCTTATCTAGGAAACTGGTCTTTAGACTACCTACTAGTGTGTATAGAAAAACAATCACCATCATCATCACTCAGCCTATATTATGTCCTACACAGGGCCTCCCCTTAAATTGAGAAGATTTGGGCTATAATTCCCACGCAAATGAAAAATCGCAGAGAAAAACGATAGCTGATAAACAATTTTGGTAACAATCGTTTTGTATAAATGTTGCTTTGACGGCCTGAACCTTTTGATTTAATTGTGAAAATATAGTCATAATGCTATCACATGTTCGGGTAAGGTAAAAAAAAAAAAAAAGTGTTAATTACCAAAGTACTACATTTTCATATTTTTTTTTTTCTGAATTTACAGCATAATTAAAAAAATAATTATATTTGGTTAACATGCATATATTTCATAAATCAACAAAACAGGACACCATGGAGAACTGTAAACAGCAGTAGGTAATATAATAATTAACCTAATAAATTAATAACATCACAGTCTTGTGCAAACTGAATATTCATGGAAGAAAACTAGATTTTAAGATTTTTTAACTAATGGTGCTTCATACAATTTCACTGATATCATGAATATTTTAACATTTGTAGGTTAATCAAATAAAGTGGTGAGTAGTTGTAAAAACAAAATATATGGGTTGATGAAAAAAATAAAAAAATAAGGTAGGTGTGGATCTCAAACTGATAAAAAGTAATGAAAATTTTTATCACAGATATTAGTTAAATTGCCTTTAATGCAATCATTTACCTAATCAATAATTGCTACGATCTCAATGTGTGCTAAATAAAGACAAGCTATCAGGGTATCGCATTAGTGATTAAAAAGATAAAAACTATGCATGCAAATTAGAATGCCATAAAGCCAATTCTTATATGGTAAAATGTCTTGGAAAGTACTTTAAATTATAAATAAGAATTCAAAATACGTCAATTTATAATAGCATTGAAGGATCAATGTTTCGAATCAAAATCATTAAAATATTATGAAAAAAACCAAGTATGATCACCTCAAACTCTGCTCTGTCCACCTCCCATTGTGATCTCTCGAGCTCGAATCTCGCCCATTCGTGTTGAATAAAATGCAAAATGCCCGGTATCGAATACTGGACGCTTTGGTTAGGTTCGTCATTCTGTTTGTTGTTTATACTGACTCCGATTTGAGATCCCACTTGCCCTCCGTTGTGATGAGATACGGAGCTATAATCCATGGCTGTGGGGATTTTCATGACATGGCCACCATTACCGAACTTGTCACAGGCCTATCATATAGAACTACAAAGACAAACTACACGAAATAAAATACTAACACATTATTTTACTATATTTCAACTAAAGTTCACGTTGGTGACACCATCTAAAATAATTTTTATCGACGAATTCATGAGAATGACAAAAATTATTGCATGACGGAATAGAAAAGTCGAAACGACGTACGTCCGTCCGCTACATTGCTTTTTTTTGGTTTCAGTGTTACTAGCCCAAAAACTACGGGCAATTTCAAAAGAAATTAGTTTTTTAGAAGTTTTTTTTTTTCTATTTAGCATTGAATTTGTAACATTGATATGAAATTTATTGAATTAAATTGTCTTAATTCTATATTAATTATGTTGACTACTATTTAAATTAAAATGTAATATATTTTAGTATTTTATTTTGTACGCATAGAAATATGCCAAAGACTTCTTACAATTTAAAGGAAGTCATCCATATTGCGATTTAAATAAAGTGAGCATTCCTGTCAAGTACGTCAACGGTGTCAGTTATATTTAAAATTCTTGAAATTTTTATTTCGACTAATTATATCTTCCATTGTAAATTTATGCGATCTACGGGATGAGTGAGCGAAGTTTTTCTTCGCTGTCACCATCCATGAGCGTAAGTAGCGTGGTTGAGGTTGAGGCATCTCAACATAACTTCGATGATGATGAGTTTCTAAGCCATACTTCTGGAGTATTCGAGAGTCAGCCGAAAATTTCTAGTGGACTAGTGAATCATGACAACGATGAGGATGAGGGGTTCACGACTGTTGCGCGCAAGAGACCTCGAACACCCAACAGCAAAATGTCTATGATGGATGTCGTAGAAGGCGTTGAGGTATATTTAACGGCCCAAGCAGCGTTACCGAAGCAACTAGCGTTAGCAAAACTGTTGAGAGCAGAGGCCATTGGCGGTATTCTTAAGATGAAATATAAAGGTTCTCTCAAAGTTTTGTTAGTCTTTGATTGCAAAGAGAATGCTCAAAAGCTGATTGATTGTAAAAAAATGGCTGAACTAGGATACAGTAGTGAATTTGTCATAGGAGAGAAGTGCTTTGGCATCCTCAAACAGATAGATTTAGATGTTGATGTCCAAGACATCCCATCTATTTTGACGGCAGATGTTGACATTATATCGGCGATACGTTTACGACGGTTGTCCGAAGATGGAAAATGGGTGGATTGCGAGACAATTCGTCTTTGTTTTAAAAGCTCTTCTCTGCCTTCATATGTTTACGGCTATGGATGCAGGTTCAAAGTTGAACCCTATACATTTCCAGTATCGCAGTGTTCGGGCTGCTGGAAATTTGGTCATTTAATTAAATTCTGCCCCACAAAGAAAATTATTTGCCCCAAATGTGGGCTGGGACATGGAAATTGCGAAAATTTGTCGTTTAAATGTGTAAATTGCAAGGGGGCCCATATGGCCCTAGATAAATCTTGTCCTGTATTTGTTAAAGAGAAGGAAGTAAGACAAATAATGTCAAGAATGAACTGCACTTATAAGAAGGCTGTTTCTTTACACAGTGAAAAGAAGAATGAGCAGAATATCGTTAAAAATGACCACTCTTACGCCAAACCTGAACGTTCCAACCGCATAAGATTAGGAACAGGTGTATACTCTTACAGCGATGCATTAAAAAGCACTAATAAGTCTCCAGTAACTGAGTCTCCAATCCCCCTAGGACAGGTAAATCCTTCCTTTATAAATGAAACAGAAAATCAATTTGAGCAAGTTGCATCTGACTCCTCAATTTCAATCGCAAGACAAAGCCAGCTTAGAAAAAGGCGTAAGAAGCAAGCGAAGAGAAGACAGCCAAACGTGAAATCTTCGAAGAATGTAAAGGATTCCATTGATTTTGATTTTGATGCGGGGAAAGAGCAGGACACACGGGATAAAAAGTTTTCATTTAAAGGTTTTTTCAGGAAGGTTAGGGATATTTTAAACTCGGAGGGCAATTTGGAAGATAAGGTAAAAATGCTATGCAAAATTGTCGTTGAGGAATTATGTGTTTATGTTTTTAAGATGTTGAGAGATGGAGATATGCTTAAGAACTTGTTATCTGGTTTACTATGGCCGTGAGTTCGCAAAGAATATCTATGCTTAGTATTTTACAATGGAACTCGCAAAGTCTTAGACCAAAGTTGGTGGAATTTGATTCATTACTGTCCAAGAAAAAGTACACATCGCACTAGTCTCTGAGACTTGGTTGGAACCGAACTCAGACGTGAACATAAGCGAGTATAATATTTTTAGAAAGGACAGGGATGATTCTTATGGTGGTGTTTGTTTGATCATTCACAAGTCAATTAAAAGTCAAACACATATATTGAACATTTCGAATACTGGAATAGAATGTATATGTGTTACTCTTTTGAATTGTAGCATTCTGCAAAATATTATTTTAGTATACTGTCCACAGACTGTCAGAACTTCACAAGCAGATTGGGATTTTTTATTTTCTAAATTTTCGGCTAAAACATTAATAGCAGGAGATTTTAACGCTCATCATTCTAATTGGTCTTGCAAGACTGATGCAAGGGGCTCTCAGGTTTTTGATGCTGCACTGGAATCCGGATATATATCTCTGAATGATGGACAAGCAACCAGAGTCAAGTCTGTGAACGGTATACTTCGAGAAACATCACCTGATATCTCTTTTATCTCTACAGATGTGGCAATAAACTTCACTTGGAATGTCATTAGCGAAAATTTAGGTAGTGATCATTTGATTATTAAAATGAAGATTAATTATAGGGAGCCAGTTGTTGAAATTAAGAAACGAAATTTTAAGCTAGCTAATTGGAGTTTTTATAAGGAAAGTGTTGGTCAAATACTAAGTTATCCAGGGAATACTTCTGATGTTCAAGAACTGTATAATTTTTTTGTGGACCATATCTACATAGCAGCGAACAAAAGTATTCCTTTTATTGGAGTATGTCCGTATCCGAACATTAAATTCAAACCGAAACCGTACTGGAACAGTTCTCTTTCTGAATTAGTTGCTGCTCGTAGACTTGCGTTAAAAAATTTTAGAAAAAATCCGATCCCTCAAAATTTAAACATATTAGACCAAAAGATTGCTGATGCAAAAAAGGCTATATTACGTGCTAAAACAGATTGCTGGCATAATTATTGTAGTAGTATAGATGAATCGATGTCGGCCTCAGACATGTGGCAGAAAATGCGTTGGCTTAAAGGTTTTAAAAAGAAAAGTCACAATTTTTCAGTGTTAGATAAATCGAATATGCTCCACAGTATTGCTCCTGATTTTGTACTGCCACAAGCACCCAGTTGTAAATCTAGCAATCCTCTGTTAGAATCTAGGTTTTCATTGCACGAATTAAAAAATTGCCTTAAAAAGAAGGATACTGCTCCAGGGGATGATGGAATCACGTACTCTATGTTGTTTCATTTACCCGAATGCGGGTTGAAGTTCCTCTTGAACTTATACAATCTTATTCTTGAAACTGGGTGTGTACCTTACCAGTGGAGAGAAATTAAAGTTGTTTCTGTTCCTAAACCAGGCAGCAATACTAATTCTACTCCCAAAATAAGACCTATTTCACTTATCTCCTGTCTGTGTAAGACTTTACATATTATGTTGCTGAAAAGACTTGAATGGTATGTAGAGAAGAATAATATGTTAAGCCCACTTACTTCGGGTTTTAGGAGAGGTCAATCTTCTTTAGACTGTTTGACTCATGTTGTTTCACATATCCAAACAGGCTTTACTACAAATGTGAGTACGCTGGTATGCTTTTTAGACATTGAAGGTGCTTACAACAATGTTTTAGTTGATAAGTTAATCTGTATCTTAGACGAATTAGGAGCGGGCAAAAGAATTTGTGATTATTTTTGGAATTTTCTTAGTGACAGAATTCTCATAGTTAAAGATTGTGCTGGTGGTGAAAGTTCTCTGGTGAGGCATACTAGTAAAGGTTTAGCACAAGGTGACCCTATTTCGCCACTTTTTTTTAATATTGCCACTAGGAAACTCTGCAGGGATATTAAACAAGTACAAATATGCCAATACGCAGACGACTTTATTCTGTATAAAAGTAATTCGAACCTCTCTCAAAGTGTGGAAGATATTCAAAGTGCTTTAGATAGTTTTGTTACTATACTGAACTCTTTAGGTTTACAATTATCTGAATCTAAATCGAAATATTGTATATTTAGTAGAGGACACAAACAAAAATTAGTAAATTTAAAAGTTAATAATGTAGGACTTATGTCTGTAGATTGTTACAAATATCTGGGTCTTTGGCTTGATAAGTCGTTACGTTGGGGCAAACACATCAATGAAGTGGTGGCCAATGTACAAAAAAGGTTAAACTTATTTAAATTATTGGCTGCTAGGTCTTGGGGCCTGCATCCAAAACACTTGCGTAGAATTTACATCGCTCTGATTAGAAGTAGAATAGATTATGCCAGTTTTCTGTATGATAATAGTGCTAAAAGCAATATCTATAAATTAGATAAAGTGCAAAACCAGGGCTTGAGGATTATTGGTGGCTTTTTACGAAGTACGCCGGTCCACGCTATGGAAAGTGAAACTTGTATTCCACCATTATTTGTAAGAAGACGATATCTTGCTATCAAGTATAGTTTAAAGATCCGTTCTGTAGCAAATAATGAAATTATACCCCTTCTGGATAACTTAAGTTCGTTGTGCCAAAATAGGTATTGGAATAATAAAAAACTTCCTCTTCTGGTTGTCGCAAGCAAAGATACTGTAGAAGAACGTATATTTGCATCCAACCCTCTTCAGATGTTTTCCTTATCTACGTGGATGTCGAATATTGACGTAGATATTTTAATTTCATCTGATTTGGATTGTGTTACTACATCTAAAAGATCATATGAAAGTAATAATCTTAAAGCAAATGTAATTTCGGAATTAAAACAAAAGTATAAAGGTTGGCACGTGTTATATACTGATGGTTCCAAATCTTCTTCGGGACGCGGAGCCGCTTTCTATGATCCAATTGGCTCCCTTGATAATCAGAATTATAATATCTTTAAAGTTATAGGGAATGTTAGTGTTATGACAGTTGAGCTTATTGCAATTTCCAGTGCAATATCGTATATTCAAGACAGAGGTATTAGGAAGGCTGTAATATACACAGATAGTAAAAGTGCGTTACAACATTTAGCTCGTAGTGTTTCTGGGCACAGAGGTGTACCTGTAGCGTATGAAATTTTAGATAAAGTTATCCGTTTACAATTGAATGAAATTAATTTGCGATTTCAATGGGTGCCTGCACACATTGGATTGCGAGGTAACGAGGAAGCAGACCATTTGGCTAAAAAAGGTATCGTGGAAGGTCACGAAATTTATATACTACCATTTTATTTAGAGGCGACGAATAAATTCAAAATTAAATGCCATGAAATTTGGAAAGAGTATTTTGATGAACGTTCACGAGAAAAGGGTATTTGGTATAAGTGCATTCAGAGTGAACCTCCACGCGTACCTTGGTTTCAAAATATTAGTTTAAGTAGGTTAACATTGTAACAGCACACAGACTGCGAACCGGACATGTTCCTCTTAATAAGTTTTTACATCTGATGAAAAAAAGTGATTCACCAAATTGTGAATTATGCGGTACGACAGAAGATGTCCAACATTTATTGGTGGAATGTGTTCGGAATCGTGCTGCGAGGGAGGCATTGGTTGCAGCAGCCAACCTGAGCAAGTATGACACGGGTATGTTTGTAGGTATTTTAGCTCAGCCGGCCTCAGATATGGCGTTAATGCTTTTCAGGTTGGCTGATGTGACAAGGAATTAGTTATTATCAATTGTGAGATGTAATTTTTTTCTGGTTAGTTAATGTTTTGCCCTATGGGCTAATGTGACAAATTTGTACGTTGCCCGTTTCAAATAAAAAAAAAAAAAAAAAAAAAAAAAAAAAAAATGAGTAAAATTCACGGAGCGTGAGAAGGATAGCTATAATATAACAGTAACAGCGCCCCCTTGACAAGTTTAATTTAAATTTGTCTTGTTCATGTATCTATCGCGCACATTATCAGCAATTCTTATTGGGCATACCTTTTTTTGCCTAAGTTTAAGTCTGTCAAACCAATGCGTTTTTTTTTAATATCACAAATATTTTACAACGCCCTAGTAAAAGAAAATCTATTGAGTAACTACGAATTTATGTAATGCCTTGTAAACATTATTCCACTAAAATCGTGCTTAGCGATACATTGCGGGTTCACAATCCAAACGAGTTAGAGCCTGCAGGGCTACTACGAAACTCGAAATTCGTATCTAACCGTCCCTCTCGCTCTCGTATTAAATAGTATACGTGTCAGCAGGGCTACTACGAAACTCAAAACTCGAAGTTCGTGTCGTATCGTCCCTCTCGCTCTCGTGTTAAATAGTATAAGTGTCAGAGGGACCGCACGACACGAACTTCGAGTTTCGTAGTAGCCCTGCAGAGGAACCGCACAACACAAACTTCGAGTTTCGTAGTTGCTGGCCAAGCTAACTTAACTGCAACGGAATCATTTATTTGGCAACATTGTATTTTAACGTCAAATCACGTCTTGACCTATACACCCTCACAGCAAGACGCAAGTCCTTTATAAGGCAGAGACCATTTAGCGACCACTTGCATTGAGTTGGAAACTTAACCTTATTGCTTTCGTAATACGTCACAATTTCCATTGTAATTATAGAAAATACGACTAGCTTTAATAGTATATTGTACAACAAGAGCATAAAACGAGCCATTTTACCCGAAACGTTCAAATAGGTACCCGAGCCGGTACGGCGAGGGTGGATAGACACGTCAAGGGAAAAATGGGTTTAATGCTAGAGTTTTACACTGCTTTTCACTTCGATGGCGAGGAAATGAAATAGCAACAGATGAAAGAATTGTTCATGCATTACTATATCATTACGTAATTTTTAATTTTATTGATCTGATTGATTTTTAGTTTTATATAAATTAAAAAATATGTAGAATCTCCTTTGTTTGTGGCTGTTTACATCTGATTGCCTTGGTCTTACTTTGTGCACTGGAGCATAACAAGTCATTTTATGTCGCCTAGATCCAGCATAAACACGAACTTTACGAGCATGAGAAGTAAAAAAAATATTTTATGTGTATGTATTCGATAGCTGCTTTTGATTCTGTGGTAGTATGCTCCAATAAATGGTGCCTTATAAAGGGTTCAACAAAGATGCCTCTGCATAGAAGCTCCTGTCAGTTTCTATGGGCGTGTACATAAAAAACAGGGCCGGTTTTCCATGTCAGTGTTTTCCGGGCCGGGAATGAGTGTCACCCTTACGAGAGCATAAAACGAGCCATTTTACCCGAGATGTATGACTCGCGACTTTTCTGGTGTTGCAGGTGTCCATGGGAGACGGCGGCAAGCAATCGCTTACCATCAGGCGATCCGTTTGCCCCCTATTCCATAAAAAAGACGTCGTTCATATAGCCACCCACGGACGCCGGAATGGGTGTGCACTTGCACCCCCCTGGCGTAAAAGAAAATAAATAGAAGTAGACCAAAATACAGAATGAAAGCTATAAATGCACCTCCCTTTTGAAAATATACCGACCCGGGGTACGGCGAGGGTGCATGAGACGTCGAAGGGAAAATGGGTTTAATGCTAGTTTTACATTCTGCTTTTCACTTCGATTGAGGAAATTAAATAGCTTTGTGGCTGTTGACACCCAATTGCCTTGGTCTTAGACGAAGAAATTACTTTATGCACATAAATTCATTTTGTGGCTTAGACCCAGCATATCGACGGTTAAGTACCAAGACCACCTAACTGAAAGACCTTTGACATGCGACTGAGGGCCTTAGCACCCCCTAGCTAAAGCCGAGTTGCATGTTCGAGATTTATCAGTTAGGTCTTGGAACCGTCAATATAAACAAATAAGTTTACAAACATGAGATGAGGAAAAATTACTAAATGACATATCTACGAATTGTACGACATCGGCAGAAGCATCAAAAATCGATGGAGCCACTTTTTCCCAAATTTTAATCATGCATAGAAAGAAAACAAGACATTGTTCATAAAAGTCACTTTATTGACAAATCAATACTCCTGGTACCTTACACATGAAAATCAGGAATGATAATTCTTACATAAAGAATCCTATGAGAAATTGTGTTACTTAAATGCACAACAGACACTTTAGTGGTAAACATAAAGCTAAGTAGTATCAAACTGAAACTTCTTAGGTTAGTTGGATTTCTTGGACTCTTTGGATGGTGACCTTGACCGAGAACGTGACATCGAGCGTCCCTTGGAGCGCGAGCGAGAGCGGGAGCGGCTGCGGGAGCGGGAACCCGAGCGGGGCGAGCGCGACCTCGTGCGGCGACGGGACCTGGACCGACTGGAAACACAAACAACATTACTCATTATGTTATCAGAATAGCTGTTTGCCTACTTTCCCAAGATCTTTTGTACTTTCCTAACCCTTATCCTAGAATCTTGTTTATTAGATTAGAATTGCTTTTGACCAATGACAGGAAACAATGTAAAACATAACTATTACTTGTGTCTGAAATTCTATTACTTTAAAAAGATCGAACAAAGAAAACAACATCTTATCGTTAACATAATTTAGCTTGGGAAAGGAAGCAGTTTTGCATTTATTAGGGCAACTAGGTTAAAAAGGTAATTAGGAAAATCTTATAGATTAGTGTTTATAATGGTTTGACACATTAAGAAATGACCATCTTCGGCAGGTTGGCACATTGGCAGTAGGTATTAGATCTCATCATGGCTTCAGGATTCAGTCAGTATGCAGCATCATTTGATTCCTCCTTGAAACCTATATATACCTGATCCTAATACATACCTCGCAAATAAAAATAATTATATCATATTTATCAAAACAATGTCTGCTCTGAACTCGTATACTGGTAATAATGTGTAACTCACTGAGTGCACGCAGTGATTACAATAGACGTGCGTCGCGACGCGAAGCAAACGTTACACTCAATGTAGTTGGCGACAATTGTAGTGCGCACGTAGCCTGTAGCTACGTAGTTTGTAGAGTGGGGTTACCGATGCGGGCGACTCAATCGGAGTACACGCCGCGAAGTGAAAGCTACGTAGCGCAGAGAATAAGTTGTGCAGACACTGACGAGTTCGGTCTCGGCGCACAGGCCAATGATAACCTATAACATAGTTATCATTGGTTTATGTGAGTCTTGAACATTGGGACAGAAGCTTTACATCAGTATTGTTGAATTTGTAAATGCATGAAACCTTACACCAACCCAATGTGCACTTTTAGCTTGTCCCACTAATTCGCTAAACTGGCATCTGCTATTTCTAATCAATTCATTGCTACTTACATTTATTTCAGTATCCCAATGTGTATGCTTAGGGAACTGATATGATTTCATCTTTTCAGTCAATATTTATAATTTGAATTCAGTCAAAATATAATCCATGGCCCCTATGTAAATAATCAAAACTTACAAAGCATGTAATGTATTAATATAATAACCCAATAATGAACCGATTATGCTAATAATAAAAACTTCAATTTTGACTTTCAATAATTTAGGTATGTACGGGCCATCGTAATTACACATTTAGTTTTTTAAGATCAGCAATGCTATGGTATTCATAGCCAGTCAGCAGACTGTTTGTTTGGTAATAAAAAATTCTTGAGTTTACAGTTGGCCTAACAATACAAATACTTTCACATATAAGACATGGTTGAATGCTAACATTTTTTTTCTTGTATAGCAATCATAGCCCATGCTCATAGATGTAGTAGAACCCCAAAGCGTAAACAGCTATTGAAGATAAATACCCGAAGTGCACTTTGACCTGTAAAAATTACTGAATAAGTCACCTGCGGCGTCGACGGCGAGTGCAATCACGAGCGTAGTGTCCACGGTCACCACAATCATAGCAGCGGTCATCATAGGGCCGCGGCGGCAAGCGGGACCGGGGCGGCGGCCCTCGGCCTCCGTACCCACGGCTACCATTGGACATTTCAACTCGGGCTCGACGACCACAAATTGTTCTTCCATCTAACCCGCGAATCTATGGAAGTTTCATTTATTTAATTTTTTTCAGATCGCATGCATAATAAAGGCTCATAGGTTAGCCTTGCTGTTTAAAAATTGTGATTAACCTTTAAAGCATGGTATTTTACCAATTCATATATGCCACAAATTCCAACCTTTGAAATGGTTAATAATAATCATTTATTGTGTGTGGGATTCAGGTTATAGTTAATTACCGATATAGTTGTACAAATATAAAGTGTAGTGTAGGTTTGTTATAATCTAAGTAGATAATTACCGCATCTTCTGCATCTCGTGGATCTTCAAATTCTACAAATGCAAAGCCGGGCGGGTTTCTAGCTACCCAAACGTTTCGCAGAGGCCCATAATATGAAAATGCGTCTTCTAGTTCCGGCTTACTGGCGTTGTTGCCCAAGTCGCCGACGTAGACTTTACAGTCGCCGTATCGTGACATTGTCTGAAACAAAATATATTTGATAACACTTATGATTCCATAAATAATAATTAAAGAAAATGTGTAGAAATCCCACACATACCCTGTTCTACAAGCGTTAAAACAATTCACATGTATACCTTTTCACCCATGAATCTTTGAGGTATTGTAACTGAACGGTTTATTAACAAGGTAAAATAAAATCACTAGCACATTTTTTGTACTTCACTTCACTGAAATGGCCGGCTTCCAATTCTATTACGGTATCACGGAACGAAGCAGCCGCACAGTGCACACCCAAGCAAGCAGAGAAATCAAAATGGCTGCCCCTGCTAGTCAGTTATAATAATGTACGTACGCTACGCCTCACCACAAATGCGATGCGGCGGCTTGCTGCTGGATGTTGCCAGCTATAAAAACTTTACCCGATAATTAAGTTAAGGCTGAAAGAAATTCCCTAACCACTAAATATATATTTCAAGATTTTCAAGATAATCTTACTTAGGCTAAGAATTTGAGTCAAGTAGATTAGATTCATATTTATAAATCATTTAGGACTAAAAAAATAATAATAAAAAGAATAGTCTGCATTTTTTCATTATTTTGATGATATTTCATTTAGGTATTTTAAGAAAAATAATAAATTCTTTATTCAATAACAAAAAATTGCACAAGAGAAAATAAACAATTAACAAAGAAAAACTTAGATTTACCATTACACAATTAAACAAGTTGAAGTTGAATCCTGAGTCACGAACCGGGCAAGGCCTGTATCTTGTAAGTCCACTGACTTCGTGTTCGTCACATACATATGGATATACGTGCGAGCCAATTGTTTAACCGACTTCAAAATAAGGAAGAAGAAAAGAAGAGAGGTCATCAATTCGGTTGCTTTTTTTAGGGTGCCAACGGAACCCTATTACTGAGACTCCGCTGTCTGTCTGCCTGTCCGTCCGTCTGTCACAGGGCTCTATCTCTTGAGCCATAACAGTTAACACTTGAAATTTTCTCAAATTATGTACCTATTAGGTACTGTGGCCGCTATAACAGCAAAAACAGTAAAAACAGAATAAATATTTAAGGGGGCTCCCATAAACAAACGTGATTTTTTTAACCCTTTTTTGCTTGATATTAATAACGGCAACAGGTAGACGCTTGAAATATTCACAGAATATTTAGTTGTATAATCACTTTAAAAATAAATAATTAAATTAAAATAAAATAAACATTTAACGGGCGCTCCTATACAACAAACTCGATTTTTTTGCCGTTTTTTTGCTGATATCTCATTTATTATAGATGGTACGGAAGCCCGACTCGCACTTAGCCCGTTTTTTATATATTAGTCATGGATGATGTTGTTGTGATACATTGTTAAATATAAATCCTATCAGGGATAAGTAATGAAAAACATAATTTGTTTACATTTACCATCCTAGACCCAATCAGTCTGATTTTTAAACATTTATGGAACGTTCGGTGCGTAGGCCTAACTCGCACTTGGCCGGTTTTTACATTAATTTTAAACCTTTCTTTATACTATGAAGTTCGAAATTCAAACTTCGTGTCGTGCCGTCCCGTTCGCGCTATTAACATTTAAAAGGACAGGAAAAATTATTAAATTTTGATAAAATTTTATACTTTAGCCTAGTTCGGTCAATTTTGGACTTTAGCTGTATAATCTAGAGTATTTTCTTTAAATGTCACATCAATAGAATTGAACGTGTTCAAAGGAAGTTCGTACCTAAATGCTCTAGACTACAGAATGGGCCGGGGTTACAATTCGTACCTCAATGCTTTAGCTCACCATCATTTCTGGTCCTTAGAAAAGCGACGCACTCAATTCGATATGATGTTCCTCTATAAGTAAAATAAAAAAATAATTTATAGCTATGTTTACTCCCCTCACTGTTTGGTAATATTTCATTCAAAGTTCCTCGATGCAATGCACGACATGAAAAATTGTTCTCAGTTCCGTTCTCCCGAACTAAATATTGTACTAACTCTTACTTTAACCGTTGTCTCAGTTATTATAACAAAGATTTGTCTCACATTGATATTCATGCCCAAAGAAACCGTACTTAATATTAATTTCATGAACCGTGTTATCTGTCATCTAAATGCTAAGTAATCGCACGCAGTTCTATACAATTTTCCAATTTTCTTGTCTCCATAAGAATGGTTAACTGTTTTTTCAGCGTATAAGGATTATTATTATTGTACCTACCTGTTTCTTCTTCAAATGCAATGCCATTTTATCAATTTTATCGCATCTATCATTCCTGATTACCGATGTATACTTTATTGCTGTTATGGCACTCCAGGTCTATACCTTAATTTAAATGCAATGTTTAACTATGTCGATTTATTTATTTATTAAATGCAATTCACGTCAAAAGTACAATATAACACTAATATTATGAAACCCGGAAGGGCGCAGCATTTTTAAGAGAGAAAGAGTTTTCAAAACAATAAATTGGTATCTTAGAATTAATTAAAGTTGTGGCAATAATACAAAATCAAAATAGAAAAGAATAATTAAAAAACAATAACAGTAACATTAATAATTGTAGTCATGCAATACTCGTATGTCAGAATGTTATTGGAATAAGTCTATAATTATTAGTGAATATTATGCTATAGATAGGTATGTCAGGACGATTTAATATTAGTATCATAATGTCATATAGTCTTATCTTAAACGACGTGACTGTTTGTTGTGCCTTAATAAAAAAAAATGACATGATACGAACTTCAAATTTTAGAGTAGCCCCTTGTCTCCGTTATACTAAAGTACAGCAGGGCTACTACAAAACTCGAAACTCGAAGTTCGTGTCGTGCGGTCCCTCTTGCTCTCGTATTAAATAGTCTGTGTCAGAGGGACCGCACGACACGAACTTCGAGTTTCGTGGTAGCCCAGCCGTACCGGAGGTAGCCCTGCGCTGTTGTGGAAATATTGGTTGATATTGAGACCGATTTAAAGAAAAACTTTTATTATTAAAAAACTTTGGTTCTTACATTATATCACACTTCCAACTAATATAATAAACTAGCCTGTTACCCGCGACTCGGTCCACGTAGAATTCTTTTGTCGCTATGCCGCGGGAAATATGCAATGTCTCGGAATAAAAACTATCCTATGTCCTTTCCCGGGACTCAAACTTTCCGTATACCGAATTTCATCTAAATCGGTTCAGCGATTTAAACGTGATGCAGTAACAAGCAGACTTACAAACTGTCGCATTTATAATATTAGTAGGAAGTAGGATGCAAAAGTTTTTAAGTCTGTTTGTATGTTTGTTACTTCATCCATCGGTCATCACATCTAAACCACTAAACCGATTTAGATGAAATTTGGTATACAGATACTTTGAGTCCCGGACGGAGAAGGACATAGGCTTATTTATATATACTGTGACAGTAATCACTTACCTTACTATCAGAAGACCCGTTTGCTCGTTTGCCCCCTATTCCATAAAAAAATAGTAGCTTTGTTTTTTTTTGCCTCAGACATCGAATAACAATTTCCCCAAATCTTAGCGTAAAAATCGTAGCTGGCAACCCTGCATTACGAAACTGACTCAAGTAACAACCATCCACAGCTGGAAGTCACAAAAAAGTAATGTAAATTTGTTTATGTTTTTTAACAGTTATTTAGTTTCCATGTTGGTTAGCCTGAATAATCATACAATTTCGTCACACATATAAAATTTTGTAGTATTAGAAATAAATAGAAAAACAGTAATAAACAAAAAAATCTACGCGACACGACTATCACATTTCCACATCAGATTACATTTTATTTCACATTTCATTTGACTGCCTCCGCTTTTGTATGTTTTATTTGTTTTTATGTTGGATTTAATTTATATAATTTTGTATTTGTTTTCCTTTTCCTTTGAGTATTTTTGTTTTCTCCTTTGCCGCACGTAATTTTAACCACGGACTGCATATAAACAACTTGTTCATATGATGTCTGTGATTTTAACTGTTTGCCTCTCTTAACTAGGTTAGCTGGAAGAGATCTCTAAGTATCTAGGGATAAGCTCGCCTTTGCTCTCCTCTCTGTCTAATTGTGTTTCTTGTTATTTAATTTTTATGTGCATAAAGAGTATATACATACCTACACATTTTTAACCCGTGTTTTTAACGTTAGCTATAGCAACAATTTTCTATGAAATATTACAGTGCGACAAAATCTTTCAACGTGGTAAAAAACGAAACTAAAGCTGTTATCTTGCAAATTTACACTTCTTATAACAAAGTTAGCTATTAATTATGTGGATGTCACTGAAACTTTTTATCCGTGGTTTTTAGTCTTGAGATTGAAGCACTAATAATAATAATACATTATAGATAAATAAAAACTCTCGTGCCAACGTGGGTGACGATTATTTCAGATCTTTGTATGTACTTTGTGGCACTGTAGTGGTTTGACCTACAGCCTCCCAGCAGTTACTTGGGTAGGTACAAACGTTTCAACCGCTATCAGTTTCCGTCGCATACTTATATTAAAGAAATGAGAGACCGTAAGCAGGATTTTTTTAATGAATTGTAGGTATTTGTAACGCATGCACAGCACACCATATATCGTTTTATAAAATCCTTCCATTCTACCCGATTTATTTCTTCAGTATGCGATAATTATCTTTTAGGCGAAAATTTTCGACTTGTTTTACGACGTCATCTCTAAACCAATGATGAAACACGATATATTACGACGTGATTGGTAACGTCAGAATTAGACCTCTGACGAAACAATAATTTGTAACGTGATCAGCAAAGTCACTTTTAGGCATATGCTGGCTGACATACCAAAACTTTCGACGTGTTTTACGACGTCATCTTTAAACCACTGACGAAACACGATAGATTCGATTTGTAGCATTCGAACATGGCGGATGTAGTCAATATCTAATTTTGCTATTTCTGTTTCTTTGGCTAGTTGAAGTATAATTTTGATAGTGTTTTATGCGGCGATTAACCTTTACAGTGGACAGTGATCACAATATTCTATATTGCTCTCGTGTCTGACATTTTTTAATGCGCAAGTTGTGTCCACGTGGTTTCTGGATTTTTACTATCAAGTTGCAAAAACTACAACCACCGTACAACGTCCCTCTCAAAGAGAGTTTACTTTGACACTGGCAAAATTGTCCTATTAATTAGGACAGAAAAGCCATATTTTAAAAGAGAGGAAGAAGAAGAAACACGATATATATTACGTGATTGGTAACGTCAGAATTAGATTCCTGACGAACAAATCACAATAATTTTGCAACGTGATCGATCAGCAACGTCTCTTTTAGGCGTATGCCGACATACGAAAACTTTCGACGTGTTTTACGACGTTATCTTTAAACCAATGATGAAACACGATATATTTACGACGTGATTGGTAACGTCAGAATTAGACCCTTGACGAAACACAGTAATTTATAACGTGATCAGCAACGTCACTTTTTGGCGTATGCCGACATACGAAAACTTTCGACGTGTTTCACGACGACATCTTTAAACCACTGACGAAAAACGATATATTATGACGTGATGTGCAACGTCATTATTAAGACCTATGACGGAACACAATAAATTAACAACGTGATTAGTGACGTCATTTTCAGGCGTATGCCGACATATATGGAAAGTTTCGACGTGATTTATTTCCAAAAGACGTGCAATTGAAAAAAAAACGCTCAAAATTCACGTCTTCTGGCAGAAATTTTTGAATGGGAAGGGACTGATAGCGGTTGAAACACTCGTAAAACTTCCCGTGCAAAAGCTCTAACCCGGGTTCGCACCTCTATATTTTCCGAAATTACATTTGATATTGACCTTTGCGGTGAAGGAAAACATTGTGAGGAAACCCACCTGCGAAGAAGTTCCAAATCCGCATTCGGCCCGAGTATTTCCCACTACGGCCTAAGCCTATTTATGTCAAAATACTCCCGATACGACATTGCGTAACATAAAGTAACTCGTTGCAACTCATTATCTACTTATAGGATAGGTACATCCGAACCAACTGAATATGACCCACTGTGGAACCTTTTCGTAGAAAGTCATAAGAGTCATCGCATTGCTTGACAAGGGAATTTATTATGACACTTACTTGCTGTGAGAATGTTCTACGGTGGGTCAGGAATCAAAATGTTTCCAACTGTAAATTGCTCCAGTTTTGGTAAGAATTGTTTGAAATAAAAAATGAAATATAGATTTGTTTGTTTATTAACACTTATTAAAACATACTACAATTATAAATTTACATAAAATGGCGACTGTAAGAAATCTTGTAATATGCTTGTTTGATGCAACCAATTTGGCTGCTATGGTACCTTAACTTATAATTTAAAATTCGCCTTTGAGATCATTACCACATCTACTTCGCAGAAATTACATTCATCGTGAGAACATTCTGGGACTCCGATTACGGGAACGTACATAATTATAACGACGTGAATATAAAAATAACTCCAATAAATCTCATTATATTAAACTTTTATAACTTATCAAGGTAGGTAAATAATATAAATCACACAATTATCATGTGCAACAACATCTGATGCCTTTTTCATCAAATTAAGGTCAGGCGAAGTGCAGTCGGAATCTGAGGCAGTAATCCACAATTTTGGAAAGTTCTTCAGATATTTACGAAGTTTATTTTTCATTCACAACTGTTACTTTCGATCTCACTTCGGATTTTCCTGAATTTGAAGTTCCAAAATTGTAAATTAATACCCCCCCCCCTGCTTCTGCAAGGGAAGGAAAACATTTAGACGACTGGCATTATTGTTATTGAAACACCTTTTCCTGTCGTTAGTACATTTTTCTGATGGGTAAAACGTAAATAAATAAAATTATTTACTTGCATATTTTATCAAACTGATCTTATGTAAAAATAAATAAAGTAGTTATTCAGCTTGCAATGAAAATATAAATTAATAATTATTGAACATTATGATCATTTATTTAGTACAAAATATACACTCGTAAAATTGGGATGTAGTGTTTTTTTTAAATTTCCAGCGGTTTTCATTATTTTATTTATCATTATCAATTTATCACACTGCCGCCGCACGCGGCTGCGGTATGCGGAGCGACGAAATTCGCTGCCAAATTGTACGTCGCGCACGCCGCACCTCGCACGGAGATGCGGATTGCAGAGTCAGTACCATGCGATATTTGCGTACAAATCAACTACCCCCGTCAAAAGTGAAAACCCATAGCAGCGCACACCGCAGTGGGATGCGGTGCGGGGGCAGTGCCATTAACCGCTTTCAGGAAGCCCTGACGAAAATATTTTACATTATCCAATTTACAAAATTGCACATGAATAATAAAAAAAATATTGCACTTCTACTGTGAATATAGTTTTACATGTTGCGTTTCATGGGATGCACATACGTAGGAGGGAAAAACCCCTTATTCATATAAGCTTGTTCTATGCTTATGTTACAACTTAACATTTATTTGTCTATAGATATGTGACTTTGACATTTGCCTTTGCCGGCTCAGACACCGACAAACGTGTAGATAGTGCCACCAGAGTTGAGGTCACGCACACAAGAACATGTCATGTAATGACAGCGGGATTTTGACATTTACTCATTCATTTCATTCATTCTCCTTTTATGCAATCAGTCCCTTCAACTGTCGTGGTACTACCTATACATTTTGTTATAACAGGTTTGTATTTATTTTATTAACCTCCGACGCAAAAAGAGGAGTGTTATAAGTTTGACCGCTATGTGTGTCTACTGTGGCACCGGAGCTCTTAAACGGGTGGACCGATTTGAATAACGTTTTTTTTTTATTTGAAATCAGGTTTTCTAGCGATCGTTCTTAAGACATGTTTCATCAAAATCGGTTAGCAATTTTTGAGATATTGAACTTTGAGGTGACAAAGTCAGGGGTTTTTCCAACTTTTTGTTGGTTAGGTTATGAATAAGGGGGTTAATAATTACTTGTATGAAAGAATTTTTTTAACAAAAAAGAAAACAGACTCCAAAATAATAAAAAAATGGGACCGACTACAAAACCCTGGAAAATATTTTTCTAAGTACCTACTAGCTCGAAGTCGGTGACTCAGCACGAGCCAGCAGGAATGGAACCATAGTCGCCTAACTCACCTACATACCTACTATGGGTTTCAATCCCTCCTGCTGGGTCGTGCTGAGTCACCGACTGTGAGCTAGTAGGTAGGTACCTAGACAAATATTTTCAAAGGTTTTATAGTCGGTTCCATTTTTTATTATTTTTTTGGAGTGGGTAAAAAAAATATTTATTTCTCACTTTTTAGTGATTCGTAGCCAAAGTACTTCTCACAACGATTCCATAAAGCCCAAACACGGCTTAGTTACGTTGTTTTATAACAGAGTTCCGTTGCCTACCTTCCGGCTTCAGCATCAGATCAATTCGAAAGAATCATTAACTTAAAGCTTCTTCTTAGTTGCTTATCTAGGTATATTAATCATGATCGTTTATAGACGAGAGAGCATTACTTAGCTTTGACGAGTTCCATTGGTCATCTACGGTCTTCTTCATCAGGTCCAGTTTACCAAAGGATACTTTCTGAATGTAAATGCTTATCTTAATGCTAAAAATGCCAAAATAGTCATAGGTGTGCCTATAAAATTTGAGGTTTGCCCTCGATTTCCCTACGATCCCATCATTAGATTTTGACTTGATGACAATGGTACTCGTACCACATCAGAAGAGTACTCTTTCGAATAAAAAAATATTTTTTAAAATCGGTCCACAATTGACTGAGTAATCGGTGAACATACATAAAAAGATAATAATACAAACATTGGAACATAGAACCTCCTCCTTTTTTGAAGTTGGTTAAATTTATACGACCCCTTTCTTGAAACATGTCGATTTGTTAATGTCCAAAATAGGCCACTTACTCTTTAATTTATCTTAGGCCAACAAAGCGGCCGATTATCAACAAAATAAGTTAAAAACCGAAAATGTCAAAGCATGTTTATCTTGAACTTCTGCATTACCTATTTTTGCTATATATCTTTTTAAAAATCTGAAAATAAAAATAACTGGAATAAAATACAAAAGCGTTGTCAGATAATGCCTTTAAATGACTGAAAAATTAAGACACCCAAATCAATAATTTCGAATTAATTTTAATGAAGCTTTGTATAGTTTGTTAGTAAAATTTCGAAGACTAGGGTAACGGTTATTTATTATTAAGCAGTTATTGCCCACTAAGACAAACATTGTCATGTGTTAACTTAGCTGGGTACTGGGTATCATTCAAGTTCGATTAGTTTTCGCTAAATTGTGTTGTTATTACTCTTCTAAGGGGCTGTTTCATCATCCATTGATTAGTGTTAACTGACAGTTAAATGTGATGCACTCTCTATTTGTTTTGTTCGAATAGACGGAGACGGCATCACATTTAACCGTCAGTTAACACTAATCAATGGATGGTGAAACAGCCTCTAATTTCATTCTTTTAGATGTTGTTTAAAATAATTAAGTGGGCAATAACTGGCTAATTAATTAAAGTGATCCATATTTAAAAGTAAATATTTTTGAAATTCCACAGTAAAATGATCTTTCACAATAAATAATTTTATTAATATTAGATCAGCCTGAAACCAATGTCTACAACGACATAAATCTTTTCTCAAGTGAATTTCTCACACCTATCTCACTCATTTGCTTAAATGTCGTGTTTAACGTTTGTTCTTCTTTCTTACATTTTTCAAGTTTTTTTTCAATTAGTTAATTAATAGTAAACGATTTAATTTAATCAAATTATTAGGCCACTGTGCCAATTCACACGAAAAGCGTTTTCAAGTATACTACAATTGTGTAGTAATGTTCATTTAATATTGTGCAATATTGTTATCAATTGCGGTTATTGACCTTAATTACCGCCACTTAATTTGTTAAATTCGCCAGGAATTTTCAACGATCTTCCTTTGATTTTCGAATAAGCAACTAATTATATAATAACTTTCAGGAATACTTTACTTTGTAACAAACTTTCATTAATTAATTTGTTAAACCTACCTACACTAACACTACTTTACGATTACGACCTTAAAATTAACATTCACGTTAAATTCAGAATTTATCAAATAATTCAATCAATAATTGACAATAATAGTTTACACAACATAAAAACAGAAGGATAGCACTTGAACGTACTTACTCATAAAAATCCAAAGCAATTGACGTAATTACTAAATTAGAACTCCCATGGAATCAGGTTTTTTTATTTATTATTCGACTGGATGGCAAACGAGCAAGTGGGTCTCCTGATGGGAAGAGATCACCACCGCCCATAAACATCTGCAACACCAGGGGTATTGCAGATGCGTTGCCAACCTAGAGGCCTAAGATGGGATACCTCAAGTGCCAGTAATTTCACTGGCTGTCTTACTCTCCACGCCGAAACATGGGCAAAATAGGTTTCATTTTATTGGAATAAAATGTGCTTACAAGTTAACGCTGCGCACCCATCGCTGACGTCTGTAGCATTTATTTAGTCACTCTAGAAACGAACCATTTTTAGTCTTTGAAGACTGTTTTGTAACATTTTTAAGTTAAATAATAGGGAATAATTTTATTTTATTCCTATTATAAAGTACCTATAGCGAACAGCGATGAGCTAGGATTCATTAAAAAGCACATAAAAAAATAATAATATCTTCCTTTGTTCAAATTCAAAATGATTATAAAATTGATAAAAGACAAGTTAAAAGACAATGTTCGGTTAATATAGATAAAGATAATACATATAGACACAATTCTATGAACGAAATACAATTAGTAGATATATGTATTTACTTGAAAAAAAAAAATGTTAATAATTATTATCACATGTGTCATAATGACAGTCAATATGGGGAGTTACCAAATTGAGCTTGCTAGTTGACATCCATCTCAGTTTGTGACACACCTTATTGTATATAATATTATATACTCATAATATCGTAATGCTAACACTACAACAAAAACAATCTAAAAATGCATAGAAACTGACCATAGCATAATAAGGCGAAACACATGTAAATTTGCCATTGAAGGATTATAATAAATCGGTCCATTACACCAAAGTTGGCAAAGTAAACGTGGGTTTATGAAATAAGTTTATAGGAGAAGGAAGTACCCATGGCCCTGTATTGGACGCGCAAATAACGGTTGCTTTTGCCTTGCCTTTGTTACATTTTATCGTTCTTACGCAAAAAAAAAACCTTCCAACATTACCGCTAAATACGCTTCCTAATTAATCGTACACCTTGGGGTTCAACTTGCGAGTATAAATTCAGAAGAGACAGAAAGCACCAAGACAACCATACTTAAGTGAAAGTAATGAACTGATATATACATACATATTACATACATATATATTATAGAGGACGATCGCCGTAATTTGCGTTACCAACCGTATTTTTTTGGAGATGTTCTTGTTCAAACTTTATCCCCAAATAAAAAGCTTACAATTTTGCCACCCGATTGCGTATTTTTAACTGATATCAAATTTATATGATCAACGTGCGACGATGTTCATTTGACATTCATACGAT
The DNA here is from genome assembly GCF_025370935.1 of Choristoneura fumiferana. Lineage (NCBI taxonomy): Eukaryota > Metazoa > Arthropoda > Insecta > Lepidoptera > Tortricidae > Choristoneura > Choristoneura fumiferana. The sequence goes on along the minus strand of NC_133481.1, from coordinate 10,655,050 downwards.
TACGGTACGATTACTTGGAGTTAACACTTGACAGATGGGCGTGCCTTCAGTCAATTATCAACTTTGAGGTCATACAAATAAAATAGTTTTTACATAATCTGTAAACGTGGGTAGCGGTATACTAAAAATGGCTTTATTTGTATGACGTCAAAGTTGAAAATTGACTGAAGGCACGCCCATCTGTCAAGTGTTAACTCGAATTAATCAAACTGTAACACTTTATAGTATGGGCGACAGAGCTTCGCCGAGACTAAAACTCGAGGAAAGCATTTTCTCAGAGATAAGACAAACTCTTCTAGCTTCGAACGATCTGATTGTTCGCCCCCGCAAGCCGCTAAATAATAGCACATTTTATCCAAATTTTTAGAGCCTTTTCCGAGATCCCCAAAGTAAATACACAAGAATTATTAGATTAAAATATCCTTTTTTACATTTTCAGGCCACAAATATACTATTGTTTCTACTCAATTCTAGCAAGTGTGTCATGCTACAGGCACAGAATAAGTAATAGTACAAGTACAGAAGTTTCACTCCCTTATAAAAACAACTAAGAATCGTGCCTATCTTATGCTTCTGTCTATCGCATAACTCGTATAATTTCCACGCGGCCGTTTAGGGGCATACATGTCCAAATGTCAGAAAGTCCAGGTGTCACATTGTCCATGCTCACAAAGTCCGAAGGATGAAACGTCCTAGTGTCTAAAAGTTCTAGCGTCAAAAATTCCATGGTCAAAAAGTCCGAAGGATTAAACGTCCTAGTGTCTGAAAGTCTTAGCGTCAATAAGTCCATGGTCAAAAAGTCCGAAGAATGAAACATCGCAGTACCTGAAAGTCCTAGCGTCAAAAAGTCCGAAGGATTAAACGTCCTAGTTCTGAAGGCCTGAATCCCATAATGTCTCATTGTATAAAGATGTGACTAACACAACTACGAGTAAATGATAAATATAACTGAAATAGATTAGAGAGCTAGATTGCTCATCTGCATTATTTCCAGTCTATTATCTAACACCCTGAACCCTGAGGCCCATTCTCGGTAAGATCCAGATGCATCTATGATGCTACGTAAATGTCGTGTCGAGTCAACGCGAATTCACCAGCTGGTCCAGTCATGCAGATGGACTGGAGCCGTGGGGCCTCATTCTACATTGTCTCTTTTCCATATTGTTATCGTATTGTCTACGTAGTGGCAGCTCTTATTGACTTGACAGTAAAGGCGATCGAGTCGAAAACAATTCCATTGAAATAGGTTTAAATAAAACCAAAATAGAATGAGACCCCTGGACTATCGGACATATGGACTATCCGACATTAGGGCATTATAACCTTCGAACTTTTTGACAATGGACAATGTGACACCTGGACTATCGGACATATTATTATGGACTATCCGACATTAGGGCATTATAACCTTCGAACTTTTTGACAATGGACAATGTGACACCTGGATTCTCGGACATATGGACTATCCGACATTAAGGCATTATAACCTTCGAACTTTTTGACAATGGACAATGTGACACCTGGACTATCGGACATATTATTATGGACTATCCGACATTAGGGCATTATAACCTTCGAACTTTTTGACAATGGACAATGTGACACCTGGATTCTCGGACATATGGACTATCCGACATTAAGGCATTATAACCTTCGAACTTTTTGACAATGGACAATGTGACACCTGGACATGTATGCCCCTAAACGCTCATCTTCAATGATACTGAAGGCACATAGTTGTATTGTCATCAAAACTTAAGGTGTGTACCAAATTACAAATCAATGGGCAACAGGAAGGGGGTAAAATTTCAATAACTAGATTTGGCCCATACAAAAAGCAAACAAAGCAAGCTAAATAAAACATTTTAACGTTTAAAATAAAAATAAATTAAAACAATGTTCTTTGAATTTTAAGTACAACCATACAAGCGCGTCCAAGACTGCTGCCGCAGTTGATAGGTATTCTCGCGTTCGGCGTTGAGTTGACCCCGGACTGAAAGCTCACCACAGGGGCCCTAAGTGGTAGGCATAAAATAGGTACAAAGTACTCTGCCCAGTGTAAACCCCCTGCTACAGTCAATAACAAGACCAACAGGAATGAATTGAGTAGATTCTATTTCATAATTATTTGTACTGCAGATAAGCTGGGTATTCATTAAAACATCAAGCCTGTAACATGACTTAACAAGTTAATATCACATGACACAAATAATAAATCAAGAATTTAAAAAAAACGTTCTAGTTTCTCAGAGTTCACTGAATTTCACGCTTCAACATTTACATGACACATTTTTTGGTACTCGCGTTTGTACAACATTTGGCTGTGTAATAAGACACTTTCCCTAAAGCTAATGACAGACATAGCATGCAACTTAAAACATACTTCACAGTTTCACACAATACTTTCATAATGTTCCCACTTGTCCATTGACAAATATCATCGCGTCTTCAAAAATCCCAAATTCATCAAAAACTGGACGCAATACAAATTTATACTTTCGTTGTTGATTGGCCCATCGCTCAAATTTCGACGTAACCTCTCTGACAGTAATAGTATACAATTAAGCATTTGAAAATATCACATGACAATTACTAGGTATGCATAGTAATTAATACCATCACATAATTATCATTTGTATCTTAGTCATATTCAGATCACGTCAAGACACGATAGTTGCCTAGTCTAGACAGAACCACTAGGCTTGTAAAGCTGACTTTAGTGAAAACCGAGATCAATCACTATCCATGTGCGTAGATACAATTTGAATCTCACGAAATTGCTATCACATTAGTGATATAATCACATCAGCATGCTAATCATTCTATTGAGAGAAATAGATGACTAGATAATTAGCAAGACAACTCACGTTATATGATTTACTGACGTTGTTTCCGTTGGCTTGAGTGGTGGGACTCCGCTTGCTGCGCTTCTTGATGAGTTTCTGGCTGTTGGCTGTCTTGTGTCTGCTTCTTCTCCGGGCGACTCACCAGGTGAGCATGGATAGGATACTTTAAGGTAGTTTTCAACTGGTCATTGTGTTCGTCTAACGAGTTAATAGCGTAATGTAGAACAAGCTCGTTCAGTGTTCTGCAAAAATATAAAAAAGGTTTATAAGTAGCCTTAAGGTGGTTCGGCTTCCAACAATAGTTAGAGGAAAATTAATAGCACATAACACTGGATTTGTCATAACCGGACATCATTAATTTTTCGTGATAAAATAGATTTTACACAAAACCAAGTTAAGGATAATTAGTTCATATCAAAGCAATTTCAATCATTAGGAAAATAAAGCATTTTGTGGATATACTTACTTATAAACATTGTATGGTTCAGCAAATCCATAGCCTCGTTCAGTCTTATAGATAATGCAATGGTAGACAATATTGTTACAACATATGGAAAGTGCAAGTTGTCCTCTTGAATTAGGTCGAATTAAAAAAGTGCCTGTAGGTTTCCCATTCAATAGTTTTTCTGCTATCTCTCGAGTACAGTTATCCACTTTCCAAGTGATCATTTCTCTATGTGCATACAATTCTTCCAGTCTGTGAATATTATCTTCTTCTAAAACTTGTAGGTATTCCTCAGTCTTGCCACGCTTCTGAAGCCATCTGAAATATTTTTAAATAATAAAGAATATTAATAAAGATATAATAAATAATGTATAAACATTTGCTGTTGTCTTGATTTGTATTTTGAGCAACCCAGGACCTGGAAAAAGCTAGATGAGACCTTTACTTGAAAGCCTGTCTAACTTGGCTGTTATGTCCCATATCATTTATTTTGTCATTTCCAGTTTATGTGTAAAATTTGTTTAAAATAATGTTATTTTTGTTTAATTTGTATAGTTTTATTAGTAAACTTACAGTTTGTGGCGATCCTTTATCTTGAAGAGATTTACAATTTCTGGTTTGAGTTTAGTGATTTCTCTTTCAAGTATCAAATTATTTTCAACAGTGCTCCGAAGTATGTTGTGCAACTGGATTCTTGCTTGCTTGAGGCTATTGACTCTAGATATTAACTGCTTATTGTTTTCTATAAGATCTTTTTTCTCATGTGGGTGAGCTTCAGACTGTTTTTTGTCTTGCAATTTGAGATGCTCTTCACAGACTTTAACAGTCTCCTTGAATGCATCAAGGGCCTGCTTTTTGAACTTTACTTCCTCCCTAAGCCTCATGTATTTATCAGAACATTCATCAAAGTTGCGCGTTTTGAGGACATATTCCTTGTGGATTTCTTTGTATCGGGTTTCAAGAGTCTCATCATTAATATTTTCTCCTCCATCATTCTCCTGTGGTCGTGATAGTGGGTATGTAAGGGTGATGTCCAGATTTCGATTGCAATGTGCAAGCGAATATTGTGTGTAAAATCTGACCAGCTCCACCACAGAGTGGAACTCGAAAGGCTCACAAAATCCATAGCGCCCATCTTCATTGTAGATTTTGATCAACTTGTTGGTTCCTCCTTTCCGTACTGTCAATGTGTATCCATTGCCTTTATTGGAAGCATTGCGAACTAAGAAAGTACCATCAGAAGTATCCTTCAGTTTTTCATTTGCTTCATCCCTGAAAAAAAATAATTGAAAATGAGCAGACTTACGAACAGACAAGATTTTATGATAGTAGGCTTGACATTGAAGTTAATGTTGATGTGTTGACTATGGGTGCCCTTTGCAAGGTCTTAAAATTTTTTGGTATAATATTGTATGGCATACTTATTGTTTAGCATAAAGATTTTTTTGCTTACATTTTTTTTCCTAAAGCTCTTTTGGTCTATAATTGTTGTGTAAAATTTTGTTGACAAAATACCTACTAAACAATTTTTCAACCAAAAAATGTTATGAAAGACAATTTCGACCAAACAATTTTCGACATTTCAATTATTCCATGAAACATTGTTATGCAAAAAAAAGTTACGAAAAAAATTATGCAAAACAATTTTAGACCAGGCGATATAGACCTGATGACTACATTTACTTTTTTTGACATAAAATACCATTCATTGTGATACAAGAAGTACCGACGGCTGGCGCGAGTCGAGTCGTACGCGGGTGCCGCGGTGAGATGTTGTTCATATACAACCACGTAAATAGGATCGCGGCCCTCTCGACCCAACAAAATTACAAAGATGAAGTGCATCAAAATTCTAGTGCCCGTGATGTGACGCCGTGCTAAAAAGAACTGTCCCACTATTTTCCGATACATTATACAATGTGTGACATCCATAAGAACATGAATTTTAATTAACAATTACTAATGGAGAGTTGTTAATTTATTTTTAATTTTCTCAAGCAGTAATGTAATGGAAACATTTATTTGACGTTTCAGAGCACTTTCAGAGGCCGCAAATGTTAGTGTCAGTTGTTAGCTTTGTTACCGATACATTGCGTGCCGAATTAATTTGTACGAAAAAAAATGTTTTTTTGTAACTAGAAATACTAATTTACGTATTGTATTGTATTGTAAAACTCTTTATTGTACATAAAACACATGAAAATAACATAACACAGGATAATAAGATGTACAAAGGCCAACTTATCCCTTAAAGGGATCTTTTCCAGTTAACCTTTGAGCGATTGACAGGATATCAGACACAAGAGTAGACACTACAAGTACAATGAAAAGGTAAAAGAACCGAAATTGAAATTAACTCAAAAAAAACGTTCATTAGAGCTTATGCTTTCAGCCATTAAAATATATGTTCTTACGGAAGTCACAGAATAAATAACTGACAGACTAATTAGAATTTGTTTGGACACTAGCATATCCTGCAAAAATTTACAGATGCCATATAATTTCTTGGGAAGTTCTGCAGTTATGAAAGAAAGAAATAAAGAAATATCTTGCTTGTTTGCCATCCAGTTGAATAAAAAAAAAAAAGAATGAATTATTTTTTTATATATGGAACTTTGTTACATTTATTACTATAAAAATCACAATCAAATTGTCCTTGTGTCCAAACTTGGATGGCCCCTAGATGAGGTGTCATTTATTTCCTTTGTTACATCATATCATGAAATAAGAAAAATGTCAATACAAAACCGGCCATGAGCATGTCGGATACGCCCGAAATAGGGTTCCATAGCCATTACGAAAAAAATTAAGTAATATTTTTCTGATATCGTATTTTGTACGGAATATTCCAAGTTCAGGTATATTTTATACCTTGGGCTGTTAATTACTCTTAAACTACTAATAATTCTCAAGAAAACTGAACCTTTATAGTTTTCCTTGTCAGTTTGATATACTTACTACCAGAGAGCGGAATTCACATGGCAAAAATCAAACGTCAATCGAGTTGGAATGTTACATTTTAGCAATTTGACTTTTAACATTAACCTCTTATAATGCAATACTAAGTAAAGTTAAGTAGTTTTTATAATTATGATTTGATGTTGTCTTATATTTAAATGATATTCTTTATTTATTGCTGTTAATTATTATTAACAACAGGTTCATAATGATAGGAAGTTAAAAAAATATTTGCAAATTTTGTTTTCTTACACTATATCATATTTTTATAAATTTTTTGCTTAAATATGGATTTAAGGACTATTTTTATTAGTAAATAAATAAAGACAAGCTTCGTAAATATACATAACTTATCGATAGTCTATAAAATTCAATGTTCCAACTCTATTGACATTTGATTTTTGGCATGAGAATTCCGCTCTCTGCTTACTACCTAGTAATAGTAGTGCTTAAACCTATCCAACGATACCCCACACTACAAGGTTGGATGAGAAAAAAACTAACCCCACTTTACGTCTATGGTACTGCAAAAAAAAAAAAAAAATTTATTGTACCATTTTGTCAGCATACTTTACATATACATTTGTGCAAAATTACAGCTTTCTAGCATTGATAGTAGTCCCTGAGCAAAGCTGCGGATGGACTGACAGACAGACATGGCAAAACTATAAAGGTTCCGTTTTTGCCAATTTGGCTACAGAACCCTAAAAAGGGTTGGACTACTGAATGCATAATTTTTGATTTGCTGAATGATGTAAGGGATGAATAATTTATAGTAATCTTTGTGCAATCAATTCTTGGGTGATGTACACACCTCATGGTTTTTTGAAGTTAATCAACTACTAATACAACTACTATGTTACTCAATCCCAATGGGATCCACTAATTATTGTAATGAAAGGCTGAAATATATAAAACAACTAATTTTTAAATTTCTCATTTCACTTTTCTGTCCAGAACAAAAATGTTAAGGCCATCACATTTTTTCATATCAGCAAGTACACTGACACAAAAATCCATATCAAGTATTAAGAATCAAAGAGATAAGGAACTGGATTGCTTGTCCAATCTTTGAGTATTAACCTATAAAGGATAAAGACAGTGATTGACATCATCTCACCACTACATTAAAATATTAAACACTTATGTAGTTAATATAATATTATATAAAATTATAACTAACCTTATCCTATCTAAATTAAATGATGTAAATGTGAGCAAAATAATCTGAAAATTAAGACTTATTTCAATGTTACTGCATAATACTAATTAAACAGCATTTGCTGAACCTAACAATAGGAAAATGACTAACATAATTTTCATGTTGGAACAAGTAGGTACAGTGTAGTTTTTCTTGGGTCATTTATCTATTTTACTTTAAATAGGATTATGATCATGAATAACAAAGAATTGCATTTTTGAGTTATTTATTTAGTAAGACTGCTTAATTAATGAATAATTATGCTTTTTGTACAAGTTATGTAGCTTACGTTTTTATTAAGGAAGCTTACCTTGTGATATCGCCCCAGTACCATTCACAGCTTTCTAATATCTCTTCGGCAGGCTGCGGGGGTGCGCCTATTTCAACCATTATTTCATTATAAGCACCGGATTTCACAAACTACTAAATCGCACTTATATGCTCAATATCTAACCAGATTCCGGCTTCTATCACTAGCACTACTTCCTCCTGTAATTCGGTTTACGGTCACCTAATACACTTTATGAGCATTGATAGAGAAAATTAAACCATATAAGTAAAATTATCTTCTCAACTGTAAATCATAGTACAGCAAAACTTCGCGGACACTTATAAAAAAGGCAATTTAGTTCACAAAGGAAATGGGCGAGAGTGATGACAGTTACTAGGGCACAAGTGTTCATCGTATCCCGAAGGTAATTATCACTCACAGTTACACAAAAGTCCGATGAAACGATAAAATAATTGTATTGCAGGGGTAAAAAATGCTATTTATTAATGTTCAAAAATATAAAACTAGATTATTAGGCTGTCCGCTGCGTCTTCGTCCGCCATATTTCAATTCAACTTAATGGCTGGATTTTGGGCTGGATTGGCTGGCCTGCCTGCCAGTGGCTGCCGCCTGCCAGTTTGCCAAGCTCAGTGTTGCCATCATATTTAAAAAAAAATACTACCTACTAGCTCCGGCCCCAAACAAAACCGACCAAGTGACAAAAAACAGACCACTCGTACTGCGGGTTCCTATACGTTAAGGCCGGCCACATGCAGTCGCTCGACGCTCGTTTCCAGCGTCAAATCTGCGGGGCTACTACGAAATTTGAAAATCGAAGTTCGTGTCGTTCCGCCCCTCTGACACTTATTCTATTAAATACGAGAGTGAAAGGGACGACTTTTGAATTTCGGAGTAGGCCCTCTGGTCACGTGACATATAGTGATAAAGCTGAAAATGTTGAGCTGGAAAAAAAATACCTATTCAATTTCGAAAAATATTTTTTTTTTTTTTCATTTTCGACTGCTGCTAAATGAGATTAAGAAATCAGCTTCCAAGACCAAAAAAGATCATTCCTGCAAGCAGCCATCTTGACGCTGCTGTTCGACGCGGCGGCTTGACACTGCTTTTTTGAGTCGAGGAAAATTAAAAATAGGGTCACTTGACTAGATTTATCGCTACAAACGAGCGACGAGCGACTTGCATGTGGCCGTACCTTGAGACTAACTTGACAAGTAAAGTACATGGCAGTTAAAGGGCTACCAGGGTGACGAAATTAGATAGTGATATGGCTAATATCGATAATCAATGTTTTATGGTTTGTTGTCGGAACTTTTGTGCAAATCCGTGAATATCATTGTTGCACACTTGTCACTCAGTAAATTGTGTAGATAACCGCAATTATTAAAACAATTTTTTTTAAGCTTATGGTCGGCCGCCATACTTTATGTGCGATGCAATTTTTAATTTGGAAATGATAACGTAAATTGCACGGTAAAAAAGCAATTACTGCAGACAAATGGGTTCTTCAGTATGATGTGATGTGTTTTAAAATCTGCGTCAACTTGTAGTTCTTTACATAACGCGACTTCATCTGCGAAGAATTCGTTTATCCCTATGTGGCGACGTCCTACGGGGTTCATGGTATAATTTCGCAATATTTACCTACAACTATCGCCATATACTAGTTTAATAATATGATCATCAGATGAACACTGTTCGTGAACTTTAGAAAACTCTTAGATCATTTAATCTCGTTTACTATCACATACCCTCAAGTGGTATGTGAGGAAATCGGGCTTCCGCCACTGGCCTCCCAACAAACCCTCACAGGCAGCCCAAACCACCAGAACCAACACACGGTTCTATACAAAGGTTTGATTACATTTAATTACTATGAAAGCTCAAACAAGCAATCTTGTCTTACAAACTTTACTTATCACGATTAGTGTTATTCTCTTGATCATATTGCTTTATAACGGACATTAGATATGTAAGGAAAAGCTTAAGGAACTCACCAGTGATTGTTCTCTTACTGGATGCACTAACGTAATGTGCAACTTCTATTCTATCCGCCTTACATACTCTTTATTCAAGTTAATGTCCTATTCCGTTATCAGTCCCGCCTTATTTCGACTGTTTAAAATTCAAACTAGTGACAGCTGTCAGGGCCATAAAACAATTACTTTATTATACTGCCAGTGTTACCAATACAATGTCAATTACAGTTTAAAGTTAGCTCACCTCCAGGCATAATTCGCGCTTAGCCGCGACACTCCCAACGGCGAGAGTTTTGCTGACAGACATTTACAAAAGAATAAATAATTGACGCGTCCATTCAGCAATCTTTCCTTTGCCTTATATTGCTGCGTCTCTCTTCTTTTTCTGGTTTCACCTTCAACAACATCATCACCGCAAGCTGATGTGTTCATTAGCTCCTCTCCATTATGAGTAACTTCGTCTACAACAGCTGCTTCACCGGTATCACCAACGGCTTCATCCACTGCCACAGGCACATCACCAACATTAGAACCATCCCGTGCTTCAGGTTGTTCGGGAATCAAAGGCTCAAGTTGGATTGGTTCAACATCAAGATGTTCTGTGGTCTCCTGATTATCTGTAGCATCTCGGTTGCCGTTTGAGCCAGTAACCTCCGGCTTTTGTGTCACTATCCTACTGATCACTTCTCGAGCTGGCAGCATCAGTTTCCAGTGGGTATAGATGGCCGATTGAACGAGTGAAATCAGAGCTGCCAACCCTGACTATCGCTGTTCGGCATTCTCCGTCACTTCCTCGAATCAAGGAAACAATTTTTCCAACTTTCCAACTACATCTTCTACGAGAGTCGTCTTTTATTTGCACAATATCGCCAAGGCGAGGTTCTCGATGCGATTTGACTCTTGGTTGTTGGTAAGAATTGTTGTACCTTTCTCGCAGACTAGGTAGATATTGATCTTCGAACATCTTTTTAAATTCATTGAGTACAGTCTGTCCTCTTCTCCAACCTGCACAAGATCAATTTTCGTACCCGTGCCGGTACTTGTTGCTTCTAGATTGAATTCTAAACATTTTCCCAACGATAAAAAGTCGGACGGCTTCAGCACATGCTCGAGTTCAGTACCGACTCGAACTAACGGGCGTGAGTTCTACTACTGACTCAACCTCCTTTATGACTGTCAGTAGCTGAGTGTCTTGTAACAAATGCTTATCTATTGTGCGCTTAAGACAATGTTTCACGATAGCTATAAGACGCTCGTAAAAAGCACCATGCCAGGGCGCTAACTGTGGTATAAACTTCCACTGGATCTCGTTCTCTTTGCAGTAGGGTTCAGATAGTACCTGGCTGGTTAACTTGAACTGCAAAGCGTTATCTGAAACAATTTTAAGCGGCACGCCTCTCGTCGCTGTAAACCTTCTTTAAAGCTAACAAGCATTCATCAGCGGTTAAGTTATTTACTACTTCCATGTGAATGGCGCGTACAGCTAAGCATGTGAACAAGCAGATCCATCTTTTTTCTTTTCCATTTTGCGTACTGACAAACATGGGTCCAAAATAATCCATTCCTGTATATGTAAAAGGTTTGCTATAATTTACCCTTTCTGCTGGTAAAGCTGGGGTAGGTGGCAAACTGATATGGACCTCCTCCATACTTCACGCACTGAGAACATTTCCTGATTACTCGCTCTACTTCTGCTCTTCCCTGTGGTATCCAGTATTTTTGTCTAATGATACTTAATGTATGCGATACTCCCACATGGTAGTTAGATTCGTGTGTACTACGTATAATCTCGTTTGTGAAAGCACATCTCCTTGGTAGAAGTATCGGATGTTTTTTGTCATATGTCCAGTTGGTGTTAGACATGCGTCCTTTACACCTTAATATCCCGTCTACGTCGAGAAACAAACCTAGGTTGCGTGTTAAATGGGTCGTTTTACCTGCTACTTCATCAGGAAAGTATTCCTTTTGCAGCTTCCTAATCTCATCGCTGCCTTGCGTTTGCGTAGGTTTTTCTGTTACCGCACTAGTAGTAGGTAAGTCTACATCCATAGGCTGACGTGTTTCGGGTGTGTGTATTTCCATTATGTCTACATCTGTATGTTCATGACCGTCTTCGTAGCCCTTGTCTACCATTTCTGGACCGTCAACAGTATCCAGACCCTCGCCGGCCGAAAGCAAGGCTGCGTGTTGGTCGCCCTTTGGGATGATGGGCCAACAATCATGTTGCTTAGTGAGAAACTTTGGACCATTAAACCATAGGTCCTTTTTCTGTTGCCATAGCTCAGGTCGTGTTGCCAAATCAGCTGGATTCAAATTCGTATTGACATAACGAAATTCGACGTCTTTGCTTTCTTTGATTTCGTTTATGCGTCTTGACACAAATGGTGGAAGCAACTTACTAGATTTTATCCAGCTCAGAACAATAAGACTATCGGTCCATAGGTAGGCTTGTTGTATCGGTAGATCCAAGTTGCTACGAACATATTTGAGTAGCCGGCTTCCAATCAAGTAGCCCAGAAGCTCTAGGCGTGGTATCTTCAGGTCTTCTTTGTCTTCCATTGGCGTTACTCTAGATTTAGCCATCAAGAAAGATACTTTTGTCTGTTTTCTGGTAGATGATCTCAAGTATACAACAGACGCATACGAGTTCTTCGAGGCATCTGTAAATGCATGCAACTCGTACGTACTTTCCTTGCCATCACCTGTATGTCTTGGCAATGTAACTGATTTTGGCTGACTGTAGGTTTTTGACAACGCTGTTCCATTTTTCTTTTAATTCGTCGGACATAAACCGAGTCCCATTTTAACTTCTTCGCGCAAAGTTCTTGAAAAACGAGTTTGGCTGGTAGTACAAGTGGTGCTATAAAGCCACAAGGATCATAGAAACGTGCCAGCATTCTGAGAACATCCTTTTGGTTTTTACTTGGCACTACATCTTTTTCTAACATATTTTTGTTCAAATTGAGTCGCAGCGTGTCATCTTTTCAAGTCCCATAAGAGTCCAAGTACTTTTACAGAATCCAATTTCTTGCATCTCTGTGATTCTGGAATACTAGCCATGAATTCTTCAGAGTTCGAAGTCCAATCTCTTATGTTCATTGCAAGTTCTCCGAAGGCTTCTCTTGCTTCTTCGTATACTTCTTTTGCTTACATATAGAGTCGGCATTTAACACTAAATTGTCTACATAACATTTATCTGCGATCCTCTTCAAAAGTGATTGGTTTGTTCGAGAAAAATGGTACCTTATTGTGGCAGTCAGTAGAAATGGACCGAAATAATTCCGAAGGGTACTCTACAGAATCTGAAGTAGATCAAATTGTCTTCA